>NC_042622.1:213791267-214091267 GCF_901001135.1 Rhinatrema bivittatum | reverse complement strand
GGGCGGGATATGAATCAGCTTTCTCTTCTTCATACTGCCCCCACCCCCACAACTAATCCACACACGCTCTCACCTCCCCCTCTCCAGGGATGACCTCAGCACTCTCCTTCTCTCTCCTTCCCTCTATAAATTACAGCTCCCTGACTTGTGCTTCCCTCACTCTGCCCTCAGCTAATCCCAAGTCTTGGAATCACGGCTGCAGGCTGAGATGTGTCTGGTCTAGCTCCTGCCCTCCATTTCCTTCTCACACATTGCCTGTAGTGTCTGCTCCAGTATGAAAAAAGAACTCTGAGAGTGAAAAGGGCTTAAATCAATAATAGAAAATTCACTCAGAGCTTCGGTGTCGTATGTCTTACAATTGCTTAGAGAGCTT
Organism: Rhinatrema bivittatum; assembly: GCF_901001135.1. NCBI lineage: Eukaryota > Metazoa > Chordata > Amphibia > Gymnophiona > Rhinatrematidae > Rhinatrema > Rhinatrema bivittatum. Next base: position 214,090,894 of record NC_042622.1, on the reverse strand, counting down.
GAGTGCCCATATATTTATAATCATTGGCCCAGGGTAGAGTAACTTACCCAGACCAATGTCTCTCCAGTGTCACACTTCCCATCCTGTTCCCTACAGGCTTTCTTTGGAAGGAGAGGGGATGATGTCGGAGCAGACACTGCAAAGCAGACAGCAATTGTTCTGGTCCTGTTTCCAGCCCTTCCTCTCCTGTTCCCTGCAGCCTTCATAAAGGGAGTGACTGGTCCAGTAAACAGAGATACCGGGAGCTTTCAAGTGTTTCCCTGGGGACCCGGCAATTGATAGAAATCTCCACTGTCTCCAAATGAAATCTAGAGAGTTCCAGGTAATGCTATGACAATGCTGGACACTGCAGCTTCCCAGAGGATATAAACTGGATAGAATCCGTCCAGTGGGCAACTACTAAAATGACCAGTGATCTTCATTATAAAGCATATGGAGACAGAGAAAGATGTAAACACGTAAAATCCAGAGGCAGAAGTAGCCAACTCTTGTCCTCAAGTGCCGCAAACAGATTTGGTTTTCAGGATATCCACAAAGAATATACATAGGACATATTCTGCATACAATGAAGGCATGAGACCTGCCATAGAGCAGGTCTAACTTAGCCTGTTATAACGTATTTATTTTTATATACCAACATTCAATCTGAGATATCACATTGGTTTACATTCAGGTACTATAGGTATTTCTCTATCCCCAGAGGGCTTACAATCTAAGTTTGTACCTGAGGCAATGGAGGGTAAAGTGACTTGCCCCAGGTCACAAGGAGCAACAGCGGGACTCGAACCCTGGTCTCCAGGTTCATAGCCCACTGCTCTAACCACTAGGCTATAAACGTATATTCAGCAACATAACCGTGCCACTGAATATACCATGTAACTTAGCTGGTTAAGTTATATCCGGCCAAGAAACTTAAATGGCCAGCTGAAATATTGACCTCACCAGTGCTGCACGAGAAGGATAATGAAGTGAAATCATCCAGGACTCTGCTGTGTGCTGCAACTCCTGCCGGCCAGCCCAGCATTGCCAAGTGTGTCCTGACCTCCATTGCCCTGCCCTGCCCTCTCTCCTGTTCCGCCCTGCCCTGCTCAGCCGTGCCCACACACTCCTTTTCATTGTCCTTGGCTTCCGAAGCAGAATAAAGTTACAAAACCTAACCCACAAAATACCGTGCAAGTCATTTTGTCCAAATTCTAGTGACTACTTGCAAGAATTTCCAGCATGCATTTCTCCACAGGAGCAAAAATAAAACTCTGAAAGAACAAAGGTTGACTAATTTTGGTTGTTGTAGCTGCCAATTAATTTCTTTAAAGCCTGTGTTTGGCTGCTGTAATGGGATCCCTTCACAGGGGGTCAGGATAATGGGGGCAATCTACCAGCCAAGGGGCTGGCACAGTTCAAAGACTTGTGCAGGGTAGGAACAGAATGAGCTAATGAGATTCTCCTCCATGCTGTCCATGGAATGAGCTACTTACAGGATCTGAAGAGAAATGCAAGCCTCTGGGTGCCAGTTTCAAACCTTTAATTAATTGTGGAGTAATGAGGATAAAATAGCTTTTTTTATGCCATACCTCCAAATGCAGACACATGACACCTTGAGTGGGTGTGAATGAGGAACAATTAGCATTAAGGAGGTAATGAAAGCACTCACTTACAGCTTCTGTCTGCAGTGATGCTCTCTTGTGAGAGTTTCTGGGCTCTGTCTGTGTGGGCTGCGCTGTACCTGACACCTTATCTTGCAAAACACCTTACAAATTTCACATTAATAAGCGTTTTAGAAAAATAAGTTTATTATTAAAAAAAAAAAAAAAAAAGCAGCAAAAGTGCCATGGGAAAAAGTTCCCCAGTGGCTATAATGAACTAGACCAGATATCATTCTACTGTGTGAGGTGACAGTGTATGCTAAAACAACAGGGTTTGGGATCAGCACAACAACAACTAGTGCTTCATAACTGGGAGAAAAAAGCACTGAAACAAACACTGATTTTATATAGGCTTCCTCGGGGGACCCTTGGGTGTGTCTTCATGGCATGTAAAGGAATCATAAGTGAACTAATGCGTGGCGGACATAAAACCCTGATCAATATATCTTGGCAACACAAACTTTTATTAGATTGCATTTCTAATAAAAGTTTGTGTTGCCAAGATATATTGATCAGGGATTTATGTCTGCCACGCATTAGTTCACATTGCATTTGCTTTATATGTGTGTGCTATTTGCTCCACCCTTCTTGTGTGTAGGTAAAGGAATCATGCCAAGATATTTTTTTGGCGAGATATTCAGATTTCTGACGTCACGTAGCCATCATTATTTTGACACGAAGGAATTCCCTTTAAATATGGTGCCGCTGTCAGCGTCCTTCGTGCTCGCTAAAGGTATAATCACTTTTTTACCATCGAGTGCCGTTCTACAGTTCGCAGTGAGTATCCCTGGTTTTATATAATACAACATGGACAGACAGTCATTGTCGGTTATCTCTTTTCCAAGTTAATAAGTTCTCTGCATTTTTTTAAAATTCTTTTCAGCGTTAATGAGTGATAGCATTGTCATCGCTCGAAGTATCCCCAACAGGGAACAATGGGGTTTCTTTGCAAGTGTACTTAATCGTAGTGCACAATGCACCATTTTCAGTCTTTTTAGAAAAACTTCTACTGAAGAGCAGTTTTTTGCTGCCGTGTCACGTAGCAAGTATGTATTACTTTCCACTCTATGTATCCAATTGTTAAGTGGTTTTCAATAACTAAGGGGATTCTTTTTTTCTCCGATATTTTCTTGCACAGATTTACAGTCAGCTGAGCCATGTTATAGAGCAGCCTTTTGCTGCCGGACACCCTGGCAGTTTCAAGCCCGTGAAGAAGGAGCTCTTTGCTCCGAAACATCTAGATGTCGGCTATATAATTTTCGCCAGAGTTCAACTACATCCGTCTGAGTCCATCGGACAACATAAGATAAGTGGCATATCGTGACACACGAAAACTCTTTTACCATTCTATGTGGAAAAGTAAGTGCAAGCAAACAAGTCAAGGTTATCAACATTTGTAAACACCATTCGAGTGACAAAAAAATCACCATTTGCAAACATCATCGGTGTGGCAAAAAATTACCAACAATGATCAAGGTACCTAATGATTTTTAAAGCCTCAGAGTAATTGGCTTATAGACACGATAGCTACATCTTTCACAGCCTCGTATGAAGGTACATACTTGATCATATTCAGGATTCTCCTATATAGCATGTCTTATCACTTTAAGATTGAAAAAGGTGCATGAATAAAGGTTGAAGAAAAACAAATAACTGAACAAAACATAAGAACATAAGATATGCTATATTGGGTCAGACCAAGGGTCCATGAAGCCCAGCATCCTGTTTCCAACAGTGGCCAATCCAAGTCACAAGCACCTGGCACGTACCCGAACATAAGATAAATCACAAGCTACTATTGCTTATTAATTATCGTAATAGCAGTTTATGAATTTTTCATCTAGGAACTTATCCAAATCTTTTTTAAACCCTGTTACACAAACCTGTAACCACATCCTCTGGCAATAAATTCCAGAGCTTAATAACTATGTGCTGAATGAAAAGAATTTTCTTCGATTTGTTTTAAATGAGTACTTGCTAACTTCATGGAGTGCCCTCTGATCCTTCTATAATCTGAGAGAGTAAATAACCGAGTTACATTAACTTGTTCAAGCCCTTTCATGATTTTGTAGACTTCTATCATATCCCCCTCAGTCGTCTCTTCTCCAAACTGAACAGCACTAGCTTCCGTAGCCTTTCCTCATAGGGCAGCCGTTCCGTGCCCCTTATCATTTTGGTAGCCCTTCTCTGCACTTTCTCCAGTGCAGCTATATCCTTTTTGAGATGCAGGACCAGAATTGCACACAGTATTCAATATGTGGTCTCACTATGGAGCGAAACAGAGGCATTATGACATCCTTCATTTTATTCACCATTCCCTGCCTAATAATTCCTAACATTCTATTTGCTTTTTTGATCGCCCATAGCACATTCATCAGTTGATATCAATGTCTGCTAAACTCCAACCTCAATTGGATCAACCCCCCCCTCCTCCCCCGCACCTCCAATAGACCCACCCGCCCAGCCCTCCAAGGAACCCTACGTGCCCAACCCATCAATTCTTTTAAACTCTCCTCCACTATAAGCAGAGCTTTTTCTCTCGCCGGCCCCACCATATGGAACTCCCTGCCTCATGATATACGCCTGGAGACATATACACTCACTTTCAAAAAAAAACTGAAAACCCGGCTCTTTCAACAAGCCTACCCCATGTCACCCCCCACTACATAAAACTCCTCTGTAATTTATCCATCGATATATGACTAAAAATGCCTTATGTCCACTGTTTTTGTACTGTGCACATGGACACTTATGTTTATAGTTATGGTTACAGTTTTTGTTGTATCTACTCATTGATTTATGGCTATTTGTGTTGCCTAGTCAGCATTATACACTCTCCCTGTTTAATATATTTTATCTCGGTTATATGTAAGGGCTCCGCCCAAAAGTTAATTGTATTTTTTCTAATTTTTTCTATTTATATGTTATATGTAAGGGCTCCGCCCAAAAGTTCTTGTTTTTTGTGAACCGATGCGATGTGCGAATGGATATCGGTATAGAAGAGACGTTAAATAAATAAAAATAAAAATAAATGTAATTATCCACTATGACGCCTAGATCTCTTTCCTGGTGGTAACTTCTAACATTGTGTAACTACAGCAAGGGTTATTTTTCCATGTATGCATCAATTTGCACTTTCCATGTTAAATTTCATCTGCATTTGGAAGCCGATTCTTCCAATCTCACAAGGTCCTCTTGCAATTCATCACAATTTGCTTGACATTTAACTACTCTGCATAATTTTGTGTCATCCGCAAATTTGATCATCTCACTCATCGTACCCCTTTCCAGATCATTTATAAATATATTAAAAAGCACCTGTCCAAGTATAGATCCCTGAGGTACTCCACTGTTTTCTTTTCTCCATTGTGAAAACAGACCATTTAATCCTACTCTTTGTTTCTTGTCTTTTAACCAGTTGGCAATCCATAAAAGGACATTGCCTCCTATTTTATCGAATGCCTTCTGAAAATCCAAATACATCACATCTGTTGGTTCACCTTTGTCCACATGTTTATTCACCCCTTCAAAAAAATGAAGCAGATTTGTTAAGCAAGACTTCCCTTGGGTAAATCCATGTTGGCTGTGCCCTATCAAACCATGTTTATCTAAATGTTTTGTGATTTTATTCTTTATTGTTATGTTTTGAGGTGTGGGTTCTTGGTCGCTGCAAGAGATGGCACCTCCCACAGAGCAGAGCCCTGCTGGAATTTGCAGTGATAGGCTAGCTTCAAGCCGAGATGGACACAGAGAAGGGTAGTCTTTATTATACTGCAACGTAGATGGTAACCCGAGGAGCGGGCAATGATCCCAGCCAGAAGAGGAGATCTCTGATGGCAATGTTCCGTCTGAAAGCTGCAGAGTGGCAAGGCAGTCACACAGTCTCACCAGGTCCCGAAAGGGAGATGGGTCCGGTAGTGGTCCGCGAAGCAGGGTAGGCCAAGAACACAGGCCTAGATGGAAGGACAGTGAGAGTAGATCTGGTAGTGGTCTGCGGTGCGGGGTAGGCCGAGGATCTATGTAGAGAGAAATGAGACAATGCAGAGACAGAACTGGAGCGATAGTACTCACTCTGATGCTGGCAGTTGTAGTAGAAGAGAACCCCTGAGGAACGGAGGTCCGGGACGAAATAAGGCCCCCGAGGAGCGGGTACCTTAGGCGTCCTTGAAGGTGGTAGGTAACCCCAGAGGATAGACAGGAGCGAGGCAAGGCCCCCAAGGAGCGGGTACCTAAGTCGTCCTGGAACAAGAGAACATAGAGCGGCAGCGTCTGGTAACGAAGAGAGATCAGCATGGAGGATTCATTGCTAACTCGTATTGGGAATCGTGAATGGAGTTTAAATACCAAAGCTTGTGACGTCATGCCGTGGGGATGCCCCCGAGTTTCCTGCCATGATGCACGTAAAGGACGGGGCTGCACGCGCGCACGTGCCCTTGGTTACTCTGGGAGAAAGATGGCGAACGCAATAGCCCATGCCGGACTGGAGACCCCGGAGGGGTTGGCGTGGAGAAGCGGAGGCAGCCATCTTCCCAAAAGGAACCGAGACAGGCAGAAAAAAGGTGAGCAATAAAAGGCGCAGCTGTCTGCAACCGATGGGTGCAACAGTACCCCCTTTCCAAGGGCCCCTCCCAGAGGGTTTCAGCTTCCAAGGATGAGACTGATGAAAGTGACAGATCATGTCTTTATCTAGGATATTGGCCATGGGTTCCCGGGAGTTCTCCTCCGGTCTGTACCCCTTCCAGGAGATAAGGTACTCCCAATGTTTACCTCTCTTGCATACATCCAGTATGTCATCAACGGTATACGTGATATCCTCTTCGGCGATATCCTGGCTCCGGTGCTTTGTTGGAAAATTCAGACAGGACGAGAGGTTTCAGTAGTGCCACATAGAAGGCATTATGAAACTTCACGGATGGCGGTAGCTTCAAACTGTAAGTCAAATTCCCAAGGCGTCGGGGGACAGCAAAAGGTCCAACGTACCGCGGAGCAAAACGTGCAGAGGGTAGCTTTAAGCGGAGGAACTTTGTACTAAGCCATACCTTATCCCCAGGCTGAAATGAGGGTGCCTTCCTGTGGTGAGCATCATAAGGTTTTTTGCCCTTTGGCCCGCCTTGAGGAGTAAATCCTTGTTGTAATTTCATTGCGGTGACTTGAGCTGCTGGAGATGTCATGGGGAGTGGCAGAGGTAACGGAGGTAATGGTTGACGACCATACACCACTTGAAAAGGCGTAGATCCCAAAGCAGTAGCTGGATGAGAGTTTAGGGCGAATTTGGCCCAAGGAAGTAATTCTGCCCAGTCACTTTGTCTAGTATTCACATATGAGCATAGAAATTGTTTGAGTGTCCGATTCATTCACTCTGTTTGACCATTGGACTGTGGGTGATAGGCCGAGGTCATGTCCAATGCGATGTCGAACTTCTAACACAGAGCTCTCCAGAGGTTTGCAGTAAACTGGACGCCTCTATCAGACAAAATGTGTTTGGGCATGCCCTGGAGGTGAAAGATGTGCTTCACGAATAATTTAGCCAGTTCAGCAGCGGATGGTAAGCCTGGCAGGGTGACAAAATGTGCCATTTTTGAGAATCGATCAATGGTCACCCAGATCGAATTGTTTCCGGCAGAAGGAGGTAAGTTCACCATAAAGTCAGTCGCGATGTGCTTGCAAGGTTCCTCTGGTACAGGCAGCGGTTTGAGGAAACCCCAGGGACGTCCGGCAGGAGGTTTTTGTCTCTCGCAGGTGGTGCAGGAAGCCACGTAAGCTTGGACATCAGTCTTCATAGTAGGCCACCAATAGAAACATTGAAGCATGGCTAATGTACGGCCTTGCCTGGGGTGGCCGGCCAGACGGGAGTCATGTGCCCATTTTAGCAGTTTCTTTCTCATTCCCAGTGGCACCACTGTTTTCCCAGCGGGGACGGCATGAGTGGCTGCTAACACCACCTTCTCAGAACTGATGATGTGACAAGGTTCGTCGGGTACGTCCACCGGAGAGAAGGAGCGTGAAAGGGCATTTGCCCTAACATTTTTTTTCTGCAGGATGGTATTTTAGTAGGATGTCAACGACCACCTCGCTTGCCAGTGATTAAGGCGTTGGGCATGTCATAGATATTCCAAATTTTTATGATCAGTATACACTGTTATTTGGTGCTGCGCACCTTCTAGCCATGAACGCCATTACTCAAAGGCCAATTTTATAGCTAACAATTCTTTATCTCCGATTCCATAATTCTTCTCGGCTGGAGAGAATCGCCGTGAGAAGAAGGAGCAAGGATGGAGGACATGGGCATCGCTGTATTGGCTCAGTACTGCTCCCACACCGACGACAGAGGCGTCCACCTTGACAATGAAAGGATGCTGAGGATTGGGGTGATGAAGACAAGGCTTGGTTTGGAAGGCTTCTTTGAGAGTTTGGAAGGCCGCTACAGCCTCAGCAAACCATCGAGATGGATCAGCCCCTTTTCTGGTCATGGCCGAGAGTGGTGCTGTGTGCGTGGAATAGTGCTTGATGAAGGAACGGTAGTAGTTTGTGAAGCTGAGGAAACGGCGTAAAGCTTTTAAGCCAGTGGGTTGAGGCCATTCTTGAATGCTTTTCAGCTTTTGAGGGTCCATCTGGAAGCCATTCTTGGAAACAATATACCTCAGAAAAGGCATTGACTCCTGATGAAAAGTACACTTCTAAAGCTTCGCATAAAGGTGATTGTCACCTAGCCTTTGTAGTACCTATATCACGTCTGCCTGGTGTGTCTGGAGGTCCTGGGAGAAAATCAGGATGTCATCTAAATATACCACCACACACTGGTACAGTAAATCTTGCAGAATATCATTCATCATATTCTGAAACACTGCTGGTGCACTGCACAATCCAAAGGGCATGACTAAAGTATTTAAAGTGTCTGTCACGGGTGTTAAAAACTGTTTTCCATTCATCCCCGTGACAGATTCGGACCAAGTTGTAGGATGCTTTTAAGTCCAGCTTAGTAAACACCTTGGCCCCCTGGAGTCTGTCGAACAGCTCTGTTATCAACGGTAGATGGTAGCGATCCTTGATGGTGATTTCATTGAGACCTCTATAATCGATACAAGGACGAAGGGATCCGTCTTTTTTCCCAACAAAAAAGAACCCTGCGCCAGCCGGGGACTTAGAAGGTCTAATGAACCCTTTTTGCAGGTTTTCTTGGACATAGGCTGACATGGCCTCAGTCTCTGTTAATGAGAAGGGGTGTACTCTTCCCTTGGGAGGTTCCGAGTTAGGCTTGAGGTTTATTGCACAATCAAAGGTTATGTGTGGAGGTAATACGTCTGCTGCCTGCTTGGAGAAGACTTCCTGAAAAGACGCATATTGCAGCGGAAGGCCAGGTAGTGAGGGAGTTGTAGACATGCAGGGCAGTGGTGAAACTTTGGCTAGACAACGAACATGGCAGCCAGGGCCCCACTCATAAAACTCCATGGTGGTCCAGTTGAACTGAAGTGTATGTTCCTGTAGCCACGCTAAGCTGAGTACCACGGGGTGAATGGCCTTTTCTAGGAGCAGGAAGATGTTCTCAGTGTGTAAGGCCCCTGTATGGAGACATATGGGTTGCGTGGTAAGCGAGACCTCACCTGGAAGTGGTTCTCCATGTATAGAAGACAGCAGAGAGGGAATAGCTATTAGTGTAGTAGGAATTCGCAGATGGTCTGCAATTCTCTTTAGCATAAAATTTCCTCCCGCACCTGAGTCCACGAGTGCGAGTGTTGAAAATTCAAGGCCTCCAGAGATGAGAGAGACAGGGAGAGATAATGGAGGAGAAGGTGCAGTTAGACCTAGGAGGAGTCCTCCAGCAGATCCTAGGTCTGGCCTTTTCCCGGACAGATAGGGCAGGTCTGGACAGCATGGCCGGATTGGCTGCAGTACATACAGAGACCAGAGCGTCTGCGAAAACATCTCTCTTTAGAAGTCAGGTGACTGCATCCTAACTGCACAGGTTCTTCTTCTTCTTCACTGGGCACAGAAGATTGGGTTGAAGTTGTGTGCAAGGCTCGAGGGCAATTACCTCCAATAGGGTGCTTCTTGTGACACTTTGCCTCGTGATTCCATTCACGTATCCTGCGATTAACTCTCCCAGCTAAGTCAAGAGAGATTCCAGGGTGTCTGGCAAGTCACGAGCCGCTAGTTCGTCTTTGATACGGGTGTTGAAGCCCTCTAAAAATATAGCACATAGACATCCCAAGTCCCAATGGAGCTCAGATGCTAGTGTCTTGAATTCAATAACATAGTCCGGTAAAGGCTTACTTCCTTGTTGAAGGTGAAGAAGAGTAGACCCTGCGATGGTCTAACGTGCTAGATCATCAAATAGTGATTTGAACAGGTTCAAGAAGTCAGTCAGATCATTTAAAACAGGGTCGCTGCATTTCCAGAGAGGCGGAGCCCAGGCCAGGACTCTTCCATCGAGTAGTGATAGGATATAGGTAGTCTTGGAAACAGCATTGGGAAAGTAGTTTGTTTGCAACGAGAAGTGCATACAGCACTGATTAATAAAACCCCTGCACATCTGGACATCACCAGAGAAGCGTGTAGGAGCTGGAAGCGGTACAGTGGCACGGATTGCAACCACTTGAGGAGAAGAATCTTTCTCTGGAACCGTCGGCATATTCAGTCAGACATGCAACTGGTTGAAAGCGGCGGTTAGTGTCTTCAAAGTTTTCTGTTGCTCTGTAATCTGCTGAGCCAGGTCAGAAATGGCCTGTAAGGCTGAGAGCTGAGCCAGGTCCATGGAGTTAGCAATCTGTTTTGTTTTGAGGTGTGGGCCCTTGGTCGCTGCAAGAGATGGCACCTCCTACAGGGCTCCAAGAATAGTCTTTATTATACTGCAACGTAGATGGTAACCCGAGGAACAGGCAATGATCCCAGCCAGAAGAGGAGATCTCTGATGGCAATGTTCCATCTGAAAGCTACAGAGTGGCAAGGCAGTCACACAGTCTCACCAGGTCCCGAAAGGGAGATGGGTCCGGTAGTGTTCCACGAAGCAGGGTAGGCCGAGAACCCTGGCCTAGATGGAAGGCCAGTGAGAGTAGATCTGGTTGTGGTCTGCGGTGCGGGGTAGGCCAAGGATCTATGTAGAGAGAAATGAGACAATGCAGAGACAGAACTGGAGCAGTAGTACTCACTCTGATGCTGGCAGTTGTAGTAGAAGAGAACTGCCGAGGAGCAGAGGTCCGGGACGAAATAAGGCCCCCGAGGAGCGGGTACCTTAGGTGTCCTTGAAGGTGGTAGGTAACCCCAGAGGGTAGACAGGAGCGAGGCAAGGCCCCCGAGGAGCGGGTACCTTAGGCGTCCTTGAAGGTGGTAGCTAACCCCAGAGGGTAGACAGGAGCGAGGTAAGGCCCCCGAGGAGCGGGTACCTAAGTCGTCCTGGAACGAGAGAACACAGAGCGGCAGCTTCTGGTAACAAGAGATCAGCATGGAGGATTCCTTGCTAACGCGTATTGGGAATCGTGAACGGAGTTTAAATACCAGAGCTTGTGATGTCATGCGGTGGGGACGCCCCCGAGGTTCCCGCCATGACGCACATAAAGGATGGGGCTGCATGCGCGAGTATACCCTAGGTGACTCCAGGAGAAAGATGGCGAATGCAATCGCCCATGCCAGACTGGGGACGCCAGCGGGATCGGCATGGAGAAGCGGAGGCAGCCATCTTCCCAAAAGGAACTGAGTCAGGCAGAAAAAAGGTGGGCAATAGAGGGCGCAGCTGTCTGCGACTGATGGGCGCAACATTTATAACAGTTTCCACGATTTTTCCTGACACCGAAGTCAGGCTCACTGGTCTATATGTCAGCAATGACATATCCCGATAAGAAAGCATGTACTTACCTAGCAGTTACTGTGAAAGAGAAGATTTAGCATTGACTGTAGGAGGATAAAAGAAACATGGCAAGAACCAGAATACTTTACTACATCAGTCATGAGATTTCTGGCAGTGCAGATCACCTGCATATTGAAGGACTGGAAGAACTTTCTGCTCTGTAGCTCCTCTCAGTATTGGCAGGGGGCCTGATTGCAATGTGTGTGCAATCTATTGCTCCCAAAACTGCTGCAAAGTTATCAATGTCATAAAAGTCTCTCATGGTTTGATGTGGTTGCTGTGCTTCCCAAGGAAACAGAATACATTGATTAGTTCTTCTGAGAATAGTGTCAATAAACTAGGTAATACAGTGAGAAATGTCTGCTTAGGTTATTCTTGTGGTATTCTCTAGTGTGGTCTGAAAGCTGTTTGTGGCTAGGAAGTCTTGGGCAGTGGCAATTTTAAAATCCACGAGAAAGGAGTAGCTTCTCTGGGCTGGAGTCTCTAAATCCTCCTTTAAACTCCTGGCAGAGATGTGATATTGTTTATTAAATCTATATCTGATGAACACTTGTGTGAATAGGGGGTAAAAAATAATATGAATAACCAGGTTCCTGGGGTGGCTGCTGGCAATGGTGAGGCCTAGTGGGGCTTGGAGACCTGCTGTTGCCACCATGTTGCCATCACTGGAGTTTCGCGCCCAACCCGCAGTCGTCCCGGGCACGGGACCGCTCACCTTCGGGGTCACGCAGGGGGTCCAGGTCCTGTCTCCCTCATGGCCCTTGCAAGTCCAGCTAGGACCCGGCGTCCCACGGCGGCAGTTGCCGGGCCTTCGGTTGCACGCCAGGCCTCACGCCTGGCCTCGGCGTCTCAGCAGCTAGCCATGCCCCTACGTGCGCATGGACCAGTTGCCCTGATGTAGGTTCCAGGGCGGGGCCTAGTTCTGCGGCGCCATTGATTGAACTCATGTTAAAAGAAAGTTCCTGGCTTCACTTCCTTGCCTTGGCAATTGGATCGGTTTGTTCCTGAGATTGCCCTTGCTTGTGTACCTGCATGCTTGTTCCTAGTCTTGTTCCAGGATCCTTCTGTTCCAGTTCCGTTCCTGATTGTACCTGCTTCCATGCCCTGCTTGTTCCAGTGTTCGTTGTTCGTCTCCCTGGTCTTACCCTAGACTGACTTACTGGTAAAGACCTCAGCTTGTTCCTGACCTGCCTGCCACCTGCCAAAGACCTAGGCTTGTTCCTGACCTGCCTGCCTGCCTGCCACCTGCCAAAGACCTCAGCTTGTTCCTGACCTGCCTGCCTACTGCCTGCCCAAGATCTCTGCCTACTCTTCGACCTTGCCTGACTTCTGGATCTTGACCCTTGCTTCGTTGACCACTCCTCGGACTGATTCCGGGACTTTGACCTTGCTCGCCTGACTTTGCTTGATTCTGGCTCTGTCCCTAGCCTTGTCCTCACCATCTCTATTTTGGTTCGCTCTCCTCCAACCTGTTTCCAGCCTTGAACCCGATAGCGCTCCTCTAGTGTCTGTGGGCACGCCGGACTTATACTCTCCCAGGAGACCCTGCAAGGCCCACTTAAGTCCAAGTGGCCTGGGTCCCTACGGGCTCCTCCCGGGGGGGACCTCGGGTTTCCAGTGGTGAAGCTCTACACTGCCTCTGTCTCCTTCCGTACTCTGCCCCCTGTGGACAGTCCCTGTACTGCCACAGGACAGGGGTCCACCCCCGAGCGCAACAACTGGGAGAATGCCTGGAGAGGCTTGAGGAGTAGTGTGGGAAGGGAAGAGTCCTGCAGGAGGGAGGCCTGAAGCGACAGTGAGCCATGACGTTGTGGTGCCGTGGGAGCAAGTGGAGCTCCCTGCAGCACAGGGGAGACAGAAAAAATAATAGCTTTTACAATTTAAATTTCATTGTAAGGGATATGTTTAAGATGTAAATATTATTTTGCAACCTCAGAAAAAAAAAGGAATAATTTATTTTAGAGGTTGGAGATTTTGCAGTACAGGAGTTAGTACACTAGAGGTAGGTTCATCCTTTAATCCAAAGTTCTATCAATCCTAGTAAAGAATCGAAAGTAAAACTAATTCCAGGTTCAAACTCCAAAATCATGATTGTGTGGAGTGAGTATAAAAGATATTCTTTTCCCATCTCTTCACTTTTCCTTACATTGTTTTCAGGCTCTTTTCATTCTTGTACACATCATGTCTCATGGTCGCATCTCAGTATATATGTAGACAGGATAATTCCAATTACCGTTTTATCTATTATATAGCTGACATGGTACAACAAACCATCGAGACATTCACCAGGAAACACAATTTTCATTAGCTGATAGAAAGTGTGTTGGGGACAGGGAGATAGTTTTCTCTTATTGATTTATTTAAAGATAATGAGGTAGGAAGAAGATTCCAGAGAGGATGACAGACAATGAGGTCAAGAGTAAGAGTACCCACCAACGTTATCAAGCAGTGCCATCAAACGTTGAATCCAAGCTCCTAAAGCTTCTCATCAGGAAGAGTAGCATCTTTCCAAACCCAGGCTATGAACCTTATCCTCGTTCACAAACTATTATGACCATGAGATAAGTGACGAGTGTGCACACAAGTGACATTTATACAAGAGTAAGACGTTAATAATAGAGATAGAAAGGAAAGTATATAGAGCAAAATATAGAACTGAGAAGACAGACATAGCAAAAGTGAGAAATAAACTTAAAAATAAAATGTGAAGGTACAGTATACTTACCTGAGGAAGATAGATTCCCAAGATTTTATAGAATCTGAAAGAGACTAAACACAAAAAAATCAATTCTAAGAATTTAAAATAGTAATTGAAATAATTACAGTAAAGAGAAAGTAGTTATATTCACAGTACTTATCTGATACATATCCTTAGTCTTGGGAACCGGTTTCTGAACTTTGTGATTTCTGAGTCTTGTAATTGCTGACGAACAAATAAGACCTTGTTAACATAGTTTTGCATACATTTTTAAAAGCTTAGTTAACTAAGAAGTTAAATGCTGAAGCACAGTTTGAATTATTATTGACAATTTGTCTCTTTGAACATTTCTTTTATTGAGATTCATCTCATCTCAATCCAGCTTGTTTCTTCTTATAAAAATAGATTATTTTTATAAAGACTATATTTTTATTATCTCACTGCAAATATATCTTGGGTAACATCTGGTGTACCTCTTATGTACTGTGACATATTAGTGGAAGCCCCAGATACATCTATCAGCCTGTAGCATGACAACGTCCATGATAGGAATGCATCCTGGGTGGTATACAACTGTTCCTATATAACTCCCAAAGAACTAATTCTGGGCCCTTAAATCCTTTTTGCAGGGTTTCTTCTCCAGTTTCTTCTCATGGCTCAGGAGCCACAGATGAGACAAAACTCATTATGGGACAGACAAAGCACCAAGTCAAGTAAAAAAAACCAAACCATTATTATTTGCAGAAAAAACCCTCTGGAATTTCTAGAGGACAAGCTGAAAGGGAAGAACCCTCCTCACCAGGCCTATCGACCTTTCTTGAAGAGTCGGTAGACCTGATTAATAGCAGAGCTATCTTGATAGTTTCATTTGTAATGGAACAGGAAAAAGAAAAAGTGTTAAAAAAATTTTTTGCAGTGAAAGATATATTATTTTGTGGACATCGTGTCCAAATCTTTCCTGATGTGGCTCGCGCCACTCAGGCAAGGAGGAGGATATTTTTGACGTTAAAGCCCAGAGTTTTAGCAATAGGCGCCACATTTTTCTTGAAATTCCCTTCTTTGTGTTTAGTGAATTATAAGGGAAAGAGCTACGGATTTCTAGATTCAATTCATTTGGAAACTTTTATATCAGATAAAAGTCAAGTTTCTGTATCAGAGACAGAAGCCAATTAGAATACTATTACTCCTTACTCCTGGTATTATTGTTATAATTTTCTGTTAAATATATATTATGTATATTCGTCTCCTTCAATTATAGGGCTTAGTGAAATGTGAATTTTATGATTATCTTCTTTTATTATTAAGTGGATATTATGAAAATGATATCCAAATTATGTTATCACATTGAGTTACTAATTTCTTTTTTTTTCATGAAGTGTAACAACTGTTGAAAATTTAATAAAATATAAATGTAAAAATAAATAAATAAATAAATAAACCCAAACCAAAAACCATAAAACCCATTATATTAAACCACAACCCTACCTTTTATGGAGTAACCACAGCTGCCAAAATGCAAAGCCCTATTTCTTAGATTGAGTGCTGGAGATGCAGTATGCAGAGTTCTGCACTGTAGACGATTCATAGATGAACCCTTATGTAGGACACCAAGATTCCACACACCTCATTAGCCCTACCCTTCATGTCCTGTGTTGATCTTTTGAAGGCTTTTGTGAACTGTCAGGCTATACAAACAGTGCAGGGGATGATTAGTAAATAATGGTTTGTATAAGGGAAAGGACATTGCAGATGTTGTACCTTAATGGGTAAAATAGATATCATTATACAAAGGAGGAAAAAGATTATATATAGGGACAAGGTGTTTCATAATGTTCTGACACATGAAAACTTTCCATGCTGACAGTTACTCATTAGGGAACAAACTGAAAATAGCCTTCTACAAAAATATCCCATAATGTTTAGTTATTTTCATATTTGTGCTTTAAAAAAATGAATAAACAAACAGGCCTCTGGTGGGTCCGGGCCTTCTTCCAGTCCTCAACACCAGAACCAGGCCTTGTGTTGGTCTAAGGCTTAGTACTGGGACCCAACCTTAGGCCAGGACCCGGCACAAAGTCTAGGCCCCCCAGTGACAGAACCAGGTCTCGAGTTGGGCCTCGGCGCCAGGATCAGGCCTTGGCACTGGGCCCTGGCACTGGAACTAGGCCTTGAGTCGGGCCTCGATGCCAAGGCCTGGTCTTGTCCGAGGCCAGGGGTTTTTTTGCAGTTCTATTGTTTTGTTGTTTATTTGTTTTGGCTTTTTTTTTCTTGTTTAATTATTTTTTTTGATTTGACAAATAAATCATATGAAAAAAATTAAATGAACCAAAATTTGACAAAAAAGCAAACCAAACCAGAAATATTGGGGCTGCGCATCCCTAAGTTTTTTTGAAACTTGCTAGGTCATTGCTGCTTTTTTATTATACTGGTAAAAGCCTTTGTATATGTGTCTTGCTATTTCTTTCCCCATATAATCGATGCAACCTGGCTGGATAATTGTTTTGGAGAGTATGCAAACAAGGCAGCATAGTGAACTGAAGTGTGGGCAAGAGTGTTTGGCTGCTTGTCTTCAGTTCATGCATATGTCATTTGTTGAGTGTGCTCCTTGCACTTTCTCTGCCCATTTTCAGAGGGACCGGCATCAGAGGAGCAACTTTGCATGCCTGAAAAATAATGAGGCTTATGCATATTTTAATAAGGCTGATAATGGATGCCACAGCTTGGATCTGCTGCATATGTCGCACATGTTTGATGGTTTCTCCTCCAATATCTGGGCTCCTGAAAAAAAGATTTCTCAAGCTTAGCATAGCACTTAAAATATTTTCCCAATCTTCCCAAGTACTTATGTAAACTTTATGTAAACCAAGGTGATGTGCTTCACGTGCCCCAGTTTATAAAAATCTTTAATTAATTAATTAATTAATTAATTAAATACATACTTTTGCACCATGGCCTCCTTTCCAGTTTGCAATTGGGTGAATCAGCTACATAGATGTTCACTTTATTTAATGAAGTGCAAAATCACTGGTTTTAAGACAGTATTCTGTGCCATTTTCCGACCTGACTGCTGTGGATCTCTTTGACTATCTCTTCGTCAGCAATGTCGTGCTCTATAAGAGTCCATTACTCTGCACAAAATCCCAGATTTGCAATCAAACTCCTGAAATTAGCCCAGGACTGGTACCTGAAAGAACATGGCACCAAAAAGAATCTTAAAATCAGTAGTTTTCCACAGATGCCATCCCATACTGGATGAACTAGGAAACTGTAAAACAAAACTCTCAGCCTCCCTGAGGTAACATCCTACTATACCTGTAAGAGAGGTCTCTAGAGAACCAATGCCTTTATTATAATAAGGCTCCTACAAATCTCACATTCATCAATGCTTTATGTTTTAATCAACAAATAACATGCACTAGCACAGAGAACTATACTCCCGTCCCCTTCAGTTTTAAGATAGCAGTTCTGCTGATTGGCCACGGGAGGGATTTTTGGCCTAGCAGTAGAAGGGAAGCATTGGTTTCATAGCTGCAGCTCTTTCCTTTAACCATTCTAAGTAGCTCCTTAGTGGAATAGGCCATTATGCAAGGTGACATGGCAAGAGCAATAAAGAGAAAAGAACATTTCAGATGCTTTGTAATCCCTGAATTCCCTGAGAAATCTCTGCATTTCTCTTACCTTCTCTGTCCAGGGCTAGCCATATTAACTTGTTATAACATAAACAAGGGAAACAAGAATCAGCACCAGGACATAAGAGAAGGAAATCATTACCGGGGCATGCACTGGAATATTGCAGGGTAAAAACTGTTTGTTCTGTACTATTTAATGGTGTAAAACAATATACTCTACATCAGCCATTAGTCTGCTAATGGCCTTCCATCATTCTTCATCGGAGTTAAGTGACAGAAGAAGTTGATGGCATAATTATATCACTAAAAGTGTCATAAATTACCCTTGCACATACAATACTAACCCCTGCTGCTGGCGTTCCATCCAGATTGGGAGAAAATCTTTCTAGATATGCTGCATGCTGATGAGTTCACTGCCTTCATTACTATAGACAGAGGAATCATTAAAGGATCCTAATACAGCATCTCAGGCATTATTTTCAGAAATGATTCAGAGGAACTAAATTCAATTTCTAATGACTTCATTTATGCCAGTAATACACAGACAAACACATTCGGCCTCTGGTGCTGTTTTTAACTGTAGGAAATTGTGAGAGCTTTGCTGAAGCCTAAAAAAAAGCAGAAGGACCCAGCCCAGGCAGAAAGGCCAGAATGCCATCTTTTGGTCGGCCCTCCAAGACACAGAGATCACAAGATTTAAGTGACAACAGTTGAATCAGATGGACAAACTATACTAAACAGGGAAGAAGGCAGTGAGATAAAGGGGTTAAGTGCAAATCTTCTGCCTGACTTTCCTGACAACTGTGTTTATATAAATACCATGTGTGAGTGGAAGAACGAGTTAGCAGAAGGATTTGGCAGAGGATGGCTTGGTAGTGGGAGCGCGCAATCTCTGCCATGAAGAGTAACTAAAGAAAAAGAGTGGTTGGGGGGAGGGAAAACGTTTCCTAGTATGTGACCCAAAAGTAGAGATATTCTCTAATTTAATCATCATAATGTGACTGATCCAGGCCCAGGTACAATACGTAGATATGATTTTCCAAAAATATAATTGTCGACAATATTCTTGTATTCTAAAACAGATGATTACTATCCAAGGTTAGAATGGTGCTTGAGATAGATTATTAACCGTGAGGAATTATTAATTGCAGACTAGATGAAGAGCTATGCAGAACCGAGGCGCACTGGCTGAGCTGTGAGGTAAGCGAGGTGGTCGGTACTGTCATAGCAGGGGGTGCTAGATCATGTCAGAGCTGTGTGTGGGGTTTTCACTACTGGACTAGTGAGGGGTGCTGCATGGCAGGATTGAGTTACACTGATTGCATGGTATATGCAAAACTTACATAGGACCTGTGTAACACAGTCCAGTCCTTCCTTCCTAGATAAACTCACCAGCTAGGCTGCATTTGGCGTTCTTGATAATAAGTTGGTGTTATAGGTTGTAGAAGTGGACCTTAGAGGAGCTCTTTTCTCTGTTAAGGAAATTCTCTGTCACTGTATTATGTGCTCAATAACTAGTCTTGTACACTCTCACTGAGGTCCAAACTGTCTTGTTTATCTGTACAGACTGCACATGCATAGACACCACAGCCCATAGCCTGAAGAAAGCGTGATTAATGAAAGTTATCTTTATCAGATGTTGTTAACTTCTGAAGTGTTTGATGACATTTTATTGATGGCACTTAACTTCCCAACACTTAATCTCTGCTACCACTTAATGTTTCCACTCTCGGTTATTTGTTATCCACCACCTGAAAGGCCCGCAGTATTACTTATACATCAGGATATTGTAATTGGGAATTTAGGGATGGAAAATTAAATCCAGGACTGACATCATTAGGCCTGTTCTATGGGCAACTGGATTTTCTGGGTTGGCGTCATGGGAGAAAATTGCTCCCACTCCCCCAACTGCTTTAACTCTCCGTAGGGTTGCCTCTCTCTACTGCAGAATATTCAGGGCACACCATTATTGCTTTCTTCACAGGGTGACTGGAACATCCCAGTGTAAGCAGTAACAGGGAGTTTCACCTGCAAATATTATTCTCACCTATTTCTAATGATGTTCCCTTTCACAACTGTGTGTGGTTCACTTCATCGCCTTACTCAGTTGTTTGAACTCTTTCATAATTTACCAAGTCTAACCCGAATTAAAAATAGCAAAATCAAATCACCTATTTCTTAAACCATCAAGCTCCACCCTCTTTGCATTCTATAAATCTGTTTACTAATTTAATAAAGCCTTGATAACTTCCCCGCATCTTCTAATAATTGGATTAAAGGAAGGTCACTTAACAAATAGGTTGTCACATATTTTTATCCCCTGCCACTATGCCCTAAAAATGTAATTTTCCTAACTGTTGCCTCTAAAATTAATGTGTTAGAAATGGTATAATTTAATTAAGTCAGTGATCCCCATCTCTAAGAAGCACACATAATATACCAGTAACACATTACACAAGCCTACCTCATATCATGCACACTCCTTGACGTGGCCAGAGACCGGCGCTGATATCCTGGGAGCTCAGGACAGAGAAGCAGCCTAGGCTTCCAAACACACTTTCCCCCAGATCTTCCTGGGTTTAAACATGCCTTATGTTATTTTAATTACACATAGTAACAACAACAACACCTGAAAATACTCCGAAGCATGGCAAGCACCGTGACTTACCAACTGAGTGGACCCTGTACATCTGCGACTAAATAGAATAAAAAACAGCACATTAAATAAGTGAATGGAAAAGTTACAGGAGGCAGCCACACCACAGAGTGTGGTAGGAGGAGAGAAAGCAGCAGCCCAGGGATCACACATACAACAGGACTAGAAATTATTAACAGCAGGCGGAGGAGGAGAGGCAGCAAGGTAATCAGGGTCAGAGAGGGGGAGAGGGAAAGCTGCAGCAGGGAGGAAGAGACGGAAGCAGCGGGGCTGAGGCCAGAAGGGCAGTGCAGCAGCAGCATCTCTTGATCAGGGATGGACAGGAGGCCAGGGTCTGCACGGGGCACAGGGAGGAGGAAGTAGTGGCTCTCAGTTAGGGCTGACGGAACAAATGGTCCTTGCCTGCACTGGGTGAAGAGAGGGGGGCAGCACTGAGCAGGAGGAAGAGGTGAAAGGGAAGCATAGGAGAAGTCTGGAGAGGGAAAAAGAGTAAAGGACAGGGGGGAGCGGGGGAAAGGGAAAATGGGAGGGAGAAAACGAAAAAAGGAGCAAAAAATGGGGTGGAAAGGTGCTGCGAGGGAATCGGGGCAAAGACCATAAGAAGGAGAAAGGTGGAACAAAGCATTCATTTTTTTCTCATTTGTGCTTTTCAAAGGCAGGTGTCATTGTATATTGCCATTCAATTTAAGATTTAATTACTCTGCTATTCCAAACCTGAGCTCAAGGCAAGTTACAATTTCCCCAATGACACAGAATAGGAGAAAAGCCTTAGCATATCGGGTCCTAAGTTATATCTGAGGCAATGGAGGGAGGATGAAGTGATTTGCCCAAGGTCACAAAGAGCACCTGCAGGAGAAGCAGGATTTGAACCCTGGTTCCCTGTACGTACCAGGATCAGTCCAGACTGCTGGGTTGTGTCTCCCTTCCAGCAGATGGAGTCAGAGAAAAAACCTGAAAGGCACCCCCTCTTACACTGGTGTGTTCCACCTGCGATCCCTCAGTATTTTCTCTGACTCTAGCAGATGAGGGTGACAGAACCTGCAGCCCTAATACTTTAAAAAAAAAAAAAAGGGTTGATCTGGATTTAAGAGGAAGCTTGTTCTTTCAGAAGGTTTTTTGCCTTATTGTCTGTTTCTTTGGCTACATCAAGCTAGTTAAAAAAATAAAATAAATAATAATAATTAATAGACAATCCTTTTTTGTTTGGCTGGAGGTTGAGTAGTGTGGATCCTCCCAAGTCCCCTTGGTAGAGGCTCGGCTGGGGTGGGTCGCCCCGATAGCCGAATTCCTGGAGCCCAGTCGGCTGGTAAGTAGGGAGATTCACCGATGGGCCGGTCCCTCTCCCTCATACTCTGAGAAGTGCTAATTCCTCGGGTGCCTCCTGCAGTGCTAGTGGTCCCAGGGACGCGTTTTCCCCTGGTTGACTGTGTTTAAAAAACAAACAAACAAAAAAAAGGAAACCTTGTGCGCAGGTTCTAGGGGCTCCGGAGGGGCGTTCTGTCACCGGATTTCTATTCAATTCTTTGCTCTTACCTTGGGGCATGCCGCGGGGTGCCGCTTGCTCCGCTTGCAGGGAGCCGGTCCTATGGCTCTCCCGCGACGGCCTCTGCACAAGATGTCTCCCCGATGGTGAAAGACCACCGGGGAGCATGTCAGCGTGATTTCCGGGGACAGACAAAAGTTTTCACTCCCGCCGGGCTCGGGCCGTGCTGTCCCCGTCTAGCGCGGGAACAGCGGCCATTTTGCCTTCCCCACGAGGGGAAGAAGAGGAGCTGGGTGCAGGGGGAGGGGAGATCCCTCCTCCACTTTCGCCTCCTAATTTGAGCCCTGTGCGACCGACTGACTTAGGTCCTGCCTCTCCTCCCGATGCGGCCCTTCCCCGGGGGGCCTTAAAGAGACAGCAGCCTTTTTCATCAAAGTTTGTGCTTTTGATGCACAAAGCATTTTTAGAAGCGGAGGCTGAATTGCAGGAGGAGGAACCTCCACCAGCAAAGGTCCCCAGGCCATCAGGGGTGTCGGACCCCTGCTAACTCATCTGGGTCTTCAGCTCCAAATCTACCGGACCCTGGGTCGCAGGACCTTCTCCTTGGGGATGTAGATTGGGATGTTGGTTGATCCGCCCCAGTGGAGGGGGATGATCCAAGGGTCCTTAGGTTGTGTCAGAAGGAAGAGCTGGATCATCTGATTCCCAAGGTTCTGGAGGAGCTGGGTATTGAGGCGCCGCAGCCTAGCACCGAGGTGACCACAGGGGACCCGGTTCTCTTGGGGCTTAAGGCTCCTCCTAAGGCTTTTCCATTTCACCTGATGTTGCTACAGCTGGTGACCCGGGAATGGAAGACTCCCGAGGCCAGCCTTCGGGTGGGGCAAGCTATGGAAAAACTCTACCCTTTACTGGATGAGGCCTTGGCCGTTCTTAGGGTGCCAAAAGTGGACGCGTCCGTCTCGGCGATCACCAAGCGGACAACCATTCCAGTGGCGGGGGCGGCTGCTCTTAAAGATCATCAGGATCAGAAGCTGGAGGTCCTTCTCTAGCGCATCTTTGAAGTCTTGGCCTTATGCTTTTGGGCAGCGGTATGCAGTAGCCTCATGCAAAGGGCGACCCTTAGATGGTTGCAGCAGATGCTCACCACGCAAGCGTTGACTCCGGCGGAGGCCGAACAAGCTAATAGCATGGAGGCGGCTGTGGCGTACACCGCGGATGCTTTGTATGATCTTCTGCGGGCGTCTTTGCACAATATGGCTTCGGTGGTTTTGGCCAGAAGGCTTCTGTGGCTCCACAACTGGTCAGCCGATGTTTCCTCCAAGACTCAATTGGGCAATCTGCCGTTTAAGGGTAAATTCTTGTTTGGAGATAATCTGGAGGCTCTTATCAAATCCCTAGGTGACAATAAGGTGTACAAGTTTCCGGAGGATAAACCTAGAACATCTAGGATCTTTGGTTCGGCTCACCCTAGATTTCGGGGTCAGCGCCGGTTTCGCCAGGGTAGGGCCTCCTCCTCCTTTACTTCCCGGCAGCCGTCCCAGAGGTCGCAGGCTTGGCCTTCTTCCTTTCGTGGCCGCAGGCCTCCCTACGACAGGTGTCCTCAGGGATCTTCTGGGGGCAAATCCACACAATGAAGGTGTGCTGGCCCACTCCTTGGTCCCGGTGATAGGCAGCTGTCTTTCTCTATTTCTCGAGGAATGGGTCAAGATTACGTCAGACCAGTGGGTGCTAAGCATCGTCGATCATGGTTACACTTTGGATTTTGCTTACCCGTTGCGGGATCTGTTTTTGATGTCGCTAGGTTGGCTGAAAGCTCTGGGAGCCATTGTCCCGGTCCCGCCGGAGGAGCTCGGAACTGGCAGATATTCCATATATTTCGTGGTCCCCAAGAAGGAGGGTTCCTTCCGCCCGATTTTAGACCTCAATAAGGTGAACAAGGCACTCCGGGTGCCTCGTTTTCGCATTGAGACTCTCCGCTCAGTCATTGTGGCCGTCCACTCGGGGGAATATTTGGCTTCTTTAGACCTTACGGAGGCCTACCTTCACATGGGGATCAACGAGCAGTATCATGATTTTGGGCAAGCATTACCAGTTTCAGGCCCTACCGTTCGGGTTGGTGATGGCTCCCCGAGTATTCACCAAGGTGATGGTGGTCGTAGCGGCGGCTCTCCAGAAGGAGGGGATTTTGGTTCATCCATATCTGGACGATTGGCTGATCCATGCGAAGTCGGAGAACCTGTGCAAGGCGACGATTCAGTCAGTGTTGCGCCAGCTGCAATCGCTTGGGTGGATTGTCAATCACGCCAAGAGTCAGTTGATTCCGTCCCAGGTTCTGAACTTCCTAGGCACTCGGTTCGATACGGCGATAGGCAAGGTTTTTCTCACGCAGGAGCGTGCCACCAAGTTGGTAGCGCAGATTCGCCGGCTGTTGTCCCTACCATTGCCCTGAGTGTGGGATTACTTGCAGGTGCTTGGTTCTATGGCGTCTACTCTGGAATTAGTCCCTTGGGCTTTCGCCCACATGCGACCTTTGCAAAGGGCGTTACTTTCTCGTTGGGATCCCAAGTCAGAGGAGTTCCAAATCTGATTACCGCTCTTGGAGCCTGCCCGGTCCAGTCTCCAGTGGTGGTTGATTCCGGCCCACCTACAGCGCAGCATGGACCTAGAGGAACCTCAATGGGTGATAGTGACGACGGACGCCAGCCTCTCAGGTTGGGGCGCAGTTTGTCAATCTCAGGCGGCACAGGGCAGCTGGATGGACCAACAGGGGAAATGGTCCATCAATTGCCTGGAAACCAGGGTGGTTCATCTGGCATTGCGCAGCTTTCTTCCCTTGGTACGCTGTCGGTCTGTGCGAGTATTGTCAGACAATGTGACAGCAGTGGCTTACATCAATCATCAAGGAGGGACCAAGAGTCATCTCGTGGCCGCAGAGGCTGTCTGATGGTTTGGGCAGAGCACCATCTAGTCCGCCTAGACACATAGCCTGAGTCTACAACGTTCAGGTGGATTTTCTCAGTCGTCAGCGCCTAGATCCCGGAGAGTGGGAGTTGTCCGAGGAAGCGATGCGCCTCCTGACTCATCGGTGGGGTGTGCCTCACCTGGACTTGATGGCAACTCAGAGAAATGTAAAGACTGCTCGGTTTTTCAGTCGACGAAGGGAGCATGGGTCAGAAGGGGTGGATGCTCTAGTCCTTCCGTGGCCTCGCGACATCCTGCTTTACGTGTTTCCGCCCTGGCCATTGGTGGGCAACGTCCTACGGCACATAGAGATGCACACGAGGCCCGTTATCCTCATGGTGCCGGAGTGGCCATGGTTTGCCGTGGTTTGTGAATCTGATCAACCTGGCGGTCGATGGTCTGCTTCGACTCCATCATCTACCGAATCTTCTTTGGCAAGGTCCAGTATTTTTCGATCGAGTGGATCGATTTTGTCTAGCAGCTTGGCTTATGAAAGGCGGCAGTTGAGGAAGAGAGGCTATCCTGATGCGGTTATTTCAACCCTCCTGCAGGCATGCAAGAAATCCACTTCTCTTGCTTATGTTCAAGTCCGGAAGGTTTTTGATACCTGGTGCAGCAGGTTGAATGTGTCCCCGTGGCGCGCTTCTATTATACATATTCTGGCATTCTTGCAGGAGGGACTGAAGAAAGGGTTGGCATGCAGTTCTCTTCGGGTGCAGGTGGCAGCCCTTGGATTTTTGCGGGGAAAGATTGATGGCGTTTCTCTCGCAGTTCATCCAGATGTGTCATGGTTTTTGAAGTGCTCCAAGCATCTGAATCCTCCGGTTAGACAGGTGTGTCCATCGTGGAGTTTGAACCTGGTTCTCCGTGGCTTGTGCGGTCTTCCCTTCGAGCCTCTCAAACGGGCCACCTTGAAAGACCTGACTCTCAAGGTGATTTTCTTGGTGACAATCACGTCAGCAAGGCAGATATCGGAGCTTCAAGTGTTGTCCTGTCGGGAGCCTTTTCTCCAGATTTCGGAGTCGGGAGTTTCCCTTTGAACGGTGCCCTCTTTTTTGCCGAAGGTAATCTCGGGGTTTCATTTGAATCAGACAGTGGAGTTGCCTACGTTTACGCATTTGGATCGGGATTCTCAGGCTCGCAAATTGCGTAGGTTGGATGTGAGGCGGATTCTACTTCGATATCTGGAGGTCATCAATGCTTTTCAATTATCTAATCATCTGTTTGTGTTATGGTGTGGTCCTAAGAAAGGCCAGAAGCATCTAAGGCCACTATTGCTAGGTGGTTGAAGGGTGCCATATCCTCGACTTACATTGGTCTTGGGCACTCAGTATCGGACGGTTTGAGGGTGCATTCAATCAGGTCTCAGGCGGCATCTTGGGCAGAGAGTCAATTTGTCTCGCCGCAGGAGATTTGCAGGGCAGCTACCTGGAAATCATTGCATACCTTTGCGAGGCATTACCATTTGGATGTCCGGGATCCGGATGTCAACTGCTTCAGCAGCAGTGTTCTTCGAACTGGACTCTCCAGGTCCCACCCCATTTAGGGCAGCTTAGGTACATCCCAGCGGTCTGGACTGATCCTGGTATGTATAAGGAAAGGAAAATTGGTTCTTACCTGCTCATTTTCATTCCTGTAGTACCAAGGATCAGTCCAGATGCCCACCCATGGAATCTGGAGAGTCCTTTTGGTATTGTTTTCATTCTGCAGAATATGCTTAAGTGGGTAGCATTCCTGTTACATATGGAAATACTCCCTCCATGTACATAAGTTCCAGAAGTTATGCAGTTTTTTCATTAAGTGGTTTGATATAGCCATTGGTTCTTATGTTAAGGTTATGATATTTTTCATTCTGCTATGGTATGGATTATACTGAAGGATCGCAGGTGGCACACCAGTGTAAGAGGGGGTGCCTTTCATTTTTTTCTCTGACTCCATCTGCTGGAAGGGAGACACAACCCAGCGGTCTGGACTGATCCTTGGTTCTACAGGAATGAAAATTAGCAGGTAAGAACCAATTTTCCTTTCTCAGTCTGCTGTTCTAACCACTAGGCTACCCCTCCACTCTTGTTATTTATTTATTTAACTTTTGGCTTGATTATACGCCCTGTCATTGCGGCCCAGGGCACGTTGCAGTATTCCACACAGTAATTTTATAATATAGGCACTATTATAATAATTAAATTATATCACTGTGAGGGATCCACAGGACCGACAAGGCCCAGAGATGCGGGGGGCTGCTTGGCAGGAAGCTTTTCCAGGCTCTGTCTCTCCCTCTCTTTTTGAGGGGAGTATAATTAAGAGCAGGGAGTGGCTGCACTACTCAGTAGCCCTCCACTGCTCCCCCTGTTGATTTTAAGTTTCAGGAAAGAGGTTTATTGTTCAGTTGCTTGGAAGGGCCTATACACCACCACCTCCCCCCACCCCAATTCATCTTGAGGCCTTGAGTTTGAGTGCTAGCGCCAGCTGTCTGGGAAGAAATTCTGTACTGAGGTTGTTTTTTCCTGGCTGATGTTCAACCATAAATCCACTTTCAGGGTCTATGATCCGTAAGCAAGGAAATCTTTCTCCCCCAATAAATAATAGTACAGGGCCTTTAAAACCCATTTTATCACACGTGCCTCTTTTTCAGCCACCGAGTGTTTTTTCTCTCACGGTCGAAGGCTCCTACTGACAAAGGCCACGGGATATTCCTGTCCCTCTTCTTGCTGTGAGAGGGTGGCCCTGAGGCTCACATCAGAGTCACCTGCATGACCTACAAACGGTTCAGCAAAGTTAGGGCTGGCTAATCCAGAAGGCCTATAGGATAAAAGGGAGCAGATTCCACGGAGGAGAGAAAAAAAAATATCCCCGGACTTTCCTCAGGAGAGACACCCCTCCCCCAGGTGTGCCAGAGAAAGCATATCTGTGCCAGGCAGCATATCTGGGGAAAAAAGAGAGCAGAAAGATTTTTACACGAAGCCCCCTGCCAGTTATTGGGGGGTGAGCAAGGAGTAAAAGGAGCTGGAGAGGCCAGGCCAAGCATTAGCACCCAGAAGGGAAAGAAGCAAGGAATATGTCTTTTGTTGTTTTTTTTTTTACTAAAAGTTCTGTTTGAAGCAGCATTGTATCTCCTTGTATATAAACTCAGTGAGAGGTAAAGTGTTCTGTATATTGTGTTGGGAGAGAGAAAGAGAGAGCCTGCTAGGCTGGACACATCCCCCCACAGGTTCAAGAAAGCCTGCCCAGAGTATGATGGCTTCCAGAATCCTGATCCGGTTATGATTTTAGATCTCATTTTTCCTACTCTTGTCTAGCATTTTATGGCCAAATTCATTATAAAAGAGATGAACCTCACCCATTTCACTGTTCTGCATTTTTAACAGTTTATTGAATGCAGCAGAAAATCAATCTAAGGATGCCTCAGCTGGACAGCAGGAGTTGTAATTAGTTCATAAAATGGAGCAGAAGAAATGTGATGGTTTTTCAACATAGCTGAATGAACTACAGAAAAGAAATTTTAAGTCATAATTTGTATACTATTTATTAGTAAGGCACACTACTGAGTAAATCAGTGTTAATGCTTTCACATTGAATCACCCTAGGTTTGCAAAGCAGAGCTGAGCTGTGCAGGCTCTTATTCTGCTTCAGATCCGAATGGAAATGTATTTAGAGAAAAGATGAAGCTCGCACGCACACATTTCTGGGGTTACACGCATGGCCGGGCCCTATTTTCCAAAGGGCCCAGCTACGCACGTAACTCCTGATATGCACCAAAGTGCCTGGCCTCAAGAAAGGGGTGGGGAGGCGGCCCGGGACAGCGCCATTAGCCACTGTCCCGGGGAAGCACCCGCCGGCGGGCGCACAGAGTCTACTGCTGCTCTAAAGGAGCAGAAAGGAAACTTTAAAAAAAAATCTAATAGCTAAGAAGGGGATACAGATCGGGGAGGAGAGGAGAGGGGAAAAGGTAGGAAGGTTAGTTAGGGGTATAGGGAAGTTCCCTCCCAGTCCGCTCCTTAATTGGACTGGAAGGAAACTGGGGAAGCCCTACTCGCATCGCCACATGTTGCTTTTTAAAATCCCCCTCCCCCCCCGCGCGTGCAAGTCACGGGCTGCCCGCACATGGGTGCGCAGATGTTAAAATCCGGCAGGCATGTGCACGCGGATATCGTATTTTATAACATGCGCACGGTGACACGTGCATGTCGAAAATGCGGCGCGTCCATGTGCGCGCGCCGGGAACCACGTGCACATGGACTCGCGCGCGCTCCTTTTAAAATTAACCTCTTAGTTGTGAAGGGTTTATTGTTGTAGTATATCATTTCCATATCCGGCTAACTCTGAATATCAAAATAAACTGGATAACTCACCTACCTAATTCGATTCCTCCCCGATCTGCCCAATCCCTGCTGCCTAATTATCTGGCTAAAAACTTAGCCGAATAAGTCACTCATCCAGCTAAGTGGCACCCACTGACCGTAGCCAGATATCTGCAGTGCCACTTAGCTGGATAAGTCCAACTTATCCAGTTAAGTTAACGTTGATAAGCCTGATATTAAAAAAAACTTATCTAGAAAGGTACTACCACCATATTATCCATCTTAGTTTATTTATTCAGCATCATTTTAATATCAACAAGCAACATGACTAAACCTTTTGTGTTTTCTACAGTTAAATCCTCCCAGAGAAAGTCATTAACTGTAAAATTATCGTAGACCACCCATTTAGCCCTGTGATTTGTGTTCAGAAGACCTGTAAGAAGAAGGCTCCAGGGGCGATCCGGGTAACTATAGAACAGTGAGCCTGACTTCAGTGCCAGGAAAAATAGTGGAAACTATTCTAAAGATCAAAATCATAGAGCATATAGAAAGACATGATTTAATGGGACACAGTCAACATGGATTTACCCAAGGGAAGTCTTGCCTATCCAATCTGCTTCATTTTTTTCAAGGGTTAATAAACATGTGGATAAAGGTGACCCGGTAGATGTAGTGTATTTGGACTTTCAGAAGGCGTTTGACAAAGTCCCTCACGAGAGGCTTCTACGAAAACTAAAAAGTCATGGGACAGGAAGCAATGTCCTTTTGTGGATTACAATCTGGTTAAAAGACAGGAAATAGCGAGTAGGATTAAATGGTCAATTTTCTCAGTGGAAAAGGGTAAACAGTGGAGTGCCTCAGGGATCTGTACTTGGACCAGTACTTTTCAATATATATATAAATGACACTGAAAGGAATACGACGAGTGAGGTTATCAAATTTGCAGATGATACAAAATTATTCAGAGTAGTTAAATCACAAACAGACTGTGAAACATTACAGGAAGACCTTGCAAGACTGGAAGATTGGACATCCAAATGACAGATGAAATTTAATGTGGACAAGTGCATATAGGGAAAAATAACCCTTGCTGTAGTTACACGATGTTAGGTTCCATATTAGGAGCTACCACCCAGGAAAAAGATCTAGGCATCAGAGTGGATAATACTTTAAAATCGTCAGCTCAGTGTGCTGCAGCAGTCAAAAAAGCAAACAGAATGTTAGGAATTATTAGGAAGAGAATGGTTAAAAAAACAGAAAATGTCATAATGCCTCTATATCGCTCCATGGTGAGACCGCACCTTGAATACTGTGTACAATTCTGGTCGCCACGTCTCAAAAAAGATATAGTTGCGATGGAGAAGGTACAGAGAAGGGCAACCAAAATAATAAAGGGGATGGAACAGCTCCCCTATGAGGAAAGGCTGAAGAACTTAGGGCTGTTCAGCTTGGAGAAGAGACGGCTGAGGGGGGATATGATAGAGGTCTTTAAGATCATGAGAGGTCTTGAACGAGTAGATGTGACTTGGTTATTTACTCTTTCGGAAAATAGAAGGATTAGGGGGCATTCCATGAAGTTAGCAAGTAGCACATTTAAGATAAATAGGAGAAAATTCCTTCTCACTCAACACACAATAAAGCTCTGGAATTTGTTGCCAGAGGATGTGGTTAGTGCAGTCAGTGTAGCTGGGTTCAAAAAAGGTTTGGATAAGTTCTTGGAGGAGAAGTCCATTAATGGCTATTAATCAAGTTTACTTAGGGAATAGCCACTGCTATTAATTGCATCAGTAGCATGGGATCTTCTTAGTGTTTGGGTAATTGCCAGGTTCTTGTGGCCTGGTTTGGCCTCTGTTGGAAACAGGATGCTGGGCTTGATGGACCCTTGGTCTGACCCAGCATGGCAAGTTCTTATGTTCTTATGTTCTTATCTGCTGTTCAAACTTTCCTTCCTATATCCTGCTTTTCCCACAGAAACACTTACTTCTCCCAATAAGACTAAAAAAAGTGATCTAAAACTATGGACCTGATTCTCCAAGACTCCTCTTCTCTTACTCGTTTATGGTGGGGAAAGACATTCTTTTGCAGGCTAGATGGACCTTGAGGTCCTTATCTGCTAGTCATAGTCTATATTCTTTCAACCAGGCTAAATGTCTTGGAAGTAGTCCTTTAGAAAACTATTCACCCCCCTTCTTATTCACTTTCCAGACTCATTGTCTCACATAAAGGTGAACTTTAAAAGCACTGCCCATGCAGAAAGTCAGATATGCGTGCTCAGCTCACACAGCGCTCATTCCCTCTAGGGAGTTTTTATAAGCGTAACACACACGTGCACAATTACCGCTGTGGGAATATATTTCATCTTGAGAAAAGGGGTGGAATGGGGTGGGTCAGGGGTGTTCCAGGGCAGCGCCAACGTATACATGCGTTTAAGTAGCGATTATATATCCCGTGAACGCAGTGTGCGTACGACTCTTCCCTACGTGAGGGGACCAGGCAAACTTGGGGGGGGGGGGGGGGAGTGCAAGCTAAAGACCCAGGGGGGGTTCTTGATGAACTAGAGAGAGACTGAGCAAACTGGTGGATGAACTGGTTAAACTGGTCATTTCCTTCACGCGTGCATGTTATAAAATCACCTTACTTGTGCATGTAAAAGCCAAGGAAAATGTGCGATTACTAGCAAATGCTCATGTAAATGCTCGCTAGGAATATTTCATAGTAGGCATGCGTGCCTGGGTGGCCGATTTAAGACTCTTGTGTGTGAGGCTGCACGCGCACATATTTTAAAGCTACCATCATATTGCATACATATTTCTACATTTTTCTTTCCCGTTCCCTGCGAACATCCTTCCTTTCATTTAATCTCATTCACACTTTTTAACAAGCATATTATATCGAACCATTCCTGAACTGATTTTTGCATCATTCTGCAGAGCAAGCACATAAACAATTATTGCAAACTCTGTACTGAGACAGCACCACCCTTGTCAAATGCCAATATTATGGCAGGTCTCAGTAAGGAGCTTAATACATTCAGTTTATCCCTTTAAGATTACCTCCAGGAATCTCCTGAATTAAACTTGCAAACCCTCAAATGTTACCCCCCCTCCCTCCCCCCTTATGTTATTGTTACAGCCCTCTGAAACACAAAAGAGTGCCAGGTCCCTGTCCACACCACCAGGTATGCAATGGCTTTTTTCCCTGGTAAGGAATGGAGCAGAGGAGTTCTCCCAGCTTCAGCTCAGGCAGGAAATGAAGGAATCCACCTAGACACAGCTTTCCAAGATCAGAGCACATTGGTGGAGAGGACAGCCACGCACACACATCAGCAGGGCCGGCGCTAGCATTTTTGCTGCCCTGTGCGAAAAATTGCTGGTTTTGCCCTCCCCTCCACCCTCTTTTTTTTTTTTAACACAAAATTGTTGTTGTTTTCTGAATAAGTGAGCTATCCTCGAAAGCTCATGCTTTTAATAAATTGATTAGTCTATAAGGTGCCATGCCACTCCTGTCATTTCAGCACACAATAGAAACTGGCAGTCTTAACGCTCTGTCCCAATCCCCCCCTTCCACCACCCCCCCCCCTTCCTCTGCCAAAAAAAGCCCTCCTCCCTCTGGCAATCAAAACTACGAAGATTAACGCACTCCCCCAAACCTATTTTACCCCATCCACAGGTCTAACATTTCTAAATTGTGCAGGAATGATCCCCTGGTGCTCCTTCCCCACCTACCGGTCCATACAATTGATGCTGATTGGGCTCTGTAGCCGGCACCAGTTTGTTGTACAGAAAAACATGCACTGCTGTGGTTCCAACCAGAAAACCCTGCAAAAAAAGACACTTGGAACCCATATAGTACTAAGCCTATTGTAATGCGTCATAGGTGTGGATTTGGCCCTTGGACAGCCAACAATATAGTAAAATGCCCATAACAAAACAGTACTAACTGCAAGCAATCAAGCAGGAACAACCCTATCTATGAAAAGGCAAATATTGCATCAGGCCCTAACACCTCCTATTAAGAAAGCAGAACAAACCAGTCTGCTCTAAATTTCTACATAGAAACTATACATACTAGCAAAATACCTCACCTCGCTTACACATGCAGAACACAGACAGAACCTGACCAAATACAGAATAAAGAGACCATAAATATAAATAGAAGTGTGCAGACAGAAACTGAACTGGAAACTCCAACAAGCTAGACTCTGTATATTATGAAGCAATGAAAAAATGGAAACATCACCAATCCTCATAAATCCAACAATAAAAACAAGAAATATAAATCAATCATAATAAGCCATATAATATAAAGAATATTGCCAAAAAGATGACAAACAGAATAGCACCCAATAATTAAGAACCAATATAAAAAGTTTTAAAAATTTCCAAACGGCAATAAAATATTTCAAAATAGCAGACACATCATACACCTAATAATTAAAACAAGAGAAAAATACCTCACTTCCTATACCTGAAAACTTTTGATTTTCAGTCACCTTGAACTTGTTGTGGATTAGTGGGGGTAGCAACAATTTTTCAATCCCTCCCCCCCCCCCCCCCCCAAGGCAGGCTCCCATTCACACACAAACACACCCATCCTCCCCAGGCAGACTCCCATTCACATCCATCTATCCCAGACAAGCTCCCATTCACAAGCACTCATTCCAGGCAGGCTTTCATTCACATACACAGACATCCTCCCATCCCCCTCAGGCAGGTTCCTATTCATTCACACACACACACACACACACACACACCCATCCTCCCACCAGGCAGGCTTCATTTACAACAGTCTCTATGCAGGCAGGGTCCACGGGTCTTTCTTGCCGCTGCTACCATCCGATGCCTCGTTCCTTGGAAGAGAGGAGGATTCATCGCATAGCAGAGCTGTAAGCATCCTTCCTACTACTCCTCCACATGTTCAGGCTGGCCCAAGGTACTCAACACTGGCAGTGTTAGCACTTCCTGTATGCTCATCTCGTGCATTGCAAGATGACGATACAGGAAGTAGTAGCACCATGAGTACTGAGTATCGGGGGGCCGGCCAGCTCAAGAGAAGGGATCGCAGAACAAGCTCCCTGTTTTCTTCTGCTGCCGCCTCCAGTGACTGCATGGCCTTTGGCTAATCCCTTTCCTAGGACCCCCTTCCTTCGCAGCCGCTGCCCTACTGGGTGTGCCGCCCCATGCAATTGCACAATTTGCACACCCGGTTGTGCTGGGCCTGCATATCAGCACATCTGAGGACTTCATAAGCTACCATGTATGTATTTGGACCAAACTCAGCAAAATCCATGATCTATCCAGCTCAAGAACTGGAAGTAAACTTCATCTTAGAAGTCATGTTCCAGCGCATGGAATGTGGGAAGGAAGAGAGAGAGTCCTAGAGTATTTCAGTGGTTGTCAGAGGTGCATTCCTCCTAGAAATAACAGAACAGCAAGAAATCATTGGCATTTAGGGATGTGCATTCGTTTTATCCAAATGGGTATAATGGGTTAAATGAATCCATTTTTGGTTCATTCTGAGAGGAAAAAACTGAAAATGGACTCATTTTGAAAAATCCTGAGTCCATAATCCATCTCAGGACCTCAGACACCTCCCTAACCTCAGGGATTAATAATCTCAGGATTTTCATCTACCTCTAACATCGGGGATTAATAATCAGTCTCAAGGGTTCAGGAACCTCCCCAACTTTAAGGATTAATAATCCATCTCAGGGCTTCAGATATCTCCCTTTCCTCAGAGCTCAGGGTTTCAGACCTGAGTATATCTGAGCAATGAACAAAAGTAGTATTTTAAAGCATTCCTTTTTGTGAAAAAAAAAACCACACTGTATTGAGACGAATTTAATTTTTATGAGGTAAACAATAAATTATAGCTGTAAACCTATCTTTTATGCCCCTAGATATGCAAATTAAGGTTCAAGTAATGGAAATTATGGAGGCTTTTCAAATCCTTTCTGGGGAAATATATTGCTCTTCTGAATGTTAGAGTGTGTGCCTCACCTTCTAATGAGCTGCCACAAGTTCCAAAACGGGAAGAGAGGAGGAGAAGACAGGGAGAGACAGAAACAGAGGGAAACATGTTTTAATGAAAGAGAGCGGCGTCATTGATGGCGCCCATAGCAGAACTGAACATGAAGGGGGCACCGTTCCAGCTCCCCACTTAAATGCAAAGCTCTTTTACCTACCGTAATCTTCCAAAGGGACATCATCCCCCAGGTGCAAGTAACTTATGGAATCTGCACCTACTCTATGTGTGGGTGAAATTCCAAAGGAAAATGCAATCTTTGCATGGTATTTTCCTCCCCTAAATTAATCACACCACTGGGAGTGCCTCCTCAAGGTCTGGCTAAAAATATGCCTGCTGGGTGCCAGATCCTGGGATATGTTTCTAGTAAAGATCAGTAGCGTCATAGCAAAGTTCCATTCTAAATGCCTTCAGTGACCCCCCTTGGTTTCACGCCTAAAGCGGATAGTTTAATTGGCTGAAGCTGGAGATTCTTATTTATCACGTGATGATTTGTTCTGGACCTAAGAGGGGCGGTGGCTGCCTCCTTGCTCTCCTTTACTGTTCCTGCCTTCCTTCTGGCCCATGGCTTGTCTCGCCTACTGCCCTTGCTCTGTCCTTTGCTCTGCCTTCTTCATCTCTCCCCTGTACTCCTCTCCACACCTGCAATATTTTCTGGGCGCCAGCCTCCCCGCCCATACCGCAGCCTCCTCAGAGTGTGTCACCACCACCACCGCAACCTCTGCTGGTGATCTCCCAGGTCCCATGGCTTCATGACCAGTGGCATCACTTGGCGCTGAAAAGGATCTGCATCATATCACTCTCCTCTAGCTGGATCTAGCAAAACATGAACTGCTTGGGGTTCAGAATAGTCTCATTGTCAGGAGTTTCAGCAGCGTAATTTTCCCTATTGGAGTTCTCAGTGACTGGTGGTCTCCAGGGCTAAGTAGGATTGGTAATGCTGTAGTGTGAAGAATGTAGAAGTCCATTAGGCCAATCAAGGGAGACTAAGCAGGCCTAGCAGGGTAAGTGTGAGTTCTGTCCTTGTGTTTCCCCCTTAGGAAACAATGAATTAGGGACACATTTAAAAAAAGAAGTCAGTCACAAATGCACGGCAGACCACAGCTACATTTCAGCCATCTTGGATCCTGCCCCCCCCTTCCAGATTTCAAAGCCTTGACGTTTTCATTTGCATACACTTTAGAGTACTGTTCATTAAAAAATGATGCATTTTGGAGATTTCTTCTGATGGATACTTTGGCATCCTATATATACATGCACTGGTATTTAAAGCATTTTTTCTTATCCATGTGAAATGAAATAGCATGCTAAATAAATTAATTTGCTTTTACTTTATTATTTAAAATACATTTTTTCATGATTTTGTAATATATTTCAGTCATTTGTGTTAAAGGAAGTATTAAAAGCATTAAATATAACTAAGAGCTTGATCTACTATGCTTTTTTTTTTTCCATTCTACAGCAGCAGCTAAATATATTTTTGCATAATGAAGTAAAGGGATGTAGCTCACTAACAGACTAC
This sequence comes from Rhinatrema bivittatum, assembly GCF_901001135.1. Lineage (NCBI taxonomy): Eukaryota > Metazoa > Chordata > Amphibia > Gymnophiona > Rhinatrematidae > Rhinatrema > Rhinatrema bivittatum. The sequence goes on along the minus strand of NC_042622.1, from coordinate 214,054,139 downwards.
TGAGTATAGGAAAATAAAAAAAGACTTTCAGGGGCCTTTAATGTCTAGCCTATGTTTCTGTACTACAGCTTAACAAAATTTAATGCAGAGCCCATGAATACCAAATGTTACCATTTCTCCACATTAGCAGGCCATTTCCCTTTCACACAATATTCTGGTTCCATAATACACAAAAATGAGTGGCATTAAATCTGCATGCCTATTTCCATTTCGCTGGTTTTCCACACGATACATATTGCTTCATTATAAACGGGCCTTATGCATGCTATTTCCTTATGATGATGCCTATTTGAATATATTGGGGGGGGGGGAGGGCGCATAATTTTCAGTAGCATGCATAGGTCAGCACATTTGCGCATACGTCCGTGCATCTAAAGTTAAGGCTTTATTTTATCAAATGCGTGGTGGCAGGTGCACATTTTATATGGAAGCTCCCCTTGGCCAGGGGGGTCACCTTCTCAGGCCTGGAAAGCACTGGTTTCTAGGGATGTGAATCGTGTCCTCGATCGTCTTAACGATCGATTTCGGCTGGGAGGGGGAGGGAATCGTATTGTTGCCGTTTGGGGGGGGTGAAAAATCGTGAAAAATCGAAAAATCGCAAAACCAGCACATTAAAACCCCCTAAAACCCACCCCCGACCCTTTAAATTAAATCCCCCACCCTCCCGAACCCCCCCCAAATGACTTAAATAACCTGCGGGTCCAGCGGCGGTCCGGAACGGCAGCGGTCCGGAACGGGCTCCTGCTCCTCAATCTTGTTGTCTTCAGCCGGCGCCATTTTCCAAAATGGCGGCGGCCATAGACGAACACGATTGGACGGCAGGAGGTCCTTCCGGACCCCCGCTGGACTTTTGGCAAGTCTCGTGGGGGTCAGGAGGCCCCCCACAAGCTGGCCAAAAGTTCCTGGAGGTCCAGCGGGGGTCAGGGAGCGATTTCCCGCCGCGAATCGTTTTCGTACGGAAAATGGCGCCGGCAGGAGATCGACTGCAGGAGGTCGTTCAGCGAGGGGCGCCTCGCTGAACGACCTCCTGCAGTCGATCTCCTGCCGGCGCCATTTTCCGTACGAAAACGATTCGCGGCGGGAAATCGCTCCCTGACCCCCGCTGGACCTCCAGGAACTTTTGGCCAGCTTGTGGGGGGCCTCCTGACCCCCACGAGACTTGCCAAAAGTCCAGCGGGGGTCCGGAAGGACCTCCTGCCGTCCAATCGTGTTCGTCTATGGCCGCCGCCATTTTTCGCCGCCATTTTGGAAAATGGCGCCGGCTGAAGACAACAAGATTGAGGAGCAGGAGCCCGTTCCGGACCGCCGCTGGACCCGCAGGTTATTTAACTCATTTGGGGGGGGGTTCGGGAGGGTGGGGGATTTAATTTAAAGTGTCGGGGGTGGGTTTTAGGGGGTTTTAGTGTGCCGGCTCACGATTCTAACGATTTATAACGATAAATCGTTAGACTCTCTATTGTATTGTGTTCCATAACGGTTTAAGACGATATTAAAATTATCGGACGATAATTTTAATCGTCCTAAAACGATTCACATCCCTCTCAACCAGGATGAGGAAGAAGTTCTCGGGGGTCCCATGGAATGGAGACAGGAACACAGGCAAGGCAGAGAGTACCTTAAAAACTAAAACACTGTCCACACAAACGTTGGTGCTCCAAAAGAAAGAAGGTTTACTAGAGAAATTAGCCAGTTTTAGCAGCACAAAAAACAAAATCCACAGGAGAAATTTGTAGGGGCTTGCGGATGAGTCCTTTTTTGATTTTATAGTTGTTTGTTTTATTGATTTTATGATTGAATTTTTGTTACCTGCTTAGAATTTTGCCTAGTCTGGGATATAAAATTTTAAAATAAATAAGAGTCCAAAATCTAGAAAACAACAGTTCAAGACTCCTCAAGCCACTCTCTGGAAGCAGATCTTAACCAAAGGCACTTCAGGTTTAGCCCTCTGCTCCTTCTTCTCAGGATCTTTTCTTGATTCCCCCCCCAAAAACATTTCTCTAGTTCTTGTTCACAGTATAATTGACATTACTCACAACTCAGTTGCTAATCCATAAAATCCTCCCCCTCTTCCCCAATATTCAGGTATTCCAGCTTCAAAATTCTTGACTGTCTGGAGAAGGGGTGGGGGGGGGGGGGGGCTCTTCCTTCACAAGACCATACAAGAGCTTACTAGTCAGGCTAGGACAATTTCTCCTTGCTATGCCTCCCTTCTTCCCAGTTCTCTTCTCTCAACAGCTTCTCTCTCTCTTAAGCAATAATAACAGTCCTCAAGTCTCCTCCTCACTGCCTCATGGGAGGCATTTTTATACTTCCAATTAGCATCTCATTCCCTTAGAGGGAAGATCCACCCTATCTCTCCCATAACACACATACACCCCTTGAACTCCCTCTGAACCTCCTAGTGCTAGAAGATTCCCAATAATACACATAGAAAAGTGGCCAAACAGGGGCCACATCTAAAATACCACATATCTCCACCCTGAAAATTTGCACATATGTGTTACCATGAGCACATTTTTTAAATGTAGGGATCCACATAGTTTGTGCACCTATTATTATTGTGTGAGGAAAAGGTATCTCAAGTAACAGAAATGGAAGGATGGAGAATAGTGAAGAAGAGAGAGAAGGACCAGGGATAAGAAAAGGAGAGGGGGGATAATAAGACTGGAGAGAAGAGAAGGAGAGAGGCCAGGGAATGGGAGAGAAGAGTGGGGAGCATGGACCAGGGATAGAGAGAGAATGGATGATCTGGAAGACTGGGCATGGGCAATATGGATATGGAAGAATGGAGATGAAAGGAGAGAATTGTTAATCTGGAATTGGGGAAATAGAGAGGCAAGAAAGATTTGAGATTGGAGGAAGGAGGTACAGAGGTTGGGTGGAATGTTTCAGGATCTGGGATGAGGGAGAGGAGAAAGGTAGGGAGGAAAGGGAAGAGATTATAGGCTCTGGAATGTTGAATCCCAGACCAAAGGAGGGAGAATCCAAATTGTAGAGATGAGAAGAGATTTGTCCCTACCCCTGCTCCAATATTTTGATTATATCTCCCTTCCTCCTTTCTTCTTGAGAGTACATTTAACCCATTATGTCCCAAATTTTTTAAGAAGCTATCCTCTATATAGGATACTGGGACATAATGGGTTAAGTCTCACAATGTAGGGATTGTGTTGCAGAAAATAAAATAAAAATGGGATGGGTGCAAATCAATGCTGACTGTATATGAAATCAAACAAAACTTTAAGGGGTTGATTTTCAAAGGGATTTACATACTTTTGTATACACTTCCAATTCCTGGGATCAGAGTTAGTGCAGAGAAAGGATTTACATATAGAGGAGTGAATTTTGAAAGGAGATATACCCATAAAAGTAGTATATATTGTAGCAATTTTCCAAAAGTTCCCTTTTATGCAAAAAACCTTTTGGCAATTCAGCCCTATACTAAGAATTTTCAAAGAAGTCATGCATGTAAAAGTAGAAATTTTCAAAAACCCATTTATGTGCATGAAACCAGTTTTATGTGTGTAAATCACTTTTAAAATGATCTCCAGTCTTTTGATTTTTGAAAGTATGCATGTAAATCTACATGAGTGAAGTTACACTTGTTTGGGAACAGGTGTAACTCTATGCATTTATCGTGTGCATACTGGGGACACCTGCAACTTTTCAAAGCAGATTTATGTGCATAAGTGAATTTTGAAATTTTGAGCTTCAGTTGGCAGACTCCAATCCTATCTGATCTGTTTGAAAATTACCCTCCCCCTCCCCCAAGGAATTTGCAGTCTCAAAGGTACTTTAAATCCATGAAACTGCATATTCATTTTTAAAGGGAATCTCCTCATAGAGCTTCCCTTTGAAAATTTGGCCGGCACGCAGGTAAAAATTACTTACATGCTTTTGTGCTTGCACTGAAGCAAGCACAAAATTATGCACCAGAAATGACACACAGAGACTGACTATGCAATCATCATGCATAATTTCCCTATCCCAATCTGACTGCCCACTTATCCCTGTAGTTAAAAGTATGCACACTGTGTCAGGGCATATACTTTTACCTGCATAGGAGGGGGTAGAAAGGGAAATAATCATTTTGCAATTTGATGTTGGTAAGCATGGGCTTACCAGCTTAAACTGCTCTGACTATTGACTCCTTAAAGTGTTGTTTGACAGGTTTTGCAATACATTTTGAGGTAATTGATTTAAGTGCCTTTGGGGTAGATTTTAAAAGGCCCCTGTACATAAGTGAGAGAGAGACTGGCCATGATGTTGTTGCCCTAGATAGGTATTTGTATCCCTATGGGAGGCCCACCTAGTAACTCGAGGTGAGGTTTAGGTAAGAGTGTAGGGGGTTGGGGGCCCCTTTGACATTCAATGTTAGATGTACGAACAGAACAGTGGGTCTCTTGTGAACATTTGATGACCTCGGAGTGAGAAAACTCACTCCAAGATGAGATTTGTGCAATGCTCTCTCCACCTAGCTTGATGTTACCCAGGTAGAGTCCATTATGGCCAGGCTCTCTCTCTCCCCCCCCCCCCCCCCCCCCCCCCCCCGTGGTTGTATGCGGGAAATACAACAGGTCTGGCTCCTATCGCAAAGTCTGATAATGTTATCGCAATTTGCACTAACTTAGCTCTTCGCATAGGTAATTAGCGCAAATTGCGATAAAATGAATATTTGCATAAACCACGCCCCTTTTGCGATACTTACCGCATTTTGATAAATCTAGGCCTTAGTCAGATAAGTTCCGACCTATCCACCTAAGTGTCAGTGTGTGAATATCCAGCCGTGTTCAGCAGCCTCCACTTAACCGGATAACTATGGAGGTAAAATGGGAAGGAGCTACTTCTCGGGTAACTTAGCTGGATATGTAGCGATATCTGCACTTATCCGGCTAAGAGAAGTAAAACCTGCTACTGAGCAGGGCTAAAGTTAGCCGATGGACAGCCATGAAGAAACTTGCTAGAAAGGCATAATTTCATAAGAAAAACTTCTGAAAGTACTTTTGAAGCAAAAAACCCGTGAGTGAGTCAGTTGGGTCTCACTCACCAAGGATAAAAGGGGTGCTTAGGGAGAACAAGGAATATAAAAAAACTGAATGAATTATTTGCCTTAGTCTTTACTGAGGAGGAGGATGGGGGACATAACCACACCAAAATCATTCTTTGATAGTGCAGATTCTGAGCAATTAAAACATATATCTGAGATAATGTAAGATGCAATAGATCAAACTGACAAGCTAAAGAATAATAAATCACCAGGACTAGATAATACTCATCCTGGAGTCCTAAAAGAACTAAAACATGAAGCTGCAAACCAGTTACTAGTGATTTATTAGCTATCATTTAAAATAACCACAATACTTGAAGATTGGAGGGTGGCCAAATGTAATGCGGATTTTTAAAAAGGGGTTCAAGAGTGATCTGGGAAACTATAGATCAGTGAGCCTAAAGTAGGTGCTGGCCAAAACGACAGCAGCTAATCTTAAAAACAAAATGACTGACTACATAGATATGCATGTTTTAATGAGGAAGATGGTCTTAGCAAAAGAAAGTTTTGTCCTACAAATCTATTAGGGGTTTTTTTTGAAAGGTATAAATAAATATGTACATAAGGGTGAGCTGATTAATATAGTGTATTTGGATTATTCCAAGGTGTCTGACAAATTCTCCCATGAGATACTCCTCTGGAAATTAAAAAGTATGTATAACCCCTGTAAAGTCTGAACCCGGATAGTAGTTCCAGAGGCCACATCTCAAATGTAGATTTCGTGTGAAACACTTCCATAATGTTAGTAGATGTTATTCCAAGGTTTTCCTGGGTGGGGGAAAGAGTTTACTTTTAAGGCCCTTTGCATTGCTACTTAAAATTCCCAGTCTAAGGTTATGGTAGACAGCCGTGATGATAACGCATTAAGCAATGAAACACTTTTGAGTCTTTTATGGGTTTCCAACAATTCTTTTACTGATAGATTGTGAGATGATGAATAAAGTTCTTTACAGCTGATTGATTCACTTTTAGATGGAACAAGTGCTTTTTAAATAAATTTGTGACTTCTCACAGTCTTGATTAGATTTAAGAGGTTGAAACCAATTGATTCAGTTCTTTAAGTAGGTGATTTCTTCCTTCCCATGGGCACAGGGCAAGCTGAGTGCTTCCCTCCCAATGTAAGTGAAGCATCAAAAATGGAATTCAGTTTACACATTTACTCCTTGCCTCTTCCACGCTACCTTCTCACACTCCTTATTGTCTTAGAGTACCTGAACAACATACCGTACGTCCTTCTCCTTCTATCCTTTTCTGTATCAGTGTGATAACCTCTTGCTCCTCTTCTCCAAATCTCCAGTAGATATTCCTGGGCCCTGGATGGGGCCCAACTCCTCTCCGTTCTCCCTTTCCACCTTTCTCTCCCCAGGGTGGCTGCAAGTCATCCTTCTCCTTGGATACTGATGATCCAGGTTCCTCTTTTGCAGAAGGGAACCTCTCTCTCCCATTTGATGATAAAAGCAGAAATTAAAGTGGCTCGATTGAGTCCCAAAAAAGTGTCAGGGTACTTCAGAGTTAAATAAATCAATCTTCAAATATAAAATAGATTGGGAGGATGGAAAGAAATCCCCGTATAAACTAAAAGCTCCATGGAGACATGAACTTAATTTAGAAAATTAGAAGATAACCAAGTCATACTGCCTCTACAAAAAGAAACTAAGGTATCCACCTAGTAAGATGGTGGCAAGGCTCTAAGAACCAGAGGAGCTGACCATTTACCAGCTTCCACAAGGGGGAGCTATATATCAACAACATTACTAGTGTGTTTCCGCCCTTCACTAATGGTATAGCCTGACTGAATCCTAGTAGAGAGGTGACAGGATCCCTGCACATGGAATTGAGGACTGGTAACTGGTTAAAAGCCAGGAAACAGAGAGGAGGACTAAATGGTCAGTTTTTCAAATGGAAAAATGTCATTAGTGGAGTACCCACAGAGATAGATACTGGGAACTGTAATGTTTAACGTTTGCAAAAATGACCTGGAAAAGGGAACAAGTGAAGTAATCAAACTTGCAGATGACACAAAATGATTCAAAGTTGTTAAAACAGCAGCGAACATTGAGGAATTGCATAAAGACCTTGCGAGACTAGAAGACTGGGCATCTGAATGGCAGATGAAATTTAATATGGAAAAGTGTAAAGTAATGCAAATAGGGAAAAATAATACCAATTACTACAAATGGGCCAGATTTTAAGATTTATGTGCGGGCTTAGATTTTGCATGCAACCCGGCATGCACAAATCTACGCCCGATTTTATAACATGCGCGCGCAGCCGCACGCATGTTATAAAATCCGGGGTCGGCGCAAGCAAGGGGGTGCACACTTGTGCACTTTGCACGCGCCGAGCCGCGCAGCCTTCCTCCATTCCCTCCCGCCCGCCCCCCACCTTCCCCTCCCTTCCCCTACCTAACCCGCCCCCCAGCCCTACCTAAAACCCCCCCTTACCTTTATCTGATAAGTTGTGCCTGCCTCTGGGCAGGCGTAGGTTACGTGTGCCCGCCGACGGCCGGCCTGCGATCCTGAGCACAGCGGCAAATGGCCGCTGTGCCTGGAGGCTCTGCCCTGCCCCCGCCCCCTTTTTCAAGCCCCGGGACATATACGCGTCCCCGGGCTTGTGCGCATCGCCGAGCCTGTGCAAAATAGGCTCTGCGCGCACAGGAGCAGATTCTCGGGGTTACGTGCATAACGTACGCGTGTAACGTACGGGCGTAACCCTTTGAAAATCCGCCCCAATGCTGGGTTCCATATTGAGAGTCACCACACAGGAAAAAAACCTTGGTATCCTTGTGGACAATACATTGAAATCCTCAGTTCAGTCAATAAACCAAATAGAATGTTAGGAATGATCAGAAACACCGGTATATAGAGTAAAACAGAAAATATTACATTGCTTCTATATCGATCCATGGTGCCACCACGTCCGAAATACTGTGAGCAGTTTTGGTTGCCCCATCTAAAAAAAGATATAGCGGAACTAGAAAAGATGCAGAGGAATGCAACAAAAATGATGAAGGGGATGAAATGGCTCCCCTATGAAGAGGGGTCAGCTTGGAAAAGAGATTGAGCAAAGGGAACCTAAGTTCATAAAATTACGAGTGAAGTGGAATGGACAAAGGATAGTTTTTTTTACCTTTTCAGATAATACTAACACAGAAGGGAGTACACTTTGAAATTAACAACTCACAGATTTAAAACAAATTGTAGAAAGTACTTTTTCACTCAGCATACAATCAAGCCAGAAGATGTAGTCAAGGCAACTAGCAGAGGGAGGTTTAAAAAGAAGTTTGGACAAGTTTCTGGAGAAAAAGTCCATTGAACATTATTAGCCAGATAGACTGCAGAAAGATGCTGCTGTCTCTGGGAGTAAGAGAAATGAGATCTACTTTTTGGAAACTCATGGGTACTTGTGACCCAGACCGGCCACTACTGGAGACAGAGTGCTGGGCATGAAGGACAATAGCTGAATCCAGCCTGGCATTTCTGGCGTTCCTATGTTCATTCCCAGCACTATTTACCTTCCCTTCCCCTTCCCCAACTGAAGTTCATCTCCATCCCTCTGCTCCCCCATCCTAACTCTGTCTGCCATTCGATTCCTGCCCCATCCCACCCAACCAGCTTTCCTTCGGTCAACATGGAGCAGAGCCTTTCCCTACTTCTGCTTGCCCAGGTGTGCTGACTTCCAGCCATCCCCACTTCTGGGTCATGTGGCTGTCCCTACGTTTGGGTATGTGGGCCAACACCTCAAAGTATGTTGACTAGAGTGCACACTGAAAGGACAGCACCTCCTGGTGGTCAGCATCAGGAGAAAGCCAATAGATAGAGGGATGCCATGCTTGTTGTTAAGCAAACATATTGGAGGTAATTTTCAAAGAAGTTACATGCGTAAAATAGTATAGGGCCAGATTTTAGTAGCTACGCCCAATTTTATAACATGCGCGCGCAGCCGCGCACATGTTATAAAATCCAGAGTCGGCACGCGCAAGGGGGTGCACACTTGTGCAGCTTGCGCACTCCGAGGCCACTCCGAAATCAGAGCGGCCTCGGAGGGAAATTTCCTTCTGCCCCCCCCCCCCCCCCACCTTCCCCTTCCTTCCCCTACCTAACCTGCCCCCCAGCCCTACCTAAATCATCCCCCCTACCTTTATTTTATAAGTTGCGCCTCCCTGCGGGCAGGCATAGGTTGTGCACAGCCGCTGTGCCGGAGGCCTCGGTCCCGCCCCCACCCCGCCCCCAGACCGCCCCACCCCGCCCACTCCCTGCCCCTTTTTTCAAGCCCCGGGACTTACACGCGTCCCGGGGCTTGCGCACGTCGCCGGGCCTATGCAAAATAGGCTCAGCGCGCAGGAGCGGGCTTTCAGGGTTACGCGCGTAACCCTTTTAAAATCCGCCCCATAGAGCATAGCGATTTTCAAAACTCCATGTACTCGGATAAAGCCTTTTGACAATTCAGCCCTATGGAGAGAATTTTTAAAGGAGTATTGTAAATAGAAGGAGACATTTTCAGAAGCCGTTTTATGCTTGTAAATCCTTTTGAAAATTACTTTCATGTGCATAGAGATTTACAGGTGAATTTTAAAAGCCCTACATGTCTCAAAGCTGGGAGATATGCGCGTGTATCAGCCCGGCGTGTGCCTCGCGGATTTTAAGAGTTGCCCGAGTATACATGTATCTCCCAGTAAAAGGTTTTTCATAAAAGGGGCAGGGCAGGGGCATGGTCTGGGCGGGGCACTGGCATTCCAGGAAATATGAATGAAACCAGCGTGCAAGTATTTACACACACCAGAGCACGCCGGGGTCCCCATCCTCGCAAATTTACTTCTGCTATGGACGGCATGTAAAGTCATGAAACAAAAAAAAGTAAGTAGCTAGGAAGAGGTCAGGGGTCGGGGAGGAGAGGGGAAAGGGTAGGAAGGTTAGGTAGGGGTATAGAAAAGTTCCCTCCCAGTCCGTTCCTTAATTGGAGCGGACTGGGAGGGTACTGGGAAGCCCTACTCCCGTCGAAGCGCATGGGCTTTTAAAATTCATTCCCCCTGCGCGCGGGGAGGATGTTAAAATCCACCGTGCGTGTGCGTGTGGATATCGTATTTTATAAACCCCCGCGCGTCGACGCGTCCATGTGTGTGGGCGGGTCTTAAAATCGACCCCATACTGTATATAAAAATTTTAATGAAAGGAGAACTTCCAGTAAAACATAGGGAGAGTAGGCTCAAGTTTATAATGTGTATGAGAGAGGCCTATTACCGTATAAGGCAAACAAAGCAATGGGGTATTGCACTATAATACATCCTAGCACTTCCTTTTGATGTGCTCTATAGATCACAACCTGATCTGGCTTTCAGGATACCCACAATGAATATGCCTCAATATGTTTCCCTGAACTGCTTCCATTTCATGCAAATGTATCTCATGCACATTCATTATGGAAGTTTTTGGCCCTTGAGAGTCAGATTTGCCCATCCCTGCTCTAGGCTGAGTTGGCTCACTGGCTGGGTATTACCTGGTATAGTTTATGATTATTATTTCCTTTACTTTCATCTTTACTGTATTCTCACTGATGAAGTTATCAGTAAAGAATTGTGAAAACATTGTCTAGGTGTGTTGGCTTTGAGGTTGCAGTGTAGAAAAGTATAGGATTGCTGATTGAGAGGTTAGGTTACTGTACAGAATGGTATAGGGGGCGGGGCTGGCTATGGGGTCAGTGTATGAGATGTTGCTGGAGTGCTGGCTGCAGGGAGTAACTCTATAGAACGGTAGAGAAATGCTGACGCATTTTTCTCTAAGAGGTGCAGGTGTACAAGCAAAGGTGTTCTGGATGAGCACACAGACCAATTTTCAGTTCCTCGGAGGAATGCAGCCAACATTTAAAGAGACTGAAGTATAACAAAGCTGCAACATAATAATTTAATGAGCTCGTTAACAATCATCCTGCATTAACCTGACACATTTGCAAGGAACGTGCCTATTAGCTTCTTGGGGCTCCAGTTGCTTTGATGGGTAATTGTACATTGCTAGAATTGGAAATGAAATTAGAAGCTGCTCACAGCAGACCAGCTGTCCTGATGTTGCTGCCATCGGAGGTGTGCTGCTTCTTGCCACAAGGCAATGAGGCGGCGTGCAAACAGCAATAATATATGTAAATCCACCTCACTGTCTCCCGGGAAATGCTGAAAAGGCAGAAAGAAAAGTGCCGTTGTTGTTCCCATTTGACATCTTTCAGAATTTAATGGTTTTGTTTCAAAAAAATATGAATGCAGTATAGCGTGTAAGGTGAGTGTACATTATTATTTATCGATTCAGTAGTGCCCCTGCTGTGCTTAGTATCGTGCAAGATAAATCGCCTGGTGGAAAGATGCTTTCCCCAGAGAGCTCTCAAACTACCTTTGAGCACAGGAAGGCTTAGCTCTTGGGGGCAGGAACTTAGCACCATTGTGCAGTACATCCAGTAGCGCTATAAAAATGCTAAGTATGATTATCTGACTTCTCCAAAATCGCGAGTATTTTTCTAGTTGGTTACTCTAACTAGTGACTGAGCTGAATGGATGGACACTGGGTTGAGTCTATTTTCTACCACTTCTACCCCTTTAGTTTTCCTTGCTCCTCTGTACAGTATTGCACCTTAACGAGATTTCCACCAAGATTGAATCCTGACCCACACCACCCCTAGTGAAGGTAAAGCAAAAAAAATGGGGGACCGGTTACAGTCCCGATAAAATGTATTAAAGCAACAGTCTTACTGGAGGTTGACTGCTAATTTCTAAATAAGATTATTAAATGTGAACGCTTTTATCTCTTGCCGTAGAAGGTTGTAATTTTGGAAACATTATGGAGTGAATTTTCAAAGGAGTTATATGCGTCCAAAGTGGCATATATCTTAGCAATTTTCAAAAACCCATTTAAACACGCAAAACCTTTTGGAAAATTCACCCCTATGAAGTGAATTTTCAAAGGAGTTAACTGCATAAAAATAGCAATTTTCAAAAGCCCATTTACATGAGTAAAACCTTTAGAAAATTGACTGCGATCTGTTTTAAAATTCAATTTTTTTTTCCACCTGGCAGTTTCCTCCTGTTCCTTAGGGCTTCCGGCTCAGTTGGAATCAGGGCTAGGATCTGGGATCACGAGCCTTCACTCACAATTTGCCAGAGATTTTTTTTTCCCCCCCTATTCTATACACCAGGGCTCCTTCCAGACTCCTAAAAGCACGGGCCCTGAATCCAGGCACCAGCAGTCACCCATGACTCCCTCTCCACTGGAGCTGTGAATGTTGCCTCCGCAGTATCCCCAGGCCCGGCTGACCCGAGGCCCGGAGGACCTGAGTCGTGGATCAAACCGAAAAGCTTTTGCGTGGCAGTGCACACACAGCACCAGGCCGGCCCCTGTTTTCTGTTCTAATTGTGGCACTGTGTTCCTGGGAATGTGGCTAATTCTTGAATGCATATCCTATAGCCCCTCCCCCCCCCCCCCCCAATATCCCCCATGTCGGAACGCCTTTAGAGGGGGGGGGGGGCAAGTCTCTATAGGTCCCAGGAAACATCAACACTCCTTTTCATTCCAGGACATGGTGCCTCCATACTCTTCCAGTTTAATGTATTTGTATTGACCCTTAAATAACCGAATAAGTAAATACATTTGCAAAGGCAGAAGCTTATTTAAGACAACAGGAGCTTCCTCCTGGAAAGTTGTTTAATCAAACCTATTGTATCTTGTCAAAAGTCAATGAAGCAAAGTTAAAAGGGAATGTTAATATGCAAATCCCCATCCTGCCTGCTGGCGGAAGATAGGGCTTAGAGCACATGGGCTAGAATTTCTGCTGGGATAATTGACAAGAAGAAAAACCACAAGCTATTATTATCCAATTGTGTGGCACAGTCAAAACCAGCAAGGCTTTTAAACAAAGCCCCACTTTATAATTTTCTGTCTTCAAACACAGGATTGCTTTTCATTCTTCTTTGTCCAGCCACCAGGTCCGTCATCACTCTGGTGCTGCCGAGGTGATGTTTTCAAAGCTCGGATGAAAGACTTGCAGGGAGGAGAGGAGAGGCACACCTGAATCCCCCATCCATGGTACTCTGGAGCAAGGGGATCAGATAAAACCTTACGTCTGTGCGCTGACCTTGCAGCAGCTGCTCCTGGGCACAGAATCCAGGCATTCATCACCACACAGGAAAGAGCCTAGGCCGTGTGCTTCTGCAGCAGGACGTCCTGCACGAAGAACTCCTTGTGCACATTGGCGTTGATTTTTGAAGAGTTACATGGGGGTTGCGTGTGTAAAATCGGGATATATGCTTGCATGGAGCCCTTGTGTATGACATAAGTACTTAAGGACATAAGGCTTGTCATACTGTGTCAGACCAAGGGTCCATCAAGCCCAGAATCCTGTTTCCAACAGTGGCCAATCCAAGTCACAAGTACCTGGCAAGCTACTATTGCTTATTAATTAATAACAGTTTATGGATTTTTCCTTTAGGAACTTATTCAAACCTTTTTTTTAAATCCAGTTACACTAACTGCTTGTTACGGGTTCAGACCCTGCACACTGGTATTCTGCCCAGGGGTTCTGACCTTGGTGGGGGTGAGGGGGCACTAATCTCACTGGTGTCTACGCTGGGGGCTATCTGAGGGACCTATCCCATAAAAACACACACAATTACTGGGATTATACCTGGGGGCTTGAACCCAGGAGCTTATTCCCTACACAAATAGCCATACACAAACTTTGATTCAGTACATCACGGTTCCAGGTATTTAGGAACGTGAGTTTATTTGAGCAATAGAAGGAGAGAACAAATAAAATCAGATTACACAGAAGTGGTAATGGTAGATACTGACAATTGCTACATAGATATAAGAAGCTTATGTTTCCAAAGCATCAGCTTGTTCCATCACATCCAGGGCTCTCGCCCCACTCTCTCGTTCTCTCGCTATCTCTCCATATACACTACAAAACTGTTGTAGAAGCAGTGGCGTTCCCTCCCGATGAGTTCTTATCAAATTTCAGGCAAAGCTATGTGGCCTTCACGTTCTCTCTCAAGCTTTAGTATAAGTTAATTGCCAGCTTTCTTATTATAGACCTACTGGAATAAATAAATAAGCAGTCCCCTGCCTGTTCGTAAATATTTCACAGGGTAAAACAGTAAATAGGAGTTCACTCAGAGGTTGGCTTGTGGCCTTCAAACTAGTCTGTGTCTGGGTGAAAACTCTGAATCCATATGGCCTAACCTCTATATACATCCTCAGCAAAACTAACAAAAAATGACTCCAACACTGCTGTAACCACATCCTCTGGCAATGAATTCCAGAGCTTAACTATGCGCTGAGTGAAAAAGAATGGTCTCCAATTTGTTTTATATGAGCTACTTGCTAACTTCATGGAGTGCCCCCTAGTCGTCCTATTATCTGAGAGAGTAAATAACCAATTTACATTAACTTGTTCAAGTCCTTTCATGATTTTGTAGACCTAATTCATATCCCCCTCAGTCATTTTCATCTCCAAACTGAACATCCCTAACTTCCTTAGCCTTAACTCATAAGGCAGCCGTTCCATGCCACTTATCATTTTGGTTGCCCTTCTCTGGCACTTAGTCCAGTGCAACTATATCTTTTTTTAGATCCGGTGACCAGAATTGTACACAGTATTCAAGGTTTGGTCTCACCATGGAGCGATACAGAGGCATTATGACATTTTCCATTTTATTAACCATTACCTTCCTAATAATTCCTACCATTCTGTTTGCTTTTAGGATCACCACAGCACATTCAGCCGACAATTACAATTACAATTTAGCGCTACAGCCATGGATTTACTTAGGGGTAGATTTTAATAGGTGCATGCGTGCATCCATGTGCCAGCACACACGTTATAAAATTGGCGGGCCGTGTGCGCATGTGCATGCGATGCCCGCAAGGGGGGGGGAAGTTTTGCACGATTTGCACAGCATCGCAGCCTTCCCCAGTTCCCTACCCCCCTGCCCATACTCCCTCCTTCTTCCCCTGTCCTCCCTGACCCCTTAAAATGCCTACCTTTTTTTTTTCTTTGTTTCAGAACTTACGCCAGCTCCTGATTTAAAATTTGCCCGTTATGTTCCCCTTCCAGTCATTAATTCAAATTTGATCATATTATGATCACTAATGCCAAGTGGCCCCACCACCGTTACCTCTCTCACCAAGTCCTGTGCTCCACTGAGAATTAGGTCTAAAATTGCTCCCTCTCTCGTCGATTCCTGAACCAATTGCTCCATAAAGCTATCATTTATTCCATCCAGGAACTTTATGTCTCTAGCATGTCCTGATGTTACATTTACCCAGTCAATATTGGGGTAACTGTAATCTTATAATCAAAGAGAGTCAATGTAGTAACCCAAACAGTTGCCTCAAAACAATGAGGGAAACCAAACAAACATATGAAATAAAGCCTAAGTGACGGTGTCAGCAAGCCTGTCGTCGTGATTTCAAAAAGGAACCCAACCGGTCTTCTAATCATTCACCATCATTTTCAAAAACTTTTTATTAAATTCCAAAAAATGTTTTTTTATCATATTTATATAAATATAAATATACAGAGATTTGTAAAAAATCTCTGTCAAGCATCTTAACTTCAACTCTAAACCATGAGAAAAGTTTAATCAGCAGTCTCTTTGGCAAGGGAAAAACCACAGCCCTACACGGCCGGTGTTTCACGATAAACGCTTCCTCAGGGGTTATGAAATTACTATCACAAGTCCTCTTTCCCGTGAAGAAGACAGTAGAGACGCTGGGTCCATTTTGAAATGGAAAAGACTCTTGTGATAGTAATTTCATATGTCCCTGAGGAAGCGTTTATCACGAAACACCAGCCGTGTAGTGTTGTGGTTATTACCTTGACAAAGAGACTGCTGGTTAAACTTTTCTCATGGTTTAGAGTTGAAGTTAAGATGCTTGACAGAGATTTTTACTAAAAAGATATAAATATGATAAAAAAAACATTTTTTGGAATTTAATAAAAAGTTTTTGAAAGTGATGGTGAATGATTAGAAGACCGGTTGGGTTCCTTTTTGAAATCACAACATCAGGCTTGCTGACACCATCACTTAGACTTTATTTCATATGTTTGTTTGGTTTCCCTCATTGTTTTGAGGTAACTGTAATCTCCCATTATCACTGCACTACCAATTTAGTTAGCTTCCCTAATTTCTCTTAGCATTTCACTGTCCATCTTACCATCTTGGCCAGGTGGTCGGTAGTATATTCCCATCACTATACTCTTCACAAACACGCATGGGATTTCTACCCATAAAGATTTGATTGTGCATTTAGTCTCATGCAGGATCTTTATCCTGTTGGACTCTATGCCATCCTGGACATAAAGCGCCACATCTCCTACCAGATGCGCCTCTCTGTCATTGCGATATAATTTGTACCCTGGTATAGCACTATCCCATTGGTTATCCTTTTCCACCATGTCTCTGAGATGCCAATTGTCTATACCATCATTCACTACAATACACTCTAATTCTCCCATCTTATTTCTTAGACTTCTGGCATTAGCATACAAACATTTCAAAGTGTGTTTTTTCTTTGTATTAAAATTCTGCTTTTCAGTTGACGGGTAAATTGGAATATTTTAGCTCAGGTGGGTTTATAATCATAGGCATTTGGATTACTTTTCTTATTATTGGAACCTCACTGTTGGGATGCCCTAACTCTAATGCTTCATTAGTATCCTTCGAAGATACCTTCCTCCAAACCATGCGCTGCTGAGCAACTGTGGCTTTCCCCTTTGTTCTAGTTTAAAAGATGCTCTATCTCCTTTTTAAAGGTTAGCTCTATCTTTTTTTAAAGGTTAGTGCCAGCAGCCTGATTCCACCCTGGTTAAGGTGGAGCCCAGTCCTTCAGAAAACACTCCCCCTTCCCCAAATGGTTCCCCAGGTCCTTACAAAACTGAATCCCTCTTCCTTGCACCATCGTCTCATCCATGCATTGAGATTCCAGAGCTCTGCCTGCCTCTGGGGACCTGTGCATGGAACAGGGAGCATTTCAGAGAATGCTACCCTGGAGGTTCTGGATTTCAGCTTTCTACCTAAGAGCCTGAATGTGGCTTCCAGAACCTCCATCCCACATTTTCCTATGTCGTTGGTGCCCACATGTACCATGACAGCTGGATCCGCCCCAGCACTGTCTATAATCCTATCTAGGTGACGTATGAGGTCCACTACCTTTGCACCAGGTAGGCATGTTACCAGGCGATCCTCACGCCCATCAGCCACACGGCTGTCTACATTCCTAATAATCGAATCACCAGCTATGGTCTCCGACCTAACCCCTCCCTCCTAGGCAGTAGCCCTGGGAAATGCATCCTCGGTGCAAGAGAACAATGCACCACCTGGAGAGCAGGTCCTTGCTACAGGATCCTTTCCTGCTGCACCAGGTTGATGCTCTCCGATCATGAGACCTTTCTTCTCCAAGGCAGCACCAGGGATGTCAGCCTGGAGTTGGGACTTGGCTATTATGTCCCAGAAGGTCTCATCTATATACCACTCTCCAGGACTCCAGGACTTCCACTCTAGCCTCCAGAGATCGGACTCATTCTCTGAGAGACAGGAGCATGAACATGTACAATTTCTTACTCGCAGGGAAAACATCATATATATTACACTTGATGTAAAAGACTGGGAGGCCCCCCTCTTGCTGCTGGACTGCTACCTTCATCTTAAATTTGTTCAGTTCCTAGTTAAGTTTTAGGTTGCTATGGGAGTAGGATTGCGTAGAATTAGGGACCTTTAAATGTTTTAGTGTATTCACCATATTTCTGGTAGTGATCTACAAGGGAATGATTAAACTCTTGATAAGTTGTAGGGAATTTCTGAATTTAAGTTAAAAGGCTGTTTAAATTTTTTTATTTTTATTTTATGTATTTATGTATTTTTTTATTTATTTATTTTGTGTGAACGGGTCTCCTGCCTATAAATTAAAAGATGAGCTGGGGTGGGTAGGAGAGGGGTGGAAGGGATGGAAATCACAAACATGTCTTCTGTTTTTTTGCCTGCCTTTCTGATCACCTGTTTAATACCAAACACACAAAACTCTTGGTTTTTGCCTGCCTTTCTGACCACCTATTTAATATAAATCACACAACACTCCTGGGTTTTGCATGCCCTCTGCTAGCTATTCAATAAATAGTATACCCCAGCAGTTTTACTTCTCCCCAATACTTTTAAATTTTAAAATTGTCCCCAAGCAGTACCTCCCGATTCTTTTCAACCACCAGCAAGGTGATCCTCTCCTCTCAGTGCTCCCACTGATGCCCCTCTTTGATCCAATTCCCTCCCACCACCCCTCCCAGAGTTCAGGGCTCCCCTCTATCTCTGATGTGAGGCCAGTGGGGATTCCTAGGCTCCATCTCTAGAAAATGAGGGGAGGAGCCAGGATCCCAGGCCCTGCCAGTGGAAGAAGTGGGGAGAAGCCAAGACTGGAGCTGGTAGCTGACAGGGGAAAATGAGGCAGGTGTTTGTGTGAAGGAACAGAGACTGAAGGGGGAAGGGGAAAAATGACGCTGCTGCTGGTGTCTTTTGGACTGTGGTACCATGATCCTTCATTCAGAACTATCTAGGGAACAAGACGTATTTAAAAGTGGGCGCAGGATCCAAGATGGCGACAGAGCACTAGCATCGCGAGCGTGGTGCTCTTATCTTGTGAATTTCTTGGAAAAAATTATTTTTGTAATGCCCCATTTGGCCAGGAAAAGGCAAGCTCAGGAGAAAACCTTCTCTGGGGCTACCCCTGAGATGCCAAGAACGGGCCCGATGGACGCCCACGTTCTCCGAGGAGCAGTATCATCGGGAGTGGAGACACGGGATCAGGGAACAGAAGGCGAGGAGCTGAATTCCCTGCCGGACTCTAAGATCATGCTATCCCCAATGTTGAGGGAGGCGCCAAGGAACCCAGCGACGCTGCGAGACTTGGATGGGGACCCAGAAGCCCTGCAGGCTGAAAGTGCTAGCGGGGAGAGCCGGCCAGGGAGTTTGCCATCGGGAGAAAGCGGCATGGAAGAACAGCCCGGAGGGCATGAAGCTATCCTTGGCAGCCCAGACAGGCAGATTGGAGCTGAGTCAACCGGGGAGCACATCCACACCTCAGCAGTTGAGTTTAAATATTTCTTCTTATGGTCCACAAAGACCGGGACAAATAACTCTAGAATCATTATGGGAAACCATGGTTGAGCTTGGGAACCTGATGATAAAACAGACTGAGCCACTTAAATTTAAAATCAACGACCATGAAGTTTGAATTAAATCTTTAGAAAATACAGTGAAAATTATTAATAGCCATGAGAATGAGAAGAAAGTAGTACTACTTGATTCCTTGAAACAAGCAAGAACATATGGTTAAAGATAATTTGACTTTGCTAAATAAAATGGAGAATACGGAGAACTTATTAAAAAATAAGAATCTTCGAATAATTAATTTCCCTAAAGCCTCTCACATAATACCAAGAGATATGTTTAATAAATATTTACAGGAAATATTGAAAGTATCTTCAGATCAAATTCCACCACTCACTCGAGCATTTTATGTTCCTGTGAGAGATGATTTAAGAAAAGCATCTGGTGAGACTCCCGGTCCTACAAAGGAACCAGGTGAAGAAAAAAATAGAGCTGTAGGTTTGAATCTTACAGTCTTCTTGGAAACATCAGATCAAACCCAAGCTGAATCAGCTACCTTGATAGTCAATTTTGCTTTGGAAATTGACAAGGAATGGATTTTGAAGTTATTTTTTAAACATCGTTCCGAAAAATTTATGGGGATTCAAGTCAGGATTTTTCCCAGACGTACACAGAAAAGGAGGAAGCAGTTTTTGATATTAAGGCCCTAGGTTTTACAGATGGGATCAACTTTCAAGTTAAGATTTCCTTGCAGATGTTTAATTAAGTTTAAAGATAAATCATTCCTCTTTTTCTTGCCATCCCAATTAACACAGTTTTTGCGTGATAATTCTGAAACACAGTGTGTTTGAGCACTCATGACTTAGCCTCAATGCCTTGATAATGTCTGAGTTGGTTCCACCTCATATTATTTAGATAAGCTCCTGCCATTGCTAAGTTTAAAATTTAAAATTTATTTATTTATTTACTTATTTGTCTTTATATACCAGTGTTCGATTTACATATCACATCGGTTTACAAATAATTTGACAGGTACAGTAAATGATTAGAGAAATGACATAGGAAGTTATAGTAACAACATGGGTAAAAAACAGTGCCAAAAAGATAGCATAAATAATAGTAGTATAACATGATTATGATTTAAGATGACCACTTGGATCCTATATTGTGGACTTGAAATACTTACATAAGTTGTTGAAATTTCCTTTTATTTTTTCCTTATGATAAGTTACAAATGTAAGCATTTGATTTATTGTCAAGAGAATTATCTTGATATATTTGTTAAAAATTAATAAAGATTAAATAAAATTAAAAAAAAAGTGGGCGAGAGAGGCAGCTATCCAGGGTGCTATGTCCCTTGGGGTGGAAAAATAGCTAAAAAGCAAGTGTGGGCCAAAAGTGGATGAAGAGCCTGGAAGAAGGTGAGATGAGGAGGAATGGGGTGAGGGAAGAGGTAGAAGAAGGTGTTACATTTAGGGAAGAATGTGAACCCCTGGGCTGAGATGAGCGATGTCTCTGTCCACAGGGAGGAGCCCTGTGAGCCTCACCGTCAGCAGGCATTGTCTCAGTGGTGTGGCACACAACTAAAGGAAGAGACTTTATTGTATGGAAAAAGAAAGTAATATCCATAGTATTAACAATATGGAAGTACAGTCCTGGGCAATGGGAATTACCCAGAATGAGACACAGTGGAGAAGATCCGGTAGTGGCCCTCGGAGCGGGGTGCACCGTGGATTTCCTCTGGCGAGAGTAGGCACTTCAGGATATAGATCTGGTAGTGACCCGCGGAGAGGGGTACGCCAACAAAGTCTGTACGGTAGATGTTGATAGCGATGCCAAACCCGGAAGTGGTGCTGTGAGATGGTGAGCCGGAATACTGTAGAGTAAGAAAGAGGAAATGCTCTCACTGAAGAAAGGCGGTAGTGGCCCGAGGATCGGGGTACGCCGTGTAGGGTCCTCAGTGTAGTACAGAAATGAAGATGTCTGTAGAGATACTCACAATGGATGGTTCCTGGAATAGGGTAAGATCTGAGAAGCAAATCCAGCAGCAGACAGGCAGGAAGGCCCTCTGAGGAGCGGATAGCCGAGAACGCAGGGGAGCCCCCCAAGGAGCGGGTACTCAGAGCAACCAATTGCCAAAGCTGAAACAGGAACAGGAAGTCCTTGAATGAGCAGAGTACAGCAAGACGGAAATCCTTGCTAACTCGATGAAGGCAAGGGCTGGTTCGATTAAATACACTAGTGGGTTGATGTCATTGGGTGGAGACGTCCCCGAGGTTCCCGCCATGACGTATTCAAATAAGGCCCTTGCATTAGCGCCTTAGGTAACTCCAGGTCCAAGATGGTGACTGGCAGCACCCACGCTGTCCCGGGAATGCCGGAGAGGTCGGCGTGAGCTGGCAGACACCGCCATTCTTCCTAGGCTTGATAGAGCGGGGAAAAAAGAGGTGAGCATGAGAGGTCACAGCTGTCTGCGACCAACAGGCGTAACAGAAGGCAGAGAGCAAAAAAGAACTGGGGATCAGGATGTAGGGAGAGGGGAGTTAGGATCAAAGTAGAGGCATGGGGCGCCAATATGCTTGCCTTCCCCAGACACTAACACATCTGGTTATTTTTCTGCTGGGGATTTATTCTCTATTTTATGGCTTCTTTCAACCATTTAGCACAGTCATTGGCAATAATCCTTGGCTGGGATAGGGGTGGGGAGGGCCCCTGCAATCATGAGTCTTAAGTCCAGCAACTAGGGGTTTGTCAGTGCAGGAAGTGGGGCTCCCTCCCCTCTCCTGGGCTGTGAACATGGCCTTAGTCAGTGGGCAGCCTGACCTGGGAATCAAATTCAGGCTCTCCATATGGCAGTACTGTGCACTGAAGCACTAGGCCAGCCCCACACAGAACAGAGATTGAAGAAGCTCAAGGTCCCCCAATGACAGTGGCAAGGATTTGAGCTTAAGAACTTATGGGGCTTCAGGTGTTAACAGCTGTGTGTACACTAAAGGGCTACACTATTAATAGGATAAGTATGAACTTATGTCTAAGTCTAAATATGAAAAAAAAAATCTCAATTATAAACTAAACACATAACCCAAAGCCCTGATCTTCAGTGCTTTGGTGTTCTTGGTAACAGCATCCTCTAATGAAGATGTGTAATGGCCCTGCAGGGCTCATTCTGTGTAAGAAGAACCAATGAATCCACATTCAGATTTTCACTTTAAATTAATGATCCACACTAAGCGGGCTTCTGCTAATTAGGTGCCTGTTATTAGTGCTGATGCTGTTAGATTAAAATCATCCCGGCAGGTGAGCTGACACATCACCCACAGACAGCAACATGCCAGGAATGAGAAGTACCGGGGGGCAGAAGGACACTGACATGTGACACACGGACACAAAGACAACAACACATCAGGAAAGAGAGGCATAGGCCAAAGATGCAGCCTTCTATAAGGTAACGAAGGGGGCAACTTTCAAACTGTGTGCAGAGGTGTAAAATCTGCGGGTACTTTTTACCTGCAGACTCTATGCCAGTTTTCTAAGGGATAAAGTTTCTTTTGAAAATGTAACCTTACAGTAATCCATACAGTAATCACCAGTCAAACTCACCACTGCAACTCCCTATTTAATGGCATTAATACAATATGAAGCGTCTTCTTAGTGTTTGGGTAATTGCCAGGTGCTTGTGGCCTGGTTTGGCCTCTGTTGGAAACAGGATGCTGGGCTTGATGGACCCTTGGTCTGACCCAGCATGGCAATTTCTTATGTTCTTATGTCCTTTAGCGCCTTCAAAGCACTGCTGTTAGAATTTTGGTAGGTGCCAAAGCAACCGAGCACATAAAACCAATACACCACCATCTACTCTGGCTCCCAGTCGAAAGTAGGATAACTTTCAAAACTCTCTGCTTCATTTACAAGTGCATGGATACATGCGGGTTATAAAATATTATGGTAAAACTTTGCATGGCCATATAGGTGCGCATGTGCCGTCGAATGCAATTGTTTGAAAGTTATGCCAGCATTTTATAAGTTGTGCCTATGATATACGTGTGTTTTATAAAATAAGCGTATCTCTACTCCGCAACATAAATGCATATATAGGCTTACGCGCTAATACATGCAATGTACTAAAACAAATATCAGTGCATTGAATGTATATATATTTCCTATTTTAAAAATATACTTGTGTTTATTTTATGCATAAAAGTACAGTAAAACTTACTTGGGCAAGTCTCAATTTTCTCACGTAAGTTGGCCAATTTTTAAACATGCGTGTCAAAGAAATTACCAGCTGTACCAATTAAGTCCACCAGCTTGCCCAGTCCTTCTCCAGGCCATTGAGAACTTCCTGGTTCTTCAGCCTGAACTCCCCCCAATTCACTCAGACCTCTCATCCAGTCATACTACACAATAAACATGTTTATTATCACTTATGCCAGATAATTAGCAGGTGTAAAAATACACAATTGGAAAATGTATGAGCGTTGTCTTTTAAAATAGCAACTGATGCATGTAAGCATAGCCTCACCCTGAAATGCACCAAGAGGGAATCTTGTATGTTCATCCAACCCCTAGATTCATTATTCCGCTATAATTATAGCGGAATGATGAGCCATGGGAAAAAAAAAAAAGGGGCAGAGGCGATAGTGAGCAGGCGAAAGTATTACGGCTGTGTGTTTTCGCCTGCCACAGTTACAGCTGCGCTGCACACTATCACCCCCATAGTGCCAATGAAATAGCTGTAGCTATTTCCTGTGCTACTGAGGGCGATAATGTGCGATGCATTATCACCTGCATAGCTAAAGACCCCTAATTTACCAAAATCCTGCCCAAACTTCCCCTAATTTACATTTTCAAATCGCAACGCGATGATGGCCCATTGCAATTTCATAAGATCAAGAACATAAGAACATAAGAAATTGCCATGCTGGGTCAGACCAAGGGTCCATCAAGCCCAGCATCCTGTTTCCAACAGAGGCCAAACCAGGCCACAAGTACCCGGCAAGTACCCAAACATTAGATAGATCACAAGCTACTATTGCTTATTATTTATCATCATAGCAACCTCTCACTCATACACAAAGCACTACATAACCCCAAAATACACTGGCTAGAAGACTCCCTCCGGTTCTTCACCCCCAACCGACCCACAAGAGCACCTTACAAAGGAACCCTCATTACACCGCCCCCTAAGATTACCCTCCTCAAATCCACAAAAGTCCGAGCATTATCGATCGCTGGACCCTCTCTCTGGAACTCTCTGCCCCCTGACCTCCGTCAAGAACCCTGCTCCCAGAAATTAAAAAAAAACCTCAAGACCTGGCTCTTCAAAAAGGCTTTTCCACAATAACTCTCCTATACTTCCCCCTCCCGCATCCTCCGTACCTCCTCCCCCCTACCTTCCCTCCCTTCAATCAAGCTCCCCCTGTCAATAACCCTCTTTACCTCTCTCCTCCCCTTGTAAATAACCTTTTTCCTCTCCACTCATTCCTTGTTCATTATAACCTTTTGTGTCATTACACCAATGTATGATATTATACCCATTGCATCTTTCCTAAGTTTTACCCTTTCTGCAATTATCCGGTTACAAATTATATACGTCCTCTCCTCTCCCCTCCCCTTTGTAAATATCCTTTTACCTCCCTTTCCACTCATTCCTTGTTAATTATAATTTATTGTATCATTATAACAATGTACTACATTATACCCGTTGCATTTTTCCTATGTATTACTCACTCTGCATATATCAGTTACAAACTATGGGCCAGATTTTAAAAGGGTTACGTGCATAAGGTACGCGCGTAACCCTTTTAAAATGCCCCTGCACGCGCTGAGCTTATTTTGCATAGGCTCAGCGGCGCGCGCAAACCCTGGGACGTGCGTAAGTCCCAGGGCTTGCAAAAAGGGGTGGTCGGGGCGTGGCCAGGGGGCGTGGTGTCTGCTTGGGAGCATGTTCGGGGGCATGTGGGCGGTCCGGGGGCGTGGCCAAGTGCCCCGACACAACGGCCTGTGTCAGGGCCTGCCGCGCCAGCAGACAGCTGGTGTGCGTAAGTTACTACTGCCCGGAAGCAGGCGTAACTTTTCAAATAAAGGTAGGGGGGGGGGTTTAGATAGGGCCGGGGGGGGTTAAGTAGGGGAAGGGAGGGGAAGGGAGGGGAAGGTGCAGGGGTGTGGAAGGAAAGTTCCCTCGAGGCCGCTCCAATTTCAGAGCGGCCTCAGAGAGAACGGGCAGCGCGTGCAGGGCTCGGCGTGCGCAAGGTGCACAAATGTGCACCCCTTTGTGCGCGCCGACCCCGGATTTTATAAGATACGCGCGGCGCGTAGATTTATAAAATCTACCCCTATATATTTTTTCGCTGTACTTCTGTTCAGTTAACAACCCCTCTTCAAGTTCTCTTTTCCCCGTTCTATGTAATTTCATTTTCACTGTGTTCCATGTAAACCGATATGATGTTTCCACGAATACCGGTATATAAAATCTGTTAAATAAAATAAATAAATAAATAAATAAAATCATCTAGGAATGACACCCCCCCCCCTCCCCCCAAGATAGTGGAATACTATGGAAGAAAACAAAACAAGACTGCCTTGGATAAGGATATCTTGCAGGAGGTCACACTCTGCAGCTGACAGCTGGAATGTATCTTAGCAGTGCTGACAGAATAACTAAGTAGACTAGATGAGCTGATTGGTCTTTTTCTGCCATTACCTACTACGTTGCTAAGTTTTAATACAGAGGTTCCCAAAGCTGGTCCTTGAGGTCCCCAGATCAGTTTGGTTTTCAGGATTTCCACAATTAATATGCATGAGATCTATGTGCCAGAGGCGTGCATTTGCTTTGAAAGAACATGAAAAACACACCAGAACAGCCTCTTTGTTTTATGTCATTTTGGAATGAAACAAATCAATGAAATTTAGATTTTTTTTTTTTGTTTCATTTCAAAAGCAACAGATGCTTGGTCTCCTACCGCCACCACAAAAAAACTCAGTACCACAAAAATATAAAAAATTGAAAACCACTCCTGGGGCTTTCCCGCCACCCTACAACCTACTAAGTGACTCGCACTCCTTCTGAGGGGTCTCTAAAGCATAATCACTCCTGCCCATCAGGGTCCTGATTTGAAAATGGCACTGTCCAGCCCTAAAGCTGGCACCAAATGTTGTATGGACATAAAACAAAGCAGCTTCGGCCTCAGGATAGGTTAGCACCATTTTCAAACTGGGACCAACAGGGATGGAGAAACTGGGGATTGCTCCTGCCCCATCCGGACTTCAGAGCCCCCACTGAAGAAATAGGAGGCATCTATGGAACGGGTGTGACATAGGGGGATGCCGGCAGGGTTCAGGTTTTTAAATTTTGGTGGCACTGAGTTTTGTATCAGCAGGGAAAGGGGGGGGGGGGGATCCTAGTTTCCTTTAGTTTTTCTTTTTATGTTTATTTTGTTTCCAATAAACATCAAATGAAACAAAAAACCTGTAAAAGTAAAATGGAACTTTTTTTTTTTGACACCCCTATTATTTGCATGTATAGCCTCCATTTTAATGCAAATATACCTCATATATATTCATTATGAAAATCCTGAAAACCTGACTGGGTCGTGGCCCTCAAGGACTGGATCTGGGGATCCCTCTTTTGATAGACAAAAATCCTGTTTGCCCCACCTTCCTGCCTTGAGGCTAAGCTGTTGCTCCCCTTTATACCTCAGCTGAGAAAGTAATTACGCATCTAAGAAGTAAAAGCCTCTTCTTTGCTCTGCAGGAACCTCCCTAGGGGCACTAAAATGCAAGATGGAGGTTCACCTGCTCCATGCTGTCTGCCTTCTCTAGCTCTTTCCTCTATTACAGCAGCAAATCTTGCTAATTCCTGCTCCTTCATTCTGTGACTTAGAATGCACAAATTTAAATGATCCAAAGCATGCCTGCAGCCTCTAACACAAGAGTCTCTTATGCTGTAATGCAGGGACCACATCTGATCTTTCCATCCAGGCCCCTTGCACCCAGTGTCTAATCTAATTTGTTTGTGTGTTCAGTGCATGGATGCTAGTCCATCTCTTTTTATTTAACATAAACATAACAACCGAAAAGAAATAACATACAAGATATGCAGAGATGACAGTTAAAGTGACAAGAATAAAGCTCAAACAAAAATAAAACAAAGGAGTGAATTGTGTACAATCCAAAATCCAAACCTTTTGGTCTCCATTTTTCACATATTTTTCTAGATTTCATTCTGCTGCCAGTTATTTGACCATTCCTCAAGCTTTCTTACATTTCATTCAGACCACTCCCTCTGAGAGCTCACACATCCGCAAAAAGACAAACTTTTCTTCTGTTCCCTTTGCGATATCTTTCACAAAGATAATGAACAGAACCAAACCCCTGAAGCACTCCACTAATCACTTTTCTCACTTCAGAGTGAATTCTATTTATTACTACCCTTTGTTGTCTATCACTTGAACCCCAAGCTGCTCAGTTTCTTAATGAGCCTCTTAGGCAAGAAAGCTTTGCTGAAATCCAAATAAACCACATCCAGCACACACCCTTGATCTAATTCTCTAGTCTCCGGCAGTTTTGGTTGCAGGTTGCACAGGAGATAGCGGATATACTGGGTATTCCTGGGCATATTAAACCCTTGTTGGATCTTCTGGGAAGATGGACTGGCTCACTGATACCTCAGAAATATCGAAGCCTAGTGGCCCAAATATTGTTGGCTGCAAGGCCCACCATTGCCACCTTCTGGAAATTTAGCCCAAATATGGATCACTGGAGGGTACAAGTGCGAAATATGACTGATCTCGAGAGGCTTCAATATGGTTTGAATGGTCAGTCTTTTAAATACGATGCTGTTTGACTATATATCATCAACAGTATGGTCATTCCATGCCTATTTTTATTTAAATAGGGTAGGTGATGTCACATTTATGCGACAGTCCTTTACCTTTCTTTAACTTATAAACTTTGAATCTTTTGTTGTGGTTTTTTGATATTGTAAGAAAAGATGTGTATCTTTCTAGGTTTGTATGTTGATTATGTCTTTAAAACATATATGCCTAAAAAATTGTTAAATGAACAGTTTAAAAAAAAAAATCAATCAGATTCACCTGACATAATCTGCCTCTGGTAAAACCATGCTGCATTGGCTCTTGCAACCCAATAGATTGTAGATAGTTTACTATTCTTAATGTCAATAGAGCTTCCATTAATTTTCCCACCATTGAAGTAAGAGTAGCCAGCTTATAGTTTTCAACCTCTTCTGTTACCACTTTTATGAAGAGGAACCATATCTGTCCTTCTCCAATGTCAAAGTTTTATTCCCTTCTCTAAATATCTATTGAAAAGGTCCTTCGGTAGATCAGGGAGAAGCTCTCTGTAAGTATCCTAATGTGCATCTCATCCAGTCCCACGGCTCTGTCCATTTTCAGTTTTGCTAGCTCCATATGAATATACTTCTGTAATGGTATCATATCTACCCCACTCCCATATGTGCCAACAATTTGCAGTCCTTTTCCAAGTTCATCTTCATCAGTGAACACCAAACAGAAATATTTTAATTCGTGATAGAGTCAACTCTTATTCAAATCATTTGACCCTTTTTACTTTGGTAGACATAGACAAAGCAAAAAGGATCTTGCCGCCTATCAAACCAAAATAAAAGCACTAGCAAACATCCAAGGGATAAGCCCATGGCCGGAGGAACCACTAGGCGAGCTAGGCCTGTGCCTAGGGCGCCGAGGCTTAGGGGGCGCCGCGGCAGGTGGCAGAATTTTGAAAGGGCAAAAAGTGCCCTTTCAAAATTCTGCCAGCCCCCGACTCGCCCTGCCTCCCCCCCAGTGCCACCCTCCCGACGCCCCCCTGGTGGTCCAGCGGAGGGCCCGGGAGTGATCTGCTTCTCCCGGGGCCTCGGCTGCCACTAACCAAAATGGCGCCGGTGACCTTTAGCCCCTATCATGTGACGGGGCCAACTAATGGCACCGGTAGCCCCTGTCACTTGGTAGGGGCTGAAGGCCACCGGCGCCAGGAGCGGATTGGCCTATTGGGGGATCGGGCTTCCCCCGGTGGGCCGGTCTAACTGATCACATGGCCGAAGTCTCCGGCTGCGCCGATCTTCTTTCTGTTTGTGTCTGTGTGTGTTTGTGTTTCTGTGGGGGGGGGTATGTGGTGTGTATGTGATGTGAGAAAGGAATGGAGCTTCTGTGTGGGTGTATGTCATGTGTATGAGAGAAAGGAATCTGCCAGTTTAAAAAAAATGGTGCTTTTGTGTGTGGGTGTGTGATGTGTAAGTGGGAAAGGAACGGAGCTTCTGTGTGGGTGTATGCAGTGTGTATGTGAGGAAGGAATCTGCCAGTTTAAAAAAATGAAATGTGATAATACATATACCTCAACTTTTGTGCTGGTAGTGCAACTTTTGAAAAGTTGGATGAAAGATAAATTAGTGAATTTTAAGCATCCCTCTTCTAAAAAATAAAATGTAACTTAAAGTGGGTAGAGACAAATACTAAAGCAAAAAAAAAATTAAAGTATTTAAAATGTTCATCTCAGCAAAATCACAAATTTAAGATACTGATGCCAAGTGGGGTGTTATGAACGCGACCTCTGGCGGATGTAGGGACCGAGGGCTAGGGGTCTTCGGATCCCGTTACGACCCGAGGGCTCGGTGGCCTTCAGGTCCTGTTACGAGTACGAACTCCGGCAGCTGTTACACTCCGAACTGAGGAGGCGCGGTTGTCTCTGAAGCTGGTGATGTGAGCCCTTGGGCCACGGCAGGGCCAAGGGAGGAGCCCCAAGCCACACTGCGGGAGGTGAGCTGGTGCGAGCATGGGTAACGGAAGCAGGACAAGGCTGAAGCAAGGACTAGGGTACACGGTCTGACCCTCAACCGGACCTGCACGCCCCAGGATAACCAACAACGCAGTGTTGATTGGTGAACAGTCTTCGGACCGTTCCAAGCCCTTTCAGACCTGCCACTGGGTACGGCAATGGGTAGCAGGCCGGACAGAGGACGAGGGCAGACGGAGACCTTAGAACAAAGAAGACTTTGGATGAAGACTGAAGCGAGAACGTTGAAGACGAGGAAGCTGTAGACAAGGACTGAAATGAGGACGCTGTAGACAAAGGCTGGAGTAAGACATCATGGACGAGAACTAAAGCAATTCACCACAGATGAGGGCTGGAGCGAGGACATCATGGACGAGGACTGAAGCAATACCCCATAGATGAGGACTAAAGCAAGACACTGTAGATGAGGACTGAAGCAAGACACTGTAGATAAGAGATGAAGCAGGATCAAGAGCTGGGGCGAGTCTGCGACGCAGCGCGCCCTACAAAGTCCACCTGCGGGACTGGTCGCGGACCACGCTGGGCTCGAGGCAGTACTCCAGGAGGAATAGTGGAAGCTGATACTGGAACATGACAAAGCAACTGCAGAGACCTGCACTGGGACGCGCCCTACAAAGCCCCCCGCGGGACTGGTCGCGGACTACACCGGACACAGGGCAAGTTCAAACAAAGACTTGACATGGACTTCACGCAGGTTGCAATAGGCTCTGAAGACCGGGACAACTCTAAAGCAGGATTCGATTCTCAAGGATTAAAAATAATAGACTGAAGCAGGAGGTCTTCCAGAGGGTTGCGCTGCAGAGATGAGTATGGCCTTGTACCGTGAGGCACCCTACACAGTTCTCCTGTGGGACTGGTCACGGACTACGACAGCGGTACGCCAGGAAAGTGGACATTGAGGAACCAAGGTATGTAGGCGGAGACGAAGGCAAAGACATCAGAAACATCGGGACAACAGAAGAGCAGGACATCAGGCACCGGGGACAAGAAGACATCTGGACAACAGGGACAGAGGACGTCAGGAACCTGAAGACATCTGGATGACAGACATCTGGAACATGGAGACGACTGAAGACCTGGACGAAGGACATCTGGAACTTGGAGACGACTGAAGACCTGGACGACGGACATCTGGAACATGGAGACAACTGAAGACCTGGACGACGGACATCTGGAACATGGAGACGAAGCCATCAAAGCAGAAGGAGACCACGGAGGACCTGGACCAGTCAGAAGACACAGACGACTGTGGAACCCGAACCGAAGGCAACGAGAGACTGAAGAGGAATCCCTTTTATAGGGTTGAAGCAGGAAGTCGTCATCAGGTGGAGCCAGCAGCACTTCTTGTGGCTGGCCCTTTAAATAACATGAAGAGGCGCGCACCGGCACCTAAGGAAAGGCTGAAGCTGAAGAGAGGAGCTGCAGCACCGCAGACAGCGACACCCAGCCGCGCAGAAGCAAGGAGGAGCAGGCAGGCCACAGGACAGCCTGCTGCCATCCGAGGAGGACCCCGGGGATGACGTTGCGGCTCCCTGCTGCAAAGGCCAGCAGGCGGCGGCTCTAGGCCGCAAAGAGGAGCGTCGGGGAGCCGGAGCGGCATCGGCCGCGAGGAGAGGCTCCCGGCAATTCAGCCCTGCCTCGCTGGGCTGAAGATGGGCGCGGCCCCCAGGCCGCTGGGGACGGAATCGGCGGCGTCCTGCCGCGTGTCGAAGCTCTGCTGGCGGCATTCCCTGCCACTCAAGGAAGCGAGGTGAAAGGCCTGCTCGCGGAGAGTAGCTCCGCGGGCAGGAATACTAACATGGAGTTTGAGGGTTTTTTTGAAGCATAATTTAAGCATGAAGACTAGAATAGTTCCAATCTGAAACGGTTTTGCTTTTTTTTTTTTTTTTTTTTTTTTAAGCCTTTAGAAAATGTATATTTTTAAATGACTAAGACTGGAATCTTCCCATTTAAAAGGGAAGCTGACGAAGGATGTCTTTCTGTTCCATATCTCCCATATGAATAATCATATGACTGATAGTTTGAAGAAAGACACTTGCTTTATTGCCTGAAAGTGTAAAACAAGAGAAGCTGTATGGTGTGGGTGGCTGTCCCTTGGGAGGACAGAACCTGAAGGAAGGGTGTCATTTCGCCTTCTAATAGGAATGTGGTTTTCTTATTTAAGGGTTGGGAGCATCACTTTCACTTTTAGTAAAAGTGAAAAATCATGCAAGTCTGAAAGCAAGGTACTTCTGTGAGAGTGTAATGTGTATGTTAGACAGGGAGGGTGCTTCGTGTATGTGTGTGGTGTATATGTGAGACAGGGAGGGTGCTTCGTGTATGTGTGTGGTGTATATGTGAGACAGGGAGGGTGCTTGTGTCTGTCAATATGTGTTTGCGAGAGAGATGGAGCATGTTTTTGGCTGGCTTATGGCTGTGAGAGAGGGCATGTGTGTGATTGAACCTATTTGTAAGTGAGATAGAATATGTGTGTGATTGAGAGCTTGTGTGTAAGTGAAATAGAGAGAGCATGTGTGTGATTGAAAGCCTGTGTGTAAGTAAAAGACAGCGAGAGCATTGTGTGATTGAGAGAGACTGGCCAGAGAGGTGACGTGTGTATGGGTGAGAAAGATTGATCAGGGAGATGACTGGTATGTGTGTGTTTGTGTGTGTGTGTGAGAGAGAGAGAGAGAGAGACTGGTTGGGGAGATGATTGGTATGTGAGAGACAGAAACTGGTCCTGAGGGTGTGACTGGTGTGTGTGTATGTGAGAGAAAGAAGAGACTGGTTGTGGTCCCTAAGGAAGAGGACTGTGAGGACAGCTTCAGCAGCTACTGCAGCTTCTGGTGTGGCCTGCAAGGGAAAGGAGTAGGAGAACGGCTGGAGAGGGTAAGTAAAGGTGGCTTTATAAGTTCATTTTTCTTGATTGACTACCATTTTAATTATTGGGTAGTATGTGTTATGTCTGCTGTTTGAAATATTTTATTGGTGTTTGGTAAAGCTTTCAAAATTTGCATGAGTCTTTAATTATTGGATATTCTATTCATCAGCTGTTTTGAAATTATTTTATTTGTATGATTTTATAAGTATGATTAATGATTTATATATCTTGATATTATTGATTTGTTTCACAAGGAATGGTGAAATTTTTTTTTCATTGTTACACTGTATAGAGTCTGGCGTGATGCGTTTTACAGTTCAGTTTTTGTCTGCACATTTCTATTTATACTTTATGTGGCTTTATTCTGTATTTGGTGAGGGTTTGTGTTCTGCATGCAAAGACTGAGCTGAAGCATTCTTTTAGCATGTGGTTTTTCTGTAGGGATCTGTAGTAGCTTGGCCTGTAGGGGTGTGCATTTGTTTCCTATGTATTTGTAATCCGCAACGTATAGGGTCATATTCGTTGTATTCATGGGGAAGCAAAATGTATCGCGATTCCCCACGAATACAACGAATCTTCGCCGAATTATTTGGCCGTCTAAAGAGGCGAATTTAAACAAACCCCCCACCCTCCTGACTCCCCCGCCCCCAAGACTTACCAGAACTCCCTGGTCGAGCAGAAAGTTGGAACCAGAGAGATCCACAATATTCACCATTGGAGACCCGAGATCCCCACCGGCCATCCATTGCTCCTACCGTGTGACAGGGGCTGACCAATGGCACCGGTAGCCCCTAGAAGGTCAAAGGCTATCGGTGCCATTTTGAATGCTGGCAGCTGAGGGTGTGAGTGCAGGAGATGACTCCTGGACCCCCCGCTGGACCACCAGGGAGTTTTGGGAAGTCTTGGGGGGTTCAGGAGGGTGGGGGGTTGTACTTAATTCAATTTTAGCCAGGAAACGAATAAGAATTAACGCATGTACGTATCGGGGGCCCCCCTTGCCGAATGCAACATATCTGCCCCCCGACGAATATGAATCCCGAATGCAATGTATGGCGTCCCTCTGCACATCCCTATTGGCCTGTTCTGTTTTCCTAATAAGAGGAGTATTGATATTTTAGATTCTGGTATAATATTTGTGGTATTCTTTTTCTTAGGTGGGGCTGTTATTCTTTGAGTGTTGGCAAATAGTACTGTGTTGATAAGGGAGGACCATGCCGAAATATATCACAATAGGTATGATGCCATATGAATTCCAAGATGCAAAGTTTTCTTGTTGGCATCACAACAGTGCATGAAATTATCACAATAACTTGTATATTAATTTTACCTCAGAATGTCATTTTTCCTGTAAAATATGTTATAAATTGCCTAATTTAGAATTGTGTATGGGGAGGGGGCACCAGACTGTAAGGTTTGCTAGGGTGCCTAATACCCTTGCACCAGCCCTGGATAAGCCAATCACCCTAAAAGGAGTGTGCAAATGAACCAAACTTTGCAGGTCTGAGCAACAGAAGACAGAGTTCAAGCAACATGATGGCCCCTGCAATTTTATTGTGATGCCTGTGAAACTACAGTGAGAAGAAGCTTTATTGTTTTTCATATGGAGCAATCTAACTTCACCTTACAATTTAGCTGGTACCACCAAACACAAACCTACTGAGTCCGTAGCTTTGACAAACTTTGTACCCAGTCATGAGACCCAGCATTATTTGCCAGATGTCTTCCAACTCATCCATCTCTTTGAGAAAATACATATACATACAGCTAAGAAGAAGTCATATCAGAAGCTCACCGGTTCTATGCCAATGGATTTGTGATAACCTCTAGTCAATATCAACTTTTGGATCCTATGCATATACATAATATGTATAAAGTCCTGATTAAGAAAACAGACTTTGAAATTATAGATTTGAGACTGCTGTTGCTACAACTACTAGTACTCCTATTGCTGCTACCACATTGCTCACTGCTATTCACACAGACATCACCCTCATGAACTTTGTACCCAAAACTTTTCATGAAGCTCAAGCCTAAGCTACGAGACTGGGCTCCTAGCTCAGCCTAGTCCTGTTCCATTGACTTTGGAGTACTTGCCTAAGTCTTTGCAAGCAAAGCCAAACTGTACTCCTGTCCCTTGCTGCATTGTTTATAGAGGCTTCTGTAAGCACTCCAGGTTTGCCGCTCTAAGACGATGGTGTTAATTTGTTGTTTGCCTGCCAGAGGTCCAGCTGGCTACCCTCTGTGCTAAGACAGGACACTGATTCTCCAGAAGAATGACTCGATTGCAGTGGATAGTGAGAGAGCCAAGACCATCTTTGTGACATCTTTCTGCACTCCTGATTAGTATTAGATAAATTGGCTAAATTACTACTTGAAGCTGAGTAGTTCACTGGCAATGCATAGGAGATGTGCAAGTTAATTTTGAATTAGATGCATGCGTTTTTACATTACCTTTTAACAAGAGTGGTTTACTCAGTTAAACCACAAACTTACAACATCTACCGTATATATATGAAATCATTGTATATTTTATGCTGCTACAATAAAACTATTATTAACTTCCAAAAGGTGTAGACATTCTGCTCCCTTTACATGAACTTGAGATGCTTGCTTTGTTATGGTTGTGGACCCTTGAGCCGGGATGGGTGTTAGCGCCACCACAGAGGGAAGGCCCTCACTGGTTCCCGTTGCCGGTAGGTGGTGAGGTCAACCCGGCTGGAGCTTCACCTATAGCGGCCCTCGTTCCCCGCAGGTTGAGCCCTTGGGTACCGGGGCCGGCAGGACGTAGGTGTGGGTTGCCTCGGCAAAGCAGGAGCAGAGAGATGAAGATGAGGTCAGGAGTCCGGGTCTGGGCAGGCAGCAGAGAAGCAGAATGAGAGTCCGATCAGAGAATCCTGAGCAGGCAGCAGGCGGGTAGAGATGAGGAAACCAGGCCAGGGGTCGAGACAGGCAGCAGACAAGCAAAGATGAGGAGCAAGCCAGGGGTCAGAACTAGGAGATCAAGCTGAAGAGGAACTCAGGATCTGGTGTTCGAAGGAAGGATCAGGAACTGGAGCAGGAGCTGGATCAGGAACTGGGACAGGAGCTGGATCAGGAACTGGATCAGGAACTGGAACAGGAGCTGCATCAGGAAGCGAAGGAATGCAGCAACTAGCACTCCGAGGAGATGACCTGTTGCTAAGGCAAAGAACTGGGGACTGAAGCAGGGTTTAAATACCCCTCAGTCATGACGTCATCGGTTGGGGCTGGGCCGAAGTATCCCGCCGCAGCCCCTTTAAGAGGCAGAGCCTTCCGCGCGCCTAGGGAGAGCTCCGTAGGAAGCAGGGTGGTGACGTTCGAGCTGTGTGGGAGGCCGTAGTCGGTCGGCTGACCGGGAGACATGCCGGCTCGCCGCGGAAAGGTGGGGGGGGGGGGCCGGCCGTGGTCTGCCGCGGCCGGGAACCACAACATGCTCTCTGATTTAGATAAGTCAGATAATCCATAAATGTAAGAAAACTCAAAAAATTATACAGCAAATACCACTTGAGTTACACCAATTTTCAATGTAGACTTATAAGTCTGCTTTGAAAATTATCCCACCAAATGTACCCACAAACACTTATACAAATTATTTGATGTGCATACATTTTTCAGGAAAATGCGTGTACATATGTTTGCTTTTTCACAGAGCAAAGCTTGAAGTCATCTGTACAAATAGAAATATAAAATAGATTTGATTATAAGGAAGTCTTCTCTAATAGAAAGTTTTGATTTGTAGTCTTAAGAATAGATAAAGCATATTGCATGCACTATTTTGGCAGTTATCCAAGTGCGCTCCTTAATTTAATTTTATTTTTTTATAAATTAAGTAGAAGCTGATAGTGGTAATGTAGTATAAATCTTTCTTAAGAGATTCAAGTGATAAGAGTTAATTTTATTTATCTTAAAGAGAGTGTATTTTTTCTCCATATCATTTTTCTGTGGTGTCATATTTGATGGTGCATATTAATTGAAAAAGCATGCTGGGAAATGTATTTTTTTAAAATATAGGGCAAATTTTTAAAACAAGGTGTGTTTTGTTTCAGAATCCACTGTAATTTAAAATTGAGCAGATATTACTGTGAGAGTTTAAATAAAGTCCCTATAGTATAAAACAAAGATTATTAGGTAGCACAATGTCTGTATGTTAACTAAGTAACTGAATATATGAGTTTTTATGAATTTTAAATCAAACAAATAGATGAACAGCTATGAATGTGAAAAAAATGACTGTAAATTGAATTTGCTTTTATTTTTCAGAGATAAATTGTCACTATTATACAAATGAATTCTCTTGCCCCTATTTTTACAGAACTTGCAAGGAAGAAAAAATTGTTTTGCAAATAGCTGAAACTGTTTCATTCCTATGGATTGTTTTATTTATATAAATGAATTAATCTGAGCTATATTTTCCAGCTAGTTCCTTATATATTTCCTATGAAGATAAAACTTGCATCAACTATTTTGAAAACTTTTCTAATAGATCTGTATTAAAATTAATTATGGTTTTTTTTTACTGGATTTTATTATTTTTTAATCCAAAGAATTCTTTGCACAATTTACAGTGTACAGACATTTTGCATTTTTGAAGAGCTAAGGGGGTCATTTTCTATCCCTATCGCATGCGAAAAGGGACTATAGCTAGACAGGGGTGGAGCCAGGGCAGAGTCTGCACCGGAAGAGGAGGAGTCGGGGCGTCATCAGGGCAGACGCGGTAGAAACTTCGCTGGCGGCGAAAAGGTAAGACCCCCTTATCGCCACCAGTAGCGCGCCCAATAGCACCACCTTTCACGGTGGCGCTATTGGGTGTGAAAGCCGGCAGCGATAACACCGCGGTGGTGCGATTGCTGCCGGCTTTCACAGGCCCGCCCCCCCGTTACCGCAGGATTCAGAGAGGTGCGCGACATTAGAAAATCCAGCCCTATATTTGCTGGCTCTGATTAATTTTTCATTTTTTTAATGCATGTCTTCTGTCATGTATTTTTGGACTAGTTTAATTGTTTATTTGTGAATTTTTTGAAGTACACAATTGTTTATTTGTGGATTTCTATCGACCAAAACTGACAGTTTTAAGTTTCGATTATTCAGCAAAAGAAATGATTTGCAACAATTGTTAACAGGGCAGCCACTTCAGATTCAAGGAAAAAAAAAACAAAAACCTGTGTGTTTTGCTTTGCCATTGACTTTGAGATAACAGCAGTGCAGAGAAGACATTAAATAAATAATAATTGCTGGAGTTAGTTACAGAAAAAAGAAAGCTCAGTAAAGGAGTGAGATAGGAGCTGTGAAAGAGGTTTTATGGGAATAAATATGCCAAAGAACATTTTGTGGGCCAGAATATGACAAAGGTGATTATTGATAGAAAAAGTCTGTGTTCTATGCACATTGAATGCCACAGAGAAAATTATTGAATTTGTTGATAGAGTACTATAGCAATATTAATAGTTAAGATATATTTATCTGCTAAATTTTGACTAAATTCACTCATAGCCCATGAAGAACTGATGCATCATTTTTGAATTAATTTCTTTATGTATTAATGTCATTTTTATGTTCTTGTAGTATTCATAACCACTTTTTACATGCACCTTCATGAAGATTAAACATCAAAAGATCTTATTCATAACTTGCTAATTGATTTTGATATTATGCAGTTTTTGATATGAACAATAATAATCATTATTATTATTAATTCCTCCAGTTTGCATATAACTAGAAGTAACAAAAGAAAATAATTGGTGCTTCATATGATTTTTAAAGTATAATTATGATGTCATATAGATTCATTTATATTGTTTAATGATATGTTATGCTTTAATTTAACTATTTTCAAAGATAGCTATCTAAACTGTTATTAAATATAAATCTTTCATGAATGTATTTTATAATCATTGTTTAAAGAAAGGCCTGTATTGTCAACTGGTGCAACATAGCATTTTACTTAGACTTTCTACTAAACATTTCTTTAAAGAAATCGAGGGGCAAGATGGCGGCGTGAAGGTGGTGAGGAAAACGCTGTCTCTGAATTTTCTTGAAAATTTCTTAAGATGCCACCGAAAGGAAAGGGGAAAATTCGGGTATACCCCTCCAACCCGACCCCCATATCGGGACAGCAATTAATAACAGCATACTCACCCGGACTGACAACTGGAAAGGAGGTGAATGCCCCTGATTTGGCGTCTGAGGAGGGAGCCTCAGTGTCTCAGGGGGAAGTGACCCTTAGCCCTCCTGAATCCCGGTGCTCATTGATGACGTTATCCACCGACCTCTTAGCTGCTGCCGAGAAGCAGTCTGGCGAAGTAATGGTTGCGTTACCGGCAGGAGAGGAACAGAAAGGAGGATTCTACGGGCTGCCCCTATCTCCTGAAGGAGTCCCTGAGATGGGGGAAGGAGACTTGGAGGGATTGCTGCGAACATCTACCCCAGAAGAAGGTAGATTAAAATCATCCATTGTACCTGAAGACTGGAGGATAGCTAATGTAACCCCAATATTTAAAAAGGGCTCCAGGGGCGATCCGGGAAACTACAGACCGGTTAGCCTGACTTCAGTGCCAGGAAAAATAGTGGAAAGTGTTCTAAACATTAAATCACAGAACATATAGAAAGACATGGTTTAATGGAACAAAGTTAGCATGGCTTTACCCAAGGCAAGTCTTGCCTCACAAATCTGCTTCACATTTTAGTTAATAAACATGTGGATAAAGGTGAACCAGTAGATGTAGTATACTTGGATTTTCAGAAGGCGTTTGACAAAGTTCTTCATGAGAGGCTTCTAGGAAAAGTAAAAAGTCATGGGATAGGTGGCGATGTCCTTTCGTGGATTGCAAACTGGCTAAAAGACAGTAAACAGGGAGTAGGATTTTTTTTATTATAATTCTTTATTTTTCAAATTGAAAATATACCCAAGACATCAAACTTGTACAGAAAAGAAGTTGTTGTCATTACAAGTATTATAATGCAAGATAAAAAATAAGAATTAGATATATAATGACCAGCAACAAAATTATAAGAAATGGAGGGGGTCGGAGGAAGGTAATAATGAGCATTATATAAGCAAATACTGTGTTACAAAATGAGGTCGCTGCACACTAGTACACACCCTTTTTTATATAGCTGAAGCAGTAACTGGATTCTCCTGGGATAATGACCGTATAAAGGCTCTGAGCTGGTCTGGTTCTAAATAAACATATTGTACATTCCTATATCTTATACAACATTTTGCTGGATATTTTAACACAAAGCTCGCTCCAAGTTGTAATACCTCTGATCTCATTTGTAAGAATTCCTTACGTCTCACCTGAGTTACTTTAATAACATCAGGGTAAATCCAAATAGGGCAACCAAAAAAGGATACCTGCCTATTTCTTAGAAATAATTTTAAAACGTAATTTCTTTC
The DNA here is from genome assembly GCF_901001135.1 of Rhinatrema bivittatum. Lineage (NCBI taxonomy): Eukaryota > Metazoa > Chordata > Amphibia > Gymnophiona > Rhinatrematidae > Rhinatrema > Rhinatrema bivittatum. Next base: position 214,013,857 of record NC_042622.1, on the reverse strand, counting down.
AGACAGGAAAGCAAATGAAATAAGTAAAGGCTTCCTTATTTTGATCTCAGAGTCCAATGAAGTTTCCAAGAAATTTGTTAAGTCCAAATTTTCCATTAGAGGCCCAGCTCCGGCTTGCTCTGTAGTTTCCCTTTGCTGTAGGTAATAAGCCGTAACGATGACAGGGGTAGCTGCTTCTGGAATCTTTAATATTTGATTCATATAGATCTTAAACATATCTAGAGGGGATGTCAAGGGTTGTACAGGAAAATTAAGAACTCTCAGATTGTGAGCTCTTAAAGAGTTCTCTATTCCCTCTAATCTTTTATTAGCAATTTTCTCAGAAGTTATTAACTTCTGTTGAACTTTCTCTATAGAATCCACTCTCTTTTCCACACCATCCATTTTTTCATTGAATGTTCTTATCAATTTATTATTAGTTATAGTTTGCTCTCTTGTATCCAAAGTTATTTGAGAGAGAGTTTTAATAGATGTTTCTATAGATTTCAGAGCAGCCCAGATTCCTTCTAATGTTATATTAGTTGTTGTGGATATCCCAAAACCAGCAGTCATTGCCTTTAGTCGGTTTTCTCCCTCCTCCATATTACCTTGCTCGCTCCTGGCGGTTCCTTGCAGTAAGGAGAATTGTTCCCCCTGATGTCGCTCTTCCACCAGACTGGGGACGGCCGCCTCTGTAGTTTTTCCCGGGCTGGCCTTCTCCTCTCTCGTTCCGATGGCCTCACTACCTCGAGTCGCGCCACATGCTCCACCCAGATTTACCTTCTGGGGAGCCTCTACCGCGACCGGACTGCTCGGCTCACCGCCGTTGTCAATTGCAGGGGCAGGCCGCTTCGACTCGCCGGGGCTCAAAGAGATGTCCAGGGTCAAGGGTGAGGTCGCTTGCTCCAGCGACTCCGTTCCAGCGACTGCTCTCACCGGCGTTGAGGCTGTGGATCCGGCGAAGAATCCGTCAATTCGAGGCTGTGAGGGCTCAAGGGGGGGTAAGCTGTCGTCCACCCCCCTCAATCTCCCTTTTCTTTTTGTGTGCGGCATGTTTTAGGCAATTTTTAAGAGAAGAAACAGTCAGCCTTCCCTCAGCGTTCCTCGCCGATCTAGTGTGCAGCGGCCATCTTGCTCCGCCTCCCCAACAGGGAGTAGGATTAAATGGACAATTTTCTCAGTGGAAGGGAATGGGCAGTGGAGTGTCTCAGGGATCTGTATTGCGACCCGTACTTTTCAATATATTTATAGAGGATCTGAAAAGAATTACGACGAGTGAGGTAATCAAATTTGCAGATGATACCAAATTGTTCAGAATAGTTAAATCACAAGCAGACTGTGATAAATTGCAGGAAGACCTTGTGAGACTGGAGAATTGGGCATCGAAATGGCAGATTAAATTTAATGTGGATAAGTGCATATAGGGAAAAATAACCCATGCTATAGTTACACAATGTTAGGTTCCATCCAAGAAAAGATCTAGGCATGCTACCACCCAAGAAAGAGATCTAGGCATCATAGTGGATAACACATTGAAATCGTCGGTTCAGTGTGCTGCGGCAGTCAAAAAAGCAAACAGAATGTTGGGAATTATTAGAAAGGGAATGGTGAATAAAACGGAAAATGTCATAATGCCTCTGTATCGGTCCATGGTGAGACCGCACCTTGAATACTGTGTACAGTTTTGGTCGCTGCATCTCAAAAAAGATATAATTGCGATGCAGAAGGTACAGAGAAGGGTGACCAAAATGATAAGGGGAATGGAACAGCTCCCCTATGAGGAAAGACTAAAGAGGTTAGGACTTTTCAGCTTGGAGAAGAGACGGCTGAGGGGGGATATTATAGAGATGTTTAAAATCATGAGAGGTCTAGAATGGGTAGATGTGAATCGGTTATTTACTCTTTCGGATAATAGAAAGACTAGGGGGCACTCCATGAAGTTCTCATGTGGCACATTTAAAACTAATCGGGGAAAATCCTTTTTCACTCAACGCACAATTAAACTCTGGAATTTGTTGCCAGAGGATGTGGTTTGTGCAGTTAGTGCAGTTAGTATAGCTGTGTTTAAAAAAGGATCAGATAAGTTCTTGGAGAAGTCCATTACCTGCTATTAATTAAGTTGACTTAGAAAATAGCCACTGCTGAGAAGTGTAGGGCAAGATGGCCACTGCATGAGACACGCTGAAAGAGCTCTCTGAATCTTGTTACCAAGTTCCTTTTATTTTTACTTTTTGCTGGATTTACCCTAAAATGCCTCATACTAAACGTAAAGCTAAGTAGAAGAATGCTTTACATGAAAAAGAAGAAGGGAATCTGCAATCGAAAATTGAGAACTTTTTCAAAATCACCCTGAGAACGCCGGAAGCGAGGGCCGCACTGGGAGAGAGTTAGGAGCTTGGCTCTCTCGCGATGGCCGAGATGATCTCGCTAAGCCCAGGGGCTCCTGAGATGCCAACCCTGCCCCGAGGACAGACGCAGACAGAAGTCAAGTAAACAACACGGCCAAGTTTAGTGAAGGGGAAAGAGCCACCGATCCTGTGTCCTCACGGAGGAATTGGAGAAGGTGCGACAGAGGGACCTCGACTCCTAGACCCCACAAGGCTTCGGCACAGGACATCAAAGGAAGATCCACATTACAAGAGCTGGTAATTCCATTGTCTGAGACTCTTTTCTTACTTCAAAAACCACCAACTATAACGTTAGAATCACTGTGGAATGCATTAGTCTTCATAGGATCAGCTATATCATCCTTAATAAAGATGGAACTAGAGACTACTAAAAGAGGATTAAATAATGAAAAACCGTTGCTTCACAGAATAAAAGAATTGAACTTTTAGAAGTAAAATCATCGAGAATGGAGAATGTTCAGAATCACTTAGTAAAATCAGTGAGTTCAGTGGATAGGAAATTTGAAAATGTTGAAAATACATTGTGCTGTTTAAATCTGCGAGTGGTAAATTTTCCTGTGGTAAATAAAATGTCCCTTCTTGATATGTTTAAAGAATACATGAAAGATTGTATTAAAATACTTAAAGAAATATTACCTGTAGTGACTAAAGCTTTCTTTGTTTCCAAGAAAGCTTTGCCCTTAACTGAGGGAGAAATACAAAAACAGAAGGAATATCACTGAGATGCTAGAAATGTCGCTCCGGTCTGAAATTCAATCGAGGGGTACCCTATTGGTTTCATTTGCTTTCGAGTAGTATCGAAATTTGGTCTTAAAATACTTCTTTAGAAATAGATTGCTCCAATACTATGATCAACAAGTTTGGGTGTACCCGTTCATAGTCTGGCCTACACAGGAGCGTAGAAAATATTTTCTACAAATGAGACCTGAAGTTTTGTCACGGGGGGCCAGTATGGTATTAAGATACCCTTGTAAATGTTTATTAAAATTCCAAAATGAAAAGTATGTATTCTTTGAGCTGGAACAGCTGAGGTGTTTCCTGGATGGAAAAGGGTAATGTGGGTCCATTAAATAATATTAGGGGGATGGTATCTCATGACGGAGATTTATTCCTTAATTTGTGTAATTGTAGGAGCTCCATTGTTTTTCTTTGATTCCACATCTTGCCTCCCAATATTTCCTTTCTATAAATTAGAGATGTGAAAATATATATTGTATGTTTAGTATATGCATTTGAAAACTATATTTCCTGGAATCTCTATGCTTTGGATGGAATGATTGTAAAATATCTGAAATGGCAAAATTAAAAAAAAAAGAAAAGAAAATAGCCACTGCTATTACTAGCAACAGTAACATGCAATAGACTTGGCGTACTTGCCAGGTTCTTATGGCCTGAATTGGCCACTGTTGGAAACAGGATGCTGGGCTTGATGGACCCTTGGTCTGACCCAGTATAGCAATTTCTTATGTTCTTATGTTCTTAAGGACGAAAGGAGAATAAGGAAATCCCGGTAGCATCGGTGGAAGAAAGGCTGGAGAAGAAAGTGGGTGAGTCTGGCCACTTTCATTACTATCTGAACCAGCCATTGTGACTCTAGATGCGCTATGAAACTTAGTAGCTGGTTTAGGCAGTTCATTCCAGGATTTCAATGCAAAGGTGGAGACTCTTATCACAAAAGTGGAAAATTTGGAAGTTAAAATAAAAGATGTGCAACCCAGGATTGATGCGATGGAGGCTACATTGAAAGCTAACTATGAGACCAATGTAAAGTTAATTAAGGATATAACAAGTGCCTCACGCAGGATTGAGAACTTAGAAAATTATTCTCGACATCTTAACCTTAGATTTCTGAACTTTCCAAAAATAGTGGGACAAGCGGCGGAAATTACTTTGAGAAAATATTTCCTAGAGAATTTGAAGCTTGTGGATATTAAGGTTCCTTGTATTATCAAGCTGTTTTTCTTACCAGTCTCATTTAAGGATAGACAACAGGCAGAAAATCAGGTTGAGATGTTGGAAAATCTGACTCAATACCTGGAAGATTCCTCTGAGGAGCTTTGTGAAAGAGCAACTCTTCTTGTAACATTTGCCTCTGAACAAGATATGGGCATTGTAATAAAAAATTACTTTAGGAATATGACAACCCTATTTTATGGGGTGTCAGTAAGAATCTATCCGGACTTTGCCCGAGTAACACAGCAGAGAAGAAGGGAATTTTTGACTTATAGAGCACAAGTAATATCAATGGGTTATTCATTTGTGCTAAGATATCCATGCAAATGCATTGTGAAATTACAGAAAGAATGTTTTATTTTCTATTTTCCTGAACAGCTTAAATCATTTATAAATTGTAGGATGATTGCTGTTATATCTCCTAGTTAGTACTAAGTAGGGATAATAAAGTGTTTGATGGTTGTTAAGTCACGTTATGCCGATTTCTTTCATATGTATTGAAAGAAAAGCACTCACACTGAATGTTTCCAAGAGATCAGGCGGGATGGCCCTCCAAGGAGCATATAGCCTATGAACGCGGGAGAGCCCCCGAGGAGCGGGTACTCAGAGCATTCACCCAGTGTGACAGGAACCGAAGCTCCACGGAGAAGCAGAAGGGAGTCCAGGCAGAAGATCCGGGGCAGGCAGCAAAGAAGCGGAACAGAGTCACAGGCCAAGGGTCAGGATGGGCAGCAGATGATCAGAGACAAGAAGACAAGCAGAGGTCAAACCTGGAGATCAAGCCGAGGGCTGGATACAGGAATGGAGGCAGGCACTGGATCAGGATAGGAACTCGGAGGCAAGGCAAGGCAGGAACTCTTAGGCGAGGCAAGGCAAGAACTCTGAGGCAAGGCAGGAACTCAGAGGCAAGGCATGAAGGACAGCCAATCTGCAACAGAGAAGAGCTGTTGCAAAGGCAATGTAGGTATGCAGCCGTGGGGTTTAAATACCCCTCCTACAGGTGTCATCTTCCAGGGCCAGGCTGATTCTCCTGCCACGGCCCCTTTAAGAGGTGGGGCCTGACACTGACTGGGAGGACACTGCCCGAGTCGCATGGCCGAGCGTACTTGGCCTACCGTGGAGGGAGGGTCGCTGCGCTGGGCGGACAGGAGAGGTAGGGGGGCTTGGCCAGGGGCTGCTGCGGCCAGGCACCACAACAGGGAGTGTGTCAGGGTCACTTGATCCAGATAGCTGGTATAAGCTAATTAAAAAGAAGCTGCACCATGATTTGTCCTCTAGCTAGTTTCATTGCCAACTTATCCAGTGACCTCACTGTCTAGCTCTGCAAGACAGTGAGGTCACACCGGCAAGAGCTCTTTGTTATAGATACCAGTTGCTTTTTTTTGTCAGCAGTACACAGCCATGGACTTCAATCGGCTATAGAAATGATTGGGAAACATAAACAAATGGAGCAAAGATTATTTGCTTCATTCATGGTACCCCTCCATTCATTTCGGGGGACCAAAAATGAAATGAAAATGGGCACATTTGTTATGTTTTACCCATTCGTTTCAAAGAAATGCACATCCCTAGTAGAGGATATGGGGCGAGGAGTGATAGGAAGGAGTAGGCTCACAGTTACAGTTATCTTACATCTTTCTGGCAGATAATTGTATCCAGAAAATTGCCTGCAAGTAGCATGTGATTTTTCCTGCATTCTCCAACTACTTTTACAATGATTTATACTAGAAAAAAGGCACAGTTTAAAAAAATCTGTGTAATCCTTTATTTTTTAACTCCTGCTTCCAAATCTTCTATAATCCCAAATTCAATGCTCCGTGCTTTGAAATGAACTCAGCCTTTTCAGTGAAAAAGATTTTTAGAACTTTGAAACTTTCTGTCTTCCCTGATTCAGGTTTTCTTATCTTTATATACTGCCTTTACTAAAGTCTAATTTGACCATTTTCATTAGCAAAAGAAATTAAAGTTAGCATTATTAATTAGCCATTAGTTTTAGCAGGCAACCGGTTCCTGGAAGATAGTGTATAGATAGAACAGGTGACATGTTTCTGCAAAAGATACTGCAAAAACACACAATATATCTTTTGGTATTTTTCTTTTGTAGGTTTGTGCCTTGATTTGATGTTTAAATTTTTGCTAATTAGTGAAACCATTATTGTTCAAATCAACATTTGATTAAAAGCGCTCCATTTCCACTTAGTTGACTCAGTTTATTTTGATCTAAATTTAAAGCTAATCTGGTGGCTCACTTTCAATTCACAACACCTTTAGCATTTGCGCCTATTGTGACCTACACATTTTTATTTGGTAGGTTTCATGAACTAACCATTGAGGTTATATGTTGTTTTTCCTATTACTGAGTGTTATTTAGGACCATTTGGGTTCTGTGTTCTGTACTTTTTTCCAAGATGTTTACTTGTTAACTGTATTTATTGACGATTCAAAATGCACATGATTTATGTAAAATTTATTTTGCTGTTCCTCATGGGGACACCTTATGGCAATCAAGCAAGTAATAAATAAAACCTAAACCAAGTAATTAATTAATGTGCTTTCAGTTTTACACTGTCCTGCACCCTGGAATCTCCATGAAGAAGGAAACATTGGGGGTCATTTTCCAAGGAGTTACCGCGGGTGATAATTCCGCAAATCGCGCTAACGGCCGTTAACGCGAATGCAAATTTTTAATTTTGTATTCAGGGGGCAGAGTAAATGTAAAGTAGGGAGGATTTATTGTGTGCTGCGAAACAGCCGCATTGTTAGCGTGGCTCCTAATGCGGCCAATAACTACACCTCTTTCATTTGCATTATGTTGTGTGCTAGAGGCTGGTAAAGGTTTATCATGGTTCATGATGTTTCCGGACAGCCTGTTTCAGTATGTGAGAGAGAGAGAGAGAGAGAGACTTGCTATAGTGCCTCCTCCCTAGACAGGTATTTGTATCCCTATGGGAGGCCCACCTAGTAACTCGAGGTGGGGTTTAGCTATGAGTGTAGGGGGTTGGGGGCCACTTTCACATTCAACATGAGACGTACGAACAGAACAGTGGTCTCTTGTGAAGATTTGCTGGCCTTCGGAGTGAGGAAACTCACTCCAAGATGAGATTTGTGCAATGTTCTCTCCACCTAGCTTGTTGTTGCCCAGGTAGAGTGTCCATCAAGCTAGGTGGAGAGAACATTGCACAAATCTCATCTCTCTCTCTCTCCTGAAACAAGCTGTCTGGAAACATCGTGAACCACAATAGCATAAGGTACACCCCTTTTTGGTATCCAATGCAATATTGGAAAATGAGGCCCATTATCCAAAGCCTTTACTAGGCACTTGGAAGCATATTTACCTAGGTTAGTGCCAGAGATCAGTCATGTTTCATTAGGTAATGACTCTGATCATTGGAGAGCTCCTTCATCTTCCAGAGAAGGTCCTAAGAGCTTGCTTTATTATCCCTGAATGCAGAAAAGATATTCAACTGAGTTGAATGGTTTATGTGTGGGTGGCTATACAGACTTTCACCGTAGGCCTTAACTTTATCTAATGGGTAAAGAGAATGAAAGAGAACATTAAGGGGCCATAATAATAAACCATGCTGTGCCTGCCATGTGCTTTTCCTCCGATTTTAATGTGAGGTTTTTGGCACTAACCTTATTCAGGTATGTAATATGGGTTTTAGTGCTGAAAAAACTTGTGCTAAGGAACCCGCAGTATGCTTAGTGCAAGTGCATGCAAACCACAGGGCAATTAGCAGGGAGACATTTTAGTGCGTGTTTTTTATTGCAAGAAATTTAACACCAGGTTAGGTTAGGAGTAAAACTTGAGGCACATTTCTGGTGGCTATTTCGGTCTATTGTATTTATTTATTTATTTATTTTTTGGTTTTTATATACCGGAAGTTCCTGTATACAATACATATCACTCCGGTTCACATTTAACAAAGATAACTATCGCCGGGTAGGCGGTTTACATGGAACATATCAAATATAATATAATGAACAGATGAACTATAATACAGTATAATATATTAAGAAACAACTAAGATCAACTTAGAAAACAACTTGGAACTGACTCAATGTGAGCATTACATTATTGTAGTATGACAAGGCTGGAAGTTTGTTCTTCCTGCTTTAGCTCTCTGGGAAAGCTTGAAGGAAGAGCCAAGTCTTGAGTTTCACCTTGAACGTAGTGTGGCACGGTTCAAGGCGGAGGTCCGGTGGTAGTGAGTTCCAGAGTGACGGGCCCGCTGTGGATAGAGCGCGTTTCCTCAGGGTAGATTTTGCAGGTTGGGTGATCATTCTGTTTTGGTATGCCCTTCTGGTTAGTTTGTTAGAAGAGTGTAGTTGCAGCTGGAAAGTTAGGTTGAGGGGGGAGATGTTATGTAGTGCCTTGTGAACCATCATGCAGGTCTTGAACTGGATCCTATATTTGATGGTGAGCCAGTGGAGATGCTGTAGGATTGGGGTGATATGGTCCCTTTTTTTGGCATTGGTAAGGATCCTTGCAGTGGCATTCAGAACCATCTGGAGTGGCTTGGTAGTGTATGCTGGAAGGCCCTGCAGGAGTGCATTACAGTAGTCTAATTTAGTTAGAATGATGGCTTGGAGTACTGTGCGGAAATCCCTATAGAGTAGAAGGGGTTTAAGTTTCTTAAGCACTTGTAATTTAAAGAAGCATTCTTTTGTGGTGTTATTTATGAATTTATTGAGGCTGAGTTTGTTGTCTAGTAGTACACCCAGATCTCTGACTTGAGGTGCGGTGGAATATCCTGAGGTGTCTGGAGAGTTGTTGGATGTTGGCAGGGCAGGTAGATCTGGTGCTATGATGAAGATTTCCGTTTTTTTGGTGTTTAGCACCAGGTTGAGGCTGGTTAGCAGATCGTTGATGGATGAGAGGCATTTTTTCCAGTAGGACATGGATTTGTGTATGGTCTCCATGATAGGGATGAGAATTTGAATGTCATCCGCGTATAAGAAATGGGTGAGCTTGAGGTTAGTAAGTAGATGACAGAGAGGGAGCAGGTAAATGTTGAAAAGGGTGGGTGAGAGTGATGATCCTTGTGGTACCCCCATCTTGACTTGGATGGGGTGAGATTCCTTGTTGTTTATCTTAACTTTGTATGTTCTGTTCTCTAGGAAGGACTTAAACCAGTTGAGAGCTGTTCCAGTGATGCCGATGACTGTTAGTTGTTGTAGTAGGCTAGGGTGGTTCACGGTGTCGAAAGCTGAGGAAAGGTCTAGAAGCACGAGCAGACAAGGTTGGCCTTTTTCGAGATTGAAGATAATGGTGTCTGTTAGTGTGGCTAATAGGGATTTGGTGCTCTTTTTCTTTCGGAATCCATATTGGTTGTTGGTGAGGATATTGTTGTCGTCAAGGAAATCAGAGAGTTGTCTGTTGACGATTTTCTCCATAATTTTAGCTAGTATAGGGAGGTTCGCTATAGGTCTGTAGTTAGCCAGATCTGTAGTGGGAAGGTTGGGTTTTTTGAGGAGAGGTTTGAGAAGTGTTAACTTGAGTTGTTCAGGAACTTGGCCTTGGGCGAGGGAGCAGTTAATGATATCGGCCACTGGCTTGGCAATGATGTCATGTATTGAACTCAGCAGGTTTGATGGTATATGGTCTAAGGGGTGAGAAGATGGTTTTATCTTCTTAAGGATATTTGCTATTTCTAAGGTGGAAGTGGGTTCGAGAGATTCGAGCACTGCTGTGTGAGTGTTGGGTTGAGAAGCGGTTGTTGTATCTGATTGCTGGCTGTGGTTACTTGTGAGGCTAGCGTGTGGCGTTGGCCCTTTGAGGGGGGCTACGAGGGCTGTTATTTTGTTGTCAAAAAAATCGGCAAGTTCACTGGCTTTTTTTAGGGCTTGGTCATCTGGGATGTTTGGTCCGGGAGGATTAGTGAGGGCTGATACATAAGAGAAGAGTGCTCTTGAGTCGAATGAGAAGTGGTGTATCTTTTTGGAGTAAAATTCTCTTTTTGTTTTGTGGATTTCGTTTCTGTAGGTGTTGAGGCATGATTTGTAGTTGAGGAGGGTTGTTGTAGATGGGCTTTTACGCCATTGGTTTTCCTTGCTTCTGAGCTCGTGTTTACGAGACTTTAGTTCTGTGGTGAACCAAGGTTTCCTGTTATCTTTGTCCGGGTTGATAGACTTTGTCGTCAAGGGACAAACGCGATCTGCAACCTTGTTGGTGATGTTGAGCCATGATGAAGTATTACTGTGTATAGGTGCTTCTCTGTGGCAAACATGGACTATGTACTTTTTTTTTCTTTTTTCTTTTTTTTTTGTGGGTGAGCCAAAGAATTAGAGTGGGATAAACTTTAGAGCAAAGAAGAGAGCGGGAAGAGAGAGAAAGAAGACACTTTACAGCCAAAGTAGAAAGGAGGATCTCAGCGGAGCAGGCTGTCCTGGTTCAAACCATTCGCAGAAGGCAGTGTTACCGGAGAAAGATATAGTCCAGACACATGGACCCAAGAGCAATTCTTTCAATGAAGAAATCAGAGATATTGACCCTCTTTCTGACTGTGGACATGCCATTCCAGGCTTGGTCAAGCTTTTTGGTACCTAGCATTTTCTTGGCACCGGCTCTTTCCAGAATATAGTGGCTGATATGGAGCAGTCATCATTTTCAAGGCATTTCAGCCAGGTACTGAGGGCTATCATGTAGTGGGTCAGGAATTACATCAAATACCTACAGTTGCTTACAGAGTGGCAGGAGATGAAGCGTGCTTTTTTTTTTTTTTTTTTATATATAGCTTGAATGCCAAATGTGATGGGGGCAACTGATTTTACCCATGTTGCTCTCATCCCTCCCCCACCACATGAGATAGAAATGGCAAATCATAACAGGAAGAATTTCCATTTTTTGAATGTACAAGTTGTGTGCAATGTGCACTAGAAGTCTCCAAGTTTTCCAGAAGCAGCCATGCAGTCGACGCTGGCTCAAAATTTCATCAGTGGGAAATATGGTGAAGACTGGTAAGTTTGAAATAGAAGTCAAACCAAAGCATAAGCTAAAATGTTAAAATGTAAGCTCTCTGGGGTGGACACCAAAAGCAGACTAGCACACGCTTTCTGGTGCACAATGCCAAAAGCACATACTATGCTGCTATACAATCAAATGTTATCTACTGAGGTGGGTACACACAAGTTCTGTGGGGTGGGAACCAATAGCAGAACAGTGCATGCTTTTTGATGTACGGTGCAAAAGCATGTAACAATTCTGCTACATATGTAAGCTTTCTGTGGTGGGTACCAAAATCGCAATCGTACACACCTTCCAATTTTTTTGCAGGAAATTCTGTTTACAGCTGCAAAGCATGGCTGATCATGGCCCATTCTATGCCACATGTAGCAGCAGAAACCCAGTATAATGAAACATCCACGAGAACCAGAGCAGTCATAGAGCATACGTTTGGCATTTTGAAAAGCCGGTTCTGCTACTTTGACCACTCTGGACGAGTGCTAAGTATTTGCCAGAGAAGTTTCAGATATCAGTATCCTTGTGTGCTGTATGTTTCATAATATCGCCCTTTGGCATGGCATTCCTCAAGACGTGGATCCGGACCTGGGGCCTGAACCGAATATGTGTGCACCTGCCGCAGACAGAAAAGGTACAGCAAGGGGGAAATAAGCTCCATCGCAGAGTCATAGCAGAACATTTTCCAGGTACATTTCAATACATGGGAGTGAGAGGAGAATTGACAGGGGTGGGGAGGGTTGTGTGGAAGAGATAGTGTTCTAACTCCCACATTTGTCTCTTCAGATCAGCACAAACCTCAGGGAAGATAAATGTCAGGAAAAATACAGATTGTGGCCATGGACCTGCTTTAATACTTTTTTTTTTTTTTAGCATTTTATGTTTTTAAATTCGATTTAATAAAGTGAGATTTTTAATGACAGTCTGGTCTCATTCTGCGTTGGTAAGACTCCATTTTATCACACGCTTGTCACGCTTGGGCCAGAGATTTCCACGCTCTGCCTCAAGGAGGCAATCACCTGTGACACTCGTGACAGGCCCTGCATCTGGGCAAAGAAGGTAGGACTTATGACACCAGTGAAACAGGTTTGGAAACCTCTGGCCCGAGGATGTGATTCTCACAACGGGCTGGCCATCTTCATGTCTGAGGTTTCCGGGCTGTCCTGTAAGTCTCAGGCCACAAGAAGGAAAGGAAAGACTCTGACCCACTTGCAACCAGAAAGCAAACAAACACACGTAAAACGCAAATACAATTTTAAGATTGTTTATTGACTTCAAACGTGATTACACAAGAACAAATTTAAAATGGATTTCAAAGCAATTGAATAAAACGCAAGACTGAATATGGAACAAGTCCACAAATTCCATCAACAGTTCCATAAACTGGAGAAATATTCAGAAGACCCATGTTGATAATTCTTCCATCATCCAAAGGAAGAGTTGTAGATTATCCACCATTTCAGCAAAACAGTACCGATGAGCTAGCAGGAGCGGAACCACCATTTTTGCAAACTGCAGTGATGAGTGCTGATGATGCACCACCTGAAAAAAAAACTGGAAAAATAAAAGTGAGAAACGCAAATTGGAATATTGAGACAGAACGTCCAGCACAGAACCAGCAAGAATAGTGTTTAGAAATGGTGGTGCATAAATACCTATGGAAGGAGAGGAGACTAGGGTTGGTGGAGGGGTGAGCAATGGCACAAATGAGCTTTCCAAGTGGAAAAAGCATCTGCAGGAATGGAACCAACATCTCAATCAGCAGCAAGAGCAACAAAGGAATCTGCAATAAAAAGGCTGAACTGGGGCATGCCCCAATTGAGCACAGATAAGCCAACAAGATATATGGCCAGCAAGATATACACAAGTACTGCTTACCAAGATCAGCTTTAGCGAGCACAGGGGTGGAAGCACCAATCTCGGCAGCAGGCATGAGAAACCTGAAGGAAAGGGTAAAGGCATAAAAAAAATTTATTTGGAACTAGCAGCAATTAGCAACATCACATAAGAACATAAGAACTTGCCATGCTAGGTCAGACCAAGGGTCCATCAAGCCCAGCATCCTGTTTCCAACAGTGGCCAATCCAGGCTACAAGTACCTGGCAAGTACTCAAACACCAAGAAGATCCCATGCTGATGATGCAATTAATAGCAGTGGCTATTGTTGCGTTGGAGGTAGACCCTTGGCCTGGTACAGGATTGGTATGGCCCTCTGGTTGGACCCAGAGAGCGCCTGCCACCAGGAGGCGGAGCAGATGAGGAGACAGAGGCTAGCTGGAGCTTCACCAATAACAGTCCAGGGTTTCCGCAGATTGAGCCCTTGGGTATCTGGACCACCTGGACTTAGGTGGGCCTCAGATGGTCTCCTGGAGAGGTAGCGGAGGGGGTCTGCCCACCACGAGCAAGGGTGCGAGGCTGATGCAGAGAGGATGGACTAGACCCGAACTGGAAGCTCCGGAGGTTTCAGGGAGGTAACAGTTCAGAAAGGTTCTCTGGGCGAGGGAGGCAGCGCCTGTGGGTCTAGTCAGGTGAAGGCCGCGGGTGGATTCCAAGCAGGTTGGTCTGGCAGCCACAGTAGGCCAGAAGAGAGTGTCCGAGTGAAGCACAAGGGTCAGAGCCAGAGTATCAGTCCAGAAGTGGTCAGCCAAAGCAGGGGTCAATACCAAGGTCAGTCCGAGCGAAGTCAAGGCAAGTGAGGGTCAGTTCTAGGCAGCAGACAAAGAGAATGGTCAGGCAGGCAGTGGTCAGTTCCAGGCAGCAGACAAGAGAATGGTCAGGCAGGCAGTGGTCAGTTCCAGGCAGCAGACAAAGAGAATGGTCAGACAGGAAGTGGTCAGTTCCAGGCGGCAGACAAGAGAATGGTCAGGCAGGCAGAGGTCAGTACCAGAGATCAGTCCGAGAAGGTACTACTTGAGTAGGAGACAGGAACAAGGAGACGCTGGAACAAGGAAACACTGGAACAAGGATTAGACAAGCTTACTACACCACGGTGTTGACCCGATTGCCAAGGCGAGGTCCTGGGGATAGGACCTCACTATATATAGGGCCATTAGTTGATATCATCAATCCATGCCCCCATCGGTGTTCCCGCGCTTGGCCCTTTAAATTGGAGGACATCAGCTGCGCGTGCTCCTAGAGGCGGGGCCGAGGTGGCTGAAGACGCGGAACCCTGATGGGAGCTCTGCTGCGAGGCCTGCGGTGTGAAGAAAGCCGGAGAAGGCCATGGTAAACGACGGGGAAGGCAGGAGCGGGCAGCAGCGGCGAGATCGAAGCTGGTCGAGGGCAGCGCGAGGTGAGCAGGCCCAGTCGCGGCACCCACGCGTTTGGGACGCACAACATCTGTTCCCTAAGTAAATTCGATTAATAACAGTTAATGGAACCCAGCTACACTAACTGCACTAACCACATCCTCTGGCAATAAATTCCAGAGCTTAATTGTGCATTGAGTGAAAAAGAAATTTCTCCGATTAGTCTTAAATGTGCTACTTGCTAACTTCATGGAATGCTCCCTAGTCCTTCTATTATCCGAAAGTGTAAATAACCGCTTCTCATCTACTCGTTCAAGACCTCTCATGATCTTAAAGACCTCTGTCATATCCCCCCCTCAGTCGTCTCTTCTCCAAGCTGAACAGCTCTAACCTCTTCAGCCTTTCCTCATAGGGGAGCTGTTCCGTCCCCTTTATCATTTTGGTTGCCCTTCTCTGTACCGTCTCCATTGCAACTATATCTTCTTTGAAATGTGGTGACCAGAATTGTACACAGTATTCAAGGTGCGGTCTCAGTGACCTGTAAGATATTACAGATGTATATGTAAGAGATTTCTCCTCATCTCTTTGGCTGGAGCAGTGCTTTCACCAATTGTTGCTCATGCTACCCCCATTTTAGGTCATGGTGCCTGGCCTGAGCTTGTGGGTGTGGTGCAGTCCTGATGAGCAAGTCTGTGCTGTCTGTAAATTCAAGGGGATAGGAATCCCTCAGATCAGAGCACTTCTAGCCAGCTCAGTATAATCCAGTCATTCCCTTTGGACTGCATTACTATACTTAGAAGAAATGGACTGCTTGAGGGGTAAATCATGAATCCCTTACTTCACTTATGGGGCTGTACTTGTTGGCATCCACCACCCCCCTCCCCCACCCATAGCTCCTGGGGATGTGTTTGCCTACTCGTCTTAGCCCCTGAATACTAACTTCATCCATACACCATAAAACATCTATGCACTTTTATTGAGAAGTTCTGAGTCAGGCTATAGCAGTGTGGCTACTTTACAGTTTCTGAAAAGTACATTAGTCCCCAGATATCTTATTACCTAATTCCTTATAGAAATTCCAGCAGTTTTAAAACTTATGATTCCTCAGATAGAAGTTAAAGCAACCACGGTTAACAATCTAGGCCCTTAAGTCTAGGTGTATAATATCAGAGTTTAAACCCAATTAGTGTCCCTACAAGTATGCGTCCCCCTGACAGACAGTTCCACAACTTACAAGGAATATCCTAAACCTAACTGTTAACACTGCAAGCCCATGGCTTCAAACATTTAGCCTTCAATATTTGAAAAGCACAGCTCCAGTTTTTCTTAAACAATTTATGAGTATTCAGCTGGAGAGCTCTTATTTTAGTGATTAAACATGCAATGCAGGGTTTCCTCCCTGTAAAACAGCCAAGCAGCCTTAATAATCAGGTACTGGCTTTAAAGGTCTGCTCTCACCAGCATTACTGTATCCACCAGATATATGTTGCATAATACTTTGGGTTTAAACATTGCATTTTTTAGGTTAAACTGCTTCAATTTTCCACAAGCCTTAAACAAGTTTAATTAATAATTGCTTCAGCATAAACTTATAACTTAAATCAGGTGAATTTTAATTGGGCCATGCGCATAAAAAAATGGGGTTATGCACATGGCCGGGCCCAGAGAAAGGGGCGGTCTGTGGAGCTGGGAGGGGCAGGGCTGGAGGCGGCAAGTACAGCGGCCATTTGCCACTGTGCCGGGGAACCGCGCACCGGCAGCCTGCCAGCACGTGCAAGTGACTACTGCTCCGGAAGAGGAGCAAAAGGTAAAATAACAAATTGGGGGTTATATAGGATAGGGATAGGGGGGTGGGGAGGAGAGGGGAAGGGGAAGGGAGGTTAGGTAGGTGGGTTGAATTAGAGTGGACTGGGAGGGAACTGGGAGAGGCCACATGTACTTTTTTAAAATTAGGCCCCCCCCTGTGAGTGCCGCCCGCACATGCGCACGCGGATTATAAAATCTGGTGCGCATGTGCACGTGGCCTACTGATTTTATAACATGTGCTATAAAATTGGCACATCCATGTGTGCGCGCTGGGAAGCCTGCCCAGCAAGCTTCCCATGGCAGTATCTGTCACACTGTGCAGGTTACACCCATGCATCAATCAGTTTTGCTTGACGAGCTTTGCTTATGGACTTGGCTGAGGAAGTAGTCCTGTGTTTTTTCTTTAATGTCTGCCCCTAATGCAAATTAAACCACTCACTCTGAACAAAGGTTTTTCTTCTTTTCCTTTCCACAGTAACCCACTTTCAGCAATATCTGGGCTCTAAACCTTACATTGCCTAATCCACAATCAAAAACTTCCCTTGAATATTCCCATTCCCTCACGACTTTGCTTGGTTTCTCCAGGCTTTCACTAGGTACAGGAAAAGTTTCCCTTCACAGCAACTGGAACCAAACTTAGCTTAGCATCTAGTTGGGAAGTTCTTCAAGCTCTGCATCTGCATCATCTTCCACTGTGGAGAAGACTGGGTGGGTGGGCTGGCTGGCTGCCTTCTCTCCACCACTCTCCCATGTGTGTCCCTCTCTTGTTAAACCTGCCTTATTTATTTCACCTGGCAGCCAGCTTCTACCTAAAAGCTGTCCACATCCTGTCTGATTTACTCCCTACTGAGAATCCCAGAAATTGCTTTGTGGAGGCTTCTGGGAAATATAGACTTGGCAGCAGCTGTCTTAGCTTAACCTCACTCTTGTCCAAATTAAAGAACTCTGACCAGGAAACTAATTCTTTACCTTTCTTTTTGTGTAGGGACTTAAGCAAACACTTAATGAACATCACAGAAGACAGAGAAAAAAAATATTGTTAATACTTACTCATATGATCCAAGCTGAGGAATATATGGGGCTTACCTGGAACCACACCATTGGAAAATACAGTCTCACCCACAATGCAGCTCTAAGAAGACACTAAGACAGTGCAGTGGGGAAAACCTTAATGGTAATTGTGCAGACTACACCACAGTTGACATCCAGTTGTAACCAGACACCTAGGACACCAGCGCCACCATTCCAGTTTGCCATTGGCAGAAGATTTTGTTGGTTCAAGTGGTTGTTTGCACACTGGTGGTCCTAGTCACAGTTGTCAACTAAGATCTACATGTTGATTTGTATTGCTGTTCCCATGGGAAATGGTTCAAGCTAGTCTGGGATAGTTATTAGTGGTCCAACATGAACTGAGTGTGGTTCAGAAACTGTCTTTGGTGATCCAGCATGGCAGTTGACAGAAATTGTGTTGCTGTTCCCATGAGAGGTGGTTCCTGAGGCATTGTCCCCTGCTGGACCAGGATAGTTATTAGTGTTTGACGTGAACTAGGTGGGGTTCAGAGACTGTCATTGGTGGTTGCACTTGGCAGTTGATTGCAGGATAGTCATTGATGGTCTAGTGTGGGTCTAAAAACAAAAGTGGGCAATACCAAAGTGTTCAGCTCCAACACCAGCATCAGCTGTACATTGTGAGGAGAAAAGCTGACAGACAGTTATGTGCCATCAATCGGTCAGAGAATAGAACTGAAAGAAAATCATTGGTGCTCCAGCATGGCAGTTGACTGTGGAATAATCATCGGTAGCCTGGCTTGGGGACAGGATAGGTCCAGATGGCATCATTGGTGGTTCAGCATAGGGTTAGGTCCAAACAAACAGATAAAGTCAGAAATAGGAGATTCATTTATGGTTCAGCGTAGTGGGATCTTTCCTCATGGATACAGCCTCCATCCATGGCTCTCATCTCTGGCTCTGCCTGGGGGGGGGGCGGTTGCTCTGTCCCATGGTTTCAGTGTTAGATAATGAGCTTGCTTCTTGGGAGAACATGAGCCAAATTGCAAGGATAAGGGTCCTGTTCATATCCCGTATAGATGAGTCAAGGTTTCATAGCAAACCGACAATGTCATCAGAAAAGTTCTAACTTCATCTGCCAACACATTGACTGTTATGGTGCTCTCCCTCACAGACAGTCTGGACTCTGTATGCAGGTGCAGGATTTTGTTTCTCATGCATTCCATCTTGGTTTATATGGCCGTCCATCCCGCCATCAAAGTGGTCTCAACAAGTTCCTGCCTCACAATCAGTTCTGCAGCTATCTGGTCTGCTATTGGTCAATGTCAAAGAATGGCGTTTCTGTTAGTAGGACAATGCCAAGATCTGAAGCTCCACTGCCACCCATACTGGTGCCAGATGTAGGTGGTACATCCTGGATATCTGGCCATGTGAAGTAGAGATCAACTGTCTGACTGTCTTTTTGTGTATTGGGTACTAGTGTCTCACTTGGCAACTGCAGACTGTCGGTAGGTTGTTCTGCAGTTCCCATAGTAAAGGGTCTTGAGACTGTATCCCTGAGATTCTGGCTGGTTCTCTTTGGCTGTGCCTCATGTGGCAGGCCCCTCTGATCCTCACCTGGAAAAAAAACATATCAGAGCCAAGTACTGAGAAATTATTACATCTCTCTGACTTGTTCAGCAAGCCTTCTTCAATCCGAAGTTATATTCCCTGATATGCTCTCCTGTCCTTCTGCAGCATCCATATCAGTGCCACCAGTAAGGACACCACAAAAACATAAGATATGCCATACTGGGTCAGACCAAGGGTCCATCAAGCCTTGTATCCTGTTCCAACAGTGGACAGTCCAAGTCACAAGTACCTGGCAAGTACCCAAACAATAGATAGATCACAAGCTACTATTGCTTATTAGTTATTGTCATAGCAGTTTATGGATTTATCCTCTAGGAATTTATCCAAATACTTTTTAAACCCAGTTACACTGACTGCTGTAACCACATCCTCTGGCAATGAATTCCAGAGCTTAACTATGTGCTGAGTGAAAAAGAATTTTCTTTGTTTTAAATGAGCTACTTGCTAACTTCATGGAGTGCCCCCTGGTCCTTCTATTATCTGAGAGAGTAAATAACCGATTTACATTAACTTGTTGAAGTCCTTTCATGATTTTGTAGATTTCTATGATATCCCCTCTCAGTAAAGTTTCCCATATTGTTATTTTACGTCACTACCTCCCCCAAGTCGGGAGTGGATAATTTGCTCTCCTGCTGCCTTCCTTAGATGTGATAGCCGTTTCTCAGAATCCCACTCTGGAATTGAACCGTGATTCCCTGTTACTCGTGGACACCATGGTAGGCACAGAAAGTACTATTGAAAGTTGATAGGGCAGACATCCGAATGTATCGTTGCCGTCACAGGGACATGCGATTGACCTGAAGTTGTCTAGAGTCACCAAAGCAGACGGGATTGGTTTTGGTCTGATAAATGCATGCATCTTCCACCACTGTCAAATGCAGATCCTCTTGGACCTTTCAATGAGTGCCAGCTAGGCCTTGACAGTTGCCTTGGATCCTGCTAGTGATGCTTCAGCTGATCCACTATCCTGGTTGCCACAGACAGGCTGCTGAAATCCTTGGTGATACCTTCCAAGATCTTCCTCGTGATCTTTGAAGATGTCTTCCTACCGAAGAGCACCTTCGCTTCTTGCAAATCCACCGCACTGGAAAGTCCTTCTCTTCCTCCATGAAGTATACATCACAATGATGCTGTTTTTCCTCCAGGTGTTGACTGCTGGTTCCCACCTGCTCATCGCTCCCAGATGATGATGATGACTAGTGTGGGTCCCTACCTCCCTGAGCACCATTCCTATCTCTTGCTCTCCTCCTCTCCCACTTCCCCTGCTCTGACTCCTCTACATGCCTTCTTTTCTTACCCCCGCCCCTCTAACTGCACCCTGAATATCAGGCACACCACTCTCCTTCCACTCCATCTCCCCTCCCTGGTTACAATACACCGACCCATGTACCACACTCCTCCTATCCTCTCTGTCACCACTCACCTGTACATCCGCTTCCCTACTCACTCTTCCTTTGTCACACTCCATCCCCTCCACAGCCATGAACATTCACTCACGCTTTCAGGAATCTAAACACAAAAGTAGACAAAAAACAATCACAGACCAACAAAATATCAGATGCACTCTAAAGATTTGCTCAAGAACACACATAAAAGACAAAAGGATGGGAAACAGCAAGGGCAACACAAACAACACAAAAGACACTGCTCAGCAATCGCAACTGAACAACCCTTAACTCCAACATCTACAAAACCTCCAACTCCTAGTCCAGAGCTCGCCCAACATCACCCAGCACTGACATAATGGCCCTGGAAGAAGCTGCCTTTTATGTCCCTGAAAGGAGGAGTGTCAAAGCAAGCAGATAGACAATCACATCACAGGCCTACTTAGGTCATTTCTATCAACCAATAGGAAACACTCAGCAGTTTTCAAACTAATGCCGATTTTTTCCGCTGGTTTTATGGCGGTGTTCTGAATATTGGTTTTACCGCTGGTTTTGGCATGCATTTTGGGATTACCGTGGATTTTTAGCGCTGGTTTGATTTGCATACCTTTAGTTTACTGCATTGAGTGGTGCCATGTGTTTTTAAGGCATGCATTATGAAAAATTGGCACCAAAATTTTGTGCTGTTTTTGGCATGGGTTATGATTTTTTTTTTAATTGGGGCCTAAGACCAGGCAAGGCTATCAACACTTTCCATTTTTGTTCACTTTAGCAAGGGAGCCTTTGGCTATTACAATTTGAACTCAAAAGGAGGTAGCACAGAACACAAATTGCCATTATTATTGTTGCTAATGTCTTGTAATATTTGCCTGATTTGCTTAATTTGCTTTTATTGCTAAAGGCAGCGATTGAGCAGATAAGCTCCCTGTCTGGTTATAAAATTAATGCCACCAAACCTGAAATACTATCTCTTATATTCTTCAGAAAAATTTAAAAGAACAATTTCATTTGAAATGGAGTAGTCTGGCAATTAAGTACTTCGAAGTATACATGCTTATCCCCCCTTGTTAAATAAAATCAAACAGGATTTGAGAAGCTGGCAGACATTTAACATCTCATGGCTGGGCAGATAAATGTCCTTCCCAAAGTGGATTGAGGTACCACCTATTACACCTTCAGAGAGAGTGTTCAGGGAGAGACTGAAACTATCAGTTTTTTGTTATCTGGAATGGGCAAAAGCCCAAGGCAGCAAGAAGAGTTTTCATTAGAAAAGAGAAGATTTTGCATTCTCTGACTTCTTTCAGATCACATTTTTGTGGTTCTCAGCTTAGAGCATTAGTGATTAATGAATCAGTGTCAGAGTACAGAAATAAACATGGAGTACACGTAGAGGAGAAGTCTGTGGAGGGAGTGGTGCAACGTTATCATGGTCTAATAAACAGTGGAAAATAGTGACTTTCTCACCCATTTGTCGTACATATCAGGAATGTACCCCTAGGTATGTCCTTACTCCGTACCACTTTTCCCTCCTCACTATCCCCATTCCAGGATAACCCTAGATTTCTCTTTGGTGTTTTCTGAGAAAGCAATAACTGCATGGCAAGAACTTAGGAATGTGTAAATTGGTCCTTTGAAGGAATGTCTTTAGAACTGAACACTATCGGAAGTAAATTTGAACTAGGAAACTTTTCAATTTTCAGATATGTTCAAGTTAAGGGTCTCCTATCCTTACAGTGTTAGACTTTGAGAAGTTGGTTGAGATGCTCATTAGATCCAAGGGTTTGATTTCTAGACTTTAGTTTGTAAGTGCAAATCACTATGTAGCCCCTCTTCTAGTGCGTGCTGAGAAGGCAAGGGTCACATGCAGTCCTGGTGCTAAGTCTCCGGAGGTGGTTTCTCTGATAGGGGGCGAGGATAGACATCCAGGGCCCAAGGTGCAGAGTGAAAACCTTTTTAGTTATTGTCCTCGCTGAAGGTGCTTGTCATGGATGTAGGTGCCAAATAAGCAGACTGGACTCTCTGGATAGATGTTCCAGAAATATATGTTGTGGAGATGGACCCCTGGCATGAGGTGGTGTTGGCGCTACCCGTGAGGGAAGCTCCCATGGGTCCCCACTGTCGGGAAGCAAGGCCAAGCAGGAAGTGGAGCCCAGCTGGAGCTTCGCCAATACCAGCCCTCGTTCCCCGCAGGTTGAGTCCTAGGGTACCGGGGCCGGCTGGACTTAGGCGGTCCTCTGCGTGGTTGATACCGGAGAAGATGTCCAGAGGCAGAGTGCCAGGTGGCAGCGGAGATGGAGGGTCCCTGAAGGAAGCGGCAAGATCTGAGGTCGGGTCCAGACGAGAGTCGAGGCAGGTGGCAAGAGACAAGGTCAGGTCCAAGCAGAGTGTCAAGGCAGATGGCAAGAGACAAGGTCAGGTCCAAGCAGAGGGTCAAGGCAGACGGCAAGAGACAAGGTCAGGTCCAAGCAGAGGGTCGAAACCAAGGAGATCCATCAGAAAGTAAGCAGGAACAGAAACTGGAGCTGGAACAGGTACTGGAACAGGAGCTGGAACTGGAGCAGGTACTGGAACAGGAGTATCACATGACAGGAAAGCATGGAGACCTGTTGCCAAGGCAGGCTCTGAACGTCTGAGCCTGCCTTATTTAGGAAAGCTGGTTGATGTCGCCATCTGAGGCTGTGGGAAGCTTTCCCGCTGTGGCCCCTTTAAAGTCCAGAGAGGAACGCGCCTAAGGCAGACAGACCAGGGAAGAGGAAGTGGTGGCCTCTCCCCACAGTGCACGTGGGGAGGCCCGGTCAGCCCCAGAAGAGGCCGCAGCGGCACAGGAGGGTCCTAGGACCATGGAGGGAATGCGGGCATGTAGGCGGCTGCTTACCGCCGCCAAGGAGGTCAAGCCAGCTTCAGAGGCCCAGTGTTGGGGTTGAGTGAGTCCGGCCGCAAGCGTGCCGCGGCCGGGGAGCGCAACAATATAAAGTTTACAGTAATACTTCTTCATTGGTGACAAGCTGGCACCAGTCTCCAAGCATATTTTCTGTTAAATCCATGTCCCAGAATCAAATCCAGATGCAATTAAATCAATTTAAGTGTCTGTCCCTCAGTATGGCAGACTCTGAGATGTCCTCCATGGTATGGATGTAAGGCCCCTAGACTAGAATGGGGTCCCCCTATCTAAAATTGGTTCTCTCCTCCAGAAAATGAAACAAAACCTGAGGTCACTGATGCTCTCCAACATTCCAGTTCTCCCAGTCCTTTTTCAGGGGCAGGGACTTCTCGGGGAGGGGGGTGTGATCTCCTGGTAAAATGCTTTTCTTCTCCCGATCTCATCTTAGCTGTACATGGATCTTTCTGGCTGAAAGTCGCAATACTCCCACAGCAGGGAAAAGATTTCTCTCTGTATCTACTCCTGGTTAGGAAGAGTTGCAGAAAATGTCCAAAACCAAAATTCTCCAAAATGTAAAATCCTACAGATAATCCCTAAATTTACAGCTGAATGGCAGAAAGACTTGGGAAACCATGTTACCTTTTTTCAGTGAGAAGAATGTCCAAAGACCTTTGTCAAGGAGAAGGATTTCCACAGGGAATTGAATCGGTGCTTAGTTCCAGGAAAATGACTTTAGCCATCATCTGCTTTTCAGGTTCATCTCTTATGCCAGATGCAATTTTTGTGTAACATCTCAAATGTTAGTGGCCCTGCCAGTTTGCCCATTTAGGATATTGTCACCTGCAGTCTGGTGAAAGAAACAACAGAAAGGAAAATGAGTTACCAATAACCATTTCCTTCCTGTGAGTCAAATAGAATCCGGGATGCTGAATTACCCCAGATATAATGGTATTTTCCTATTGGGGTAACTTTGTATCCTGGCCTATGTTAACTATTGAGGTGCAGTCTTATCCCAGTCAAATTTTCATTTATTTTTTCCAGATAAGTCACTGTTTCCCAGGTAAGTCATCATCTCTACAACTCAACCATTATTAAGGTAGAGTTGCAGAAATCCACTTCTTATCCCTGGGATAAGCAGCATGGAATCTAACTACCCCTTGGGATGCTGCCAGGTACTTGTGACCTGGATTGGCCACTTTTGAAAACAGGACACAGGGCTTGATGGATCTTTGGTCTGACCCAGCATGGCAAGTCTTATATTCTTATGTTCTAATTTGCTGTTCTTTGCCAGGAGTTACTTTCATTTCTTTCTTGGGCGGCTGCTCATTGTACCCACTATATGGGCACAACCATCTCAGGCATTACACTGGGATTACTGCTATTCTATTGGTTGGACCATCCTATATGAAGAAGGTAAGTCCCTCTTTTCTGCTGATGCTACTTTCTATCCAACAGACAATCAGTCACGATCAGGAGAAGAAGACAAAGAGCTGCAGATATGCTAGTCAATATTCCAAAAGCTGATGAGCATGAAAGTTAAGAGGGTTAAATTTATCTGGCTAATTTGTTCTGGATTTTCAGTCCATAACTGCACAGTCTGAATATTCTCAACTAAGTTACCCAGATAAAGTTAGTGTTATTCAATGTACACAACGCTGTACAAAAACATATGTGGCAGTCTCTGCTCAGTACAGCAACACTTCAATTGATAGGGATCAAAAGAACCTGTTTGAAGTGGTTGAATCTTTTATGGCTAACAGAATATAATAGGTGGTTCTAAGTTCACAGAATTTTGCTTCTTGGATAGTGTCTTATGGAGCATCTAAGAGCTCTCTTTTGTCATCAATTGTATTTAACATCTATCTATTGCCGGAGTCATGTGATGTGATGATCTGGTGTGGATGTGTTCCTTGCGGGCTCTGGGTGTCTGTGCCCTAATCTAAGGCATCCTGGCCAACTACTAACTCCTTTCACCTCAGCTCCTACAATACCTTTCAGAGCACTTGAGTATCGACACATACATGTCTAAATTGCCGTCGGGTAGGTCGATGAGACTTGCCAAAAAGGACAAAGAAAAATCTAAACTTGGAGAAACCAAGATGGCTGCGGCTGTGGACAAGGCCTTGCAGGGTGCACTAGATGGATCAATAGTGAATTCAATTACACAGGCGGTCACTGCGGCAATTACTATGAAGCTAGATGCAATTTCAGAGCAAATCTCTGACCCGCAAAGTTACTTACGTGAATTTGGCCCTCGGATAGATGTGCTGGAAGGCTGTATGTCCTCAGTGGAGGACGATACTTTGACATATGCGCAACAATTAGACCAGTTGCGGAAAATGGTAACAGCACAAGAAGAAAAAAATCGACAATCTGGAAAACAGATTGCGTCGCAACAACCTACATTTCATGAGCTTCCCTGAAGATATGGAGGATAGAGAGTTGGGAAAGGCTCTGAGTTCACGGAGGTGCTAAACATGCCGTCTCTTTTTTCTACCTTAGTGGTGGAGCGTGCGCATAGGCTTTGAGCCCGAAAACATGAAGACAAACGACCAAGAGTAGTCATTGCTCGTTTTTTAAACTATGAGCACAAGCAGAGTATCTGGTCTGCTTCTCGCAAGATACAGCATCTCCATTACTGTAACTCTCATAAAAATATTTCAGGATTTCTCGTCTTCAGTGGCTGCCAAAAGAAAAGAATTTGTCCCTGTGTGCACCTTACTGACCAATAAACGTGTAAGGTTCACTTTGCAGTACCCGGCGAAACTTAGAGTTTGGCATAATAAAGTGCATGTATTTGACTCTCATACAGCAGCAAAACAATATGCAGAGCAATTGAATCTACTTGAAGCTTCACTCGACACACTAAATGATCATGTACAAGTTTTGTTTGATTCCATTGCCACTTCTTGCGGCAGACAACAAGATGGAGCAACTTCATTTATACCTGCTATACTATCACCTATGGACTAACAACCTTCTGGTGTTTTTTTGGCGGTTCTGGGGCTCAGAGGATGTTGTTCACACTCCTGTTTTGTCTGGACGGCATAGCAGTCTCTGGTCCTAAGCAGCATTATTTTCAGCATTGTGATGGCAGACATTTTTTTACTATTTTATACTTATTATTTTTTTTGTTCTATAGTGCTCCGGACTATGTCCTTGCAGTGATCGATTATGCTTTTTCACAAGGTGCAGAAGCTGGCCCAATAGTTTTCACATGTAAATTTTATTTGGGACAGGACACCCGATCACCCTTAAGTGACTCTGGCTCTTCCACTGAAGAGCGTCAGCGTAAGCTGTATGACATTTGGGGGTGGGAGGGCAGGGAAGGGAGGACAGGTGGGGGATGGGGGGGTGGGAGGGGATTGTATCCTTTCATGTTCAGTTCACATTATCATTTGACTCTTAATGGTATACTGTATAATACTTGTAATTACAGTTTATCTGTCATTTTCTTTTCATCATCTGGGGCTTTTCTGGAGTTTCTGTATGTTTCTTATGCAAGTGACTCCGTTTACAATATATCACTCCTAAGAGTTAATGGCTAAGCAACTGCACTACATGAGTTGGAATGTAGCTGGTCCGGGATCTCCAATTAAGCGTGGAAAAGTCTTATCTCATATACAGCGGTCTAAGGGGGAAATTATATTTCTTCAGGAAACGCATATGTCTGCAAAGAGCATGGTAATTGAGTAGGAGGTATTTTTCCCAAGTTTCTTTCTCTTCTGGGACAGCTAGGAATAAGGGAGTGGCGATACTAATAGATGCTAAAATACCATTTACACCATTGAACTCGTGCAAGGACTCAGAAGGGTGCATTATCATGGTGAAAGGGGCTCTTCTTGGGAAAGAAATTGTTTTGATTTCTGCTTATGCACCAAATCAATATAATCACTCTTTTTTTTTTTTTTTACCAATATTGTGGCGGGGTGTTCCCAGTGGGGAGGTGGAGTAGTGATTTTGGGTGGGGATCTAAACTGTGTTCATGATCCCCCCACCCCGCCCCTCCCCTCCCAGACCCCGCCCCGGCCCACCCCTTTGAAGAGGCCCGGCACTTGTGCGTGTGCCGGGGTTTACGCGCGTGGCCGGGCCCCTTTTAAAAATTCGTACGGCACGCTCAAGGTCCGGCCACGCGCGTAAACCCTGGGTTTTACCCGCGCAGGCCTTTTAAAATCCGGCCTGCAGCTGTTACCCGCTCCAGGCACCCATGATGATAGAAGCAGGATATAAATCTAAATGAATAAATAAAATCAAGCTTATGATCTAATCAAGACAAACATACAGGGCATAAGAGACTTTAGGAACTCCGTTTACTAAGAAAACGAGTTACAGACAGAAAGGCAATGAGTAATGTAATCAGGGGTTACGATTTAAAAGCAGCCTCAAAAATGGTGAATTTTTAAGTACCGGATTTGAATAAGACAATGACAACCAACTCAGGAAGATTATTCCAAGGATATGGTGCAGCCAGGTGGAAAGAACGGAATCAGTAGCTGGTGGTAAAGGAGAAGGGCATAGATAGGAGTGACTTTCCTGATGAGCAGATTTCACAAGGAGGGATGTAGAGAGAGAGAGAGAGATGAGAGAGGAGAGGTAGTGAAGGCTTTCACAGGTGAGTAAAAGGAGCTGGAACTGTGTGTGGAATCAGATAGGGAGCCAATGTAGTGACCTGAGAAAAGGGGTAATATGAGTGTGGCAACTTTAAAGAAAGTGAAGTCATTCAGCTGAATTTTGGATAGATTGGAGAGAGAGAGATGCTTGACTCGAGACCTGTGAGGAGCAGTTTGCAGTAGTCTAAGTGGGAGGAGATGAAAGAGTGGATAAGTAAGGAAGAGACAGATTTTAGTGATGCTGTAGAGAAAGAAACAATACCTTTTAATAGTGTTTTGGATATTTATAGAGAAGGAGGAGTCAAAGATGACCCCCAAGGTTACAGGCTGAAGGGACTGAGAGGATGACAGTGTTATACCTAGCTTCAGTGCTACTCTCAACAAGTAACTCTTTTCTTGGATGTAACTATATCAATTTCAATACATACAAAATAAAATTAAAAAAAGAATTTATTGCACAAAATTCTTTATTAACGTTTCACTATATGCCCTCATGTTTCAATCTGCACTGGAAAATATGTTGTTTTACCAGTTATTTATTGAAGTGGTTGACTCTTAAAAGGTCAGCTGACTGGTCCCTGGCATGAAAAAGGTTGAGAAGCACGGCTGTAAACTCTTCTTTCTACTGGAAGCCCCGAATAGGAGGCCTTGGTCAGGGAGTGGCTGTAGTTTTTCAGCCCTCCATTAACTCAGAAGAAGGCCCAGTGAAAGAATTTGAAGGTACAGAATGCTTAACTTTGAAGTTGGAGGATCCTGAAAATGATCATGGTCTATCGAGCTCCTTCAGATTCAGGGTCCTCATTTCAGAGACTCATTTAATTTACTGTACCACTATTTTTGGCTAGGGAAGAAATTATTTTAGTGGGTGATTTCTATATACCTGGAAGGAGGGATGGCTGGGGGGGTTTTAACCCCTGCAGAAGATTTGGGTCTTGTGCAAGTACATTCACCGACCCACTGCAGTGGTCATTTATTTGACTTATGTTTGTCTCACAATCAGATATTGTGCCCCTAACTACCATTTCATTTGATCAGTTACCCTGGATGGATCATGTTTATAATTCACTGTGGTTTAAGGATGAGAACGTCTAGGCACTTTTTAAACAGGGTAAAGGTTGTAACAAGGAATGTTCCAAGACTGAATGTTCCAGGACTGGCAGCCTTTGTGGTTAAATCTAAAAATGTTTATTGATTATTCTAATGTGTGTGCATATCGTCCTCTGCCAAGATTTGTGGATTGGAGGAATGTAAATGTTTAAAATAAATACAATAAAATAAATACAATAAAATGTTGACCCGGGTGATATGGCTAGGTTCTCATTAGATCAGGAGATGAGGACGTGTTTGATGAGTTGGACCCCTGTGGAAAACATAGTGGATAAATTCCGCGGTTTCATAAGCACCCCCACCTGTGGTCTTTTATTACAGCAGCTGTGCCAGTTTGGAGCAGAGATGGGAAAAACATAAAACTGCTCAGAACCTGCCTATATGGAAGGCAGAGAGAAGCATACATGAAAAGTTAAAGGGTCAAAACAGAAATATGTTTCATGTCTTTTGACTGTGTAGTACCAAGTGATCAGGAATAGCCAGAGAACAGACTTCAGGCTGGACTTTGGCAAAAATCTTTATATATTTTTTACTGGTGAAAAGTAAAAAACCAAATAACTTTGCTATTTCATGCAGGTCAACAAAACAAATGTGGCACTGCAATTTACAGTTCAGTTGTATTCACTTTCTGGAGGCTTCCTTCTTTCTCCTGGAGCCTCCCTAATCCCTCTGGGGCCTGTCCACCCTAGCCCAGAATCCCTTGCTGGGTTGCCACTTAAGGAGGACCAGTACAGATAGCTAGAGCCGGTCCTGTAAGGTGTTCTGAGGGAGTTTCTTATATACTCCCTCACATATCCTTCCCCTCAGCTTGGCCCTGTCAGGCCAGGTGTCCAGCCATGCCCAGGCTAATTTCCAGCTCTTCCTCACAGATCTCCCACCCCTGGGTGGGCTGCCCTGGCTTCCTGTGAGCTGGCCCCACAGGGCCACAAACTGGGGCAATCGCATCCCAGAATAACCGGGAATGGGAGCTTGGGAAGGACTCCCACTTCCATAATAGCTTGACCTGTCCAGGTCGTCAGCAGGACCTGACTGGTTGGGTATTCCCCATATACACAGGTAAATGTCTCTTTTCTCACATGACTGATTTACTCTTTTTGGAGCAGGTCCTCATGAACAAGAGTCTTGCCAGAACCTGAATCTACCAAACCTTGGGTGGGAACTTCGTCCAATTCCACCTGGATCATGAATTCCTTAAGACACTGATGAGGAGCAGCCACTAAGCTGCAGCTTTGAAGTTTTGCAAACTTGTTCACCCAATCCTGTTCCCATTTCTCACTCTCATTCTGTCCCCTGCTCTTTCTTGCACTGTTTCACCAGCTTGCATTCCCACTCCCTGTCTTCTAACCACAGGCACTCCTCGTCGGTATGACCCACTGTTTTACAAAAGACAGGCTAGGTTCCCTTTTTGCCTTTAGTCATTTCCCTCAAGGGCTCTTCATTTTCAGCCTTTCCAAATTGGGCAATGGTCCTTCTGATGCCCATTCCCCGCACAGAGGGCACGGAAAGAAAAAAATAGCAGTAGTTTTGTTCCTGGGTTGATTTGAACCCTCTGAGGTACCGTCTTTTGGGGTGAGGATCTTTCCTGCTTTGGCGTTTTTCCTTTAACCCCAGGGATTTTACTTTCTAGTATTGGCTGGGCCCCTAAACTGCCATCCATAACTGCAGGTCCCTCAAATTGGCAGTCGCTTGCCAAATGACCTCTCCGACCACAGTTAAAGCACGTGGAAGAGACTGTGGCCCAAGTTCTGGGTAAAGAAGATGAACTGTCCACCTCTGAGGGACACTGCTGGGGTCCTCCACTCTCATTGCTGAGACGCATATTTATTTTATTGCATGCGGAGTGAATGAGTAATAGCCTCATTCACGTGCATTTGTATGTGATGAGCGCTATCTCGTTCACTCCGCGTCGGACGCGCGTTAAATAGGCGCTAATCCCCCTATTGCATTAGGGGATGGATTAGCACCTATTTAACCCGCGTCCAACTGCGGGTTATACAGTGCGCTCGGCTGAGCACACTGTATTGCATCGGTCCCTTGGTGAGTCTCCAGGATGGGAGAAAAGATAACAAAAGAACCCCTTCAAAAGAGGCCTTTTCCAGTTAGGGTCTATGAAATTCTTACAAGATGATGAAGTAGTGAATATAGCCAGGATAAGCTATTCTAGACTGATAACTATTACTTATCTAAGTGGCTTTTGAATATGGACCTCCTTTATGTCTTTGTACCTTGATTCTAATCCCAGATCTCTCATTGATTATCTATTACTACCGATCTATTCAATACACACACATAAAGAAACCCGCACACATGCATCTTTATACAAGTAATAAATAAAAAAAATCCAAAGCAGTCAGGAAACCACTGATAATACAAAGAATAAGATACTGCTGTATATGTATATGGGTCAAGGATATGTAATTTCTCAAAGCGACCTCATATAACATGCCCAGAAAGCTACAGGCTCAAAAAGCTTTAAGGAGTGTTAGGCCTTTTTAATCATTGGTCACTGAGAGTTTTTGACAAATGCTCCCAACGGAAGCTAAACGGTGTTAGAAGATACTTCAACTAATGAAGTTATCATAGAAAACACTTATCTTGTAGAATATGTGAAAATGCCCTCCAGTCCAAGTTTTGCTGGTAGTGGTCAAAGGTACAGTCCCGTATGCAAGTGAAAAGCCCGGCTAAATGAAGTGATCCCACGATGTCGACACTGCAGTGTTTCGAAGAAACCTCCTTCTTCAGGGAGTCGGATGGTTTTTCTTGCCGGCACGAGGACTGTGAATTTGAAACAAGAAATGTGTTTAAATTGACCCTCACAATAAAACATTTTAAAAAGATGGCGCCAGTCTTGGAGAACACTTACTTCATGAAAAAGTTCTTATGTCACTGCGACCATGTGTTTCAATAAGTGCTGTAACAATAAATATACGTTGTCCATGAGAAATGCCATATTAATTGAGAGATTTCTTACGTTACCTAAATTGCAAAGAACTCACTTGCGCGATGCTGAAAGGCTGTCTGCTGCCCTGCCGTGATAAGTCTGTCAGTGACAGCGATGAAAGAAAGACGCTGACATTTAAAGATCAGGAGCCCGGCAAATTCTTGAACCTGATGATCGGAAGTGATGGGAGAAACTGACCATATATGGGTACATACGTCATCGAGGCGCCATTTTTATTGTTTGCGCTATCATCGGACCAT
This sequence comes from Rhinatrema bivittatum, assembly GCF_901001135.1. Classification (NCBI taxonomy): domain Eukaryota; kingdom Metazoa; phylum Chordata; class Amphibia; order Gymnophiona; family Rhinatrematidae; genus Rhinatrema; species Rhinatrema bivittatum. Next base: position 213,981,678 of record NC_042622.1, on the reverse strand, counting down.
CTTTCAAAGCTGTGAGCTGTCCAAATAAGGGTATATATGTCATCGGGGCGCCATTTTTGTTGTTTGCACTATCATCGGACCGTCTCTCAAAGCTGTGGGCTATCCAAATAAGGGCATATACGTCATCGGGGCGCCATTTTAATTGTTTGCGCTATCACCAGACTATCTCTCAGGTTGTGAGCTATCCGAATAAGGGCATGTGCGTCACGGGTGCCATGTTGAATGATTCTTGCTGTCAGGATTCGATGGCCCCAAGTAGTTTCTTGGACACCATAGTAATCACAAATAAGTATATGATCACTAACGCCATTGCTGATCTACTTACTGTCAAAAGAGGAAAAAGAAAAAATATTATACAAACACGAATGTTTGCGTTATGTTATGAAAACGTCAATGCTGGCATTGTATAGATTAAGATTAACAAATAAAGGGAACGAAGGACTAAATTAAGGAGAACCATTCAACTTTTTCATTTAGGCCCATGGGTTCCACTGAATGAAACCGGTGAATCCACTGATTTTCTTTAAGGTTGAGCACAGATTGTCTATCACCGCTGCGCCAAGATGGGGGGACGTGTTCAAGAATGAGCCATTTAAATTGTTCGAATGAGTGCTGGAATGTTATGCAATGTTGTACAATGGGAGCCTTTTGGTCTAGGTTTTTGACTCTACTTCAATGTTCAACTAAGCGAACACGAATTTTCCGCTTGGAGCGGCCGATGTAAATCTTGGAGCATGGACATACCAGGCCATACACAACGAATTCAGAGTTGCAATCCACAGTTTGTTTGCGAACAATTTTAACATGGCTGTTGGGATCATACCACTCAACCCCAGTGATTGCTTGAGTGCAAAAGCTGCAATTGCCACACATACAGGCCGATACAGTACAGTGCGCTCCGACTGCTTTTCTGTACACCCTCCGACTTAATATCATGGCGATATTAAGTCGGAGATCCCAAAAGTTTAAAAAAAGTAAAAAAAAAAAAGTTTGAAATAGGCCCGCGGCTCGCTTGTTGAAAACCGGACGCTTAAATTTTGCCGGCATCCGGTTTCCGAACCCGTGGCTGTCAGCGGGCTCAAGAACCGATACCGGCAAAATTGAGCATCGGCTGTCAGACCTGCTGGCCGCTCCTGTCCGAAAAGAGGCACTAGGGACGCGCTAATGTCCCTAGTGCCTCTTTTTACCGCTGGGCCTAATTTAAATACATTTTTTTACTGTATCGCGTGCACAGGAGAGTGTCCTGTGCACGCGCTGGGAGAGCGCTCGCCCGCTCTCCCACTCGCCCGCTCTCTCGCGTTTTTTACTGTATCGGCCCGATAGTTTGTCCGAGAAGGCTGTGAGTGTGTTCAATGGGTTGAGCTGCTCATACCACATGTTGTTTGATATTAGTCCCACGACTGTAAACGAATATGGGCAGCTATGTACACAAGACATGCCTACAGAGAGACACTTTCATAAACAATAATACCTTTTGAAAGCTGGATTTGAATGCCGTTAGAGTATTTTGTTCTCTATAAAAGATATAAAAGAAAAGGTTTTTTGTTGTTGGTTTTTTTACATATTCTTAGTGCTTTTGGTTAGCAGCTGTTCCCTGACACCCCTTGCCTTCTCCTGACTGAGTCCGGTCCAGTCCTGTCCAAGAGCTCATACTGTACCCTGACAAGACCTGTTAAGTGATGACAGCACTGCCAAAAGCCAGAGGAAGCAGCATGCAGCATACAGAAAAAAAACAACCCACTTCTCATGTTTTATTCAACATTTTCTTTTAAACAAGTACAGAGTGAACTATTTTGCATGGAAATGCTGTGTCAGGAAATTTGCTTCAGTATATCAGGAGAGAGCAGAAACTCCATTAATCTGTCTGAGAGCATGGCAAAACCAGAGACATGAGCATAGCTCATAGATTGGGATGTAAAGCATTAAATACTTATTACACAATTTTCTTGCATTGTTAGTATACTGAAACATCAGCGTCTGTCTCTCTCTCTCTCTCGCTGCTTTTCTCCCTCTTTTCCTTTCTCTTCTACAGGTAGCTCCTGAGGCCTGCTGTCTCCAGGAGTTTTGGTTTCTCTTAAGTCCCTCACACATGAATGGACACAGCATGGACACAGTCCATCACAGATCTGTACACATAACTTCAGAATCAGATAATGCAAGCACGGCTTTAGAGTCCCACAGATATACAAAGCCACGGCCTCATTCATGCGATGTGCTAAATATCATTTCTTTGAGCAGTGCTGATCTCAAATTGTCTCTGTTTTTTACCTAACTTTTTACTTACTGGTCCTTTCACAAAAGAGAGAAATAACTAACTAGCTACTGGGTGTGAACTAGCAGCGAATCTCTCACTTAGCCCCTAGGCTCCTCACTAACAGGATTGTTCATCAAATTGCATTAGGGCCTCACCCTGCAATAAAAAGGGGTCTAATGCACAATGAGGGGCAGATTTAAAAAAAGACGCCCGACCGGCGCAAACAACAGTACAGCGGATTTTAATAGATATGCGCGTATCTTTTAAAATCCGGGGTCGGCGCGCGCAAGGCTGCACAAAATCAGCAGCCTGTGCTCGCCGAGCCGCACAGCCTGCCTCGGAGGGAACTTTCCTTCCACCCCCCCCCACCCCGCACCTTCCCCTCCCTTCCCCACCCCCCAGCCCTATCTAAACCCCCCCACCTTTGTTTGAAAAGTTACGCCTGCCCGGTCGCCAGCGTGCGATTCCCTGGCCCGGGAGCAGTTTCGGAGGCCTCGGCCATGCCCCCGAAACGCCCCCGGGCCGGAACCACACCCACAGCCCCGCCCCCAGATGATGCGCCACCGCGACACGCCCCCAACACGCCCCCCCCCAGGAAAGCCCCGGGACTTACGTGTGTCCCGGGGCTTGCACGCGCCACCGAGCCTATTCAACATAGGCTCGGTGCGCGCAGCGGGAGCTTGGGGCAGGTTTTCGGGGGGTACGCGCGTATCCCTTTGAAAATCTGCCCCTAAGTATGCGATGCTTATCCCATTGTGCGTTTGTATGCAAATATGATGAGTATGCAAAAGCTAGCTTTCTATGCAAATAAGGGAATCCCACCACATATTGCAAAAATGTAATGCCCACTAACACGGGATTTGACATCAGAAATAACAACACTTTTTTTAATGCGGTAGAATGGAATACAAGTTTTTATCATGGGATAGCCACCATTTTCGAGGGTTGCAGCTATTATGGTGGCTATTATTTCAAGAAAATGAGGGCTTTTCTTACAAACACCTACACTGCCGTTCTGGGCCAAAAAAAAACCATTTTTCTTACTGACCCTGTCTTCCTAAATCTTCTATGAGAGTGGGAAGTTTACTAGTAGTGAGATACTGGCTGCTTCACTGGTCCACTTACGTGATGGAAACGAGATTTGCACCCGCATGTGCACATACATTTCAAATAGGGTGCACATGTATGCGCTTTCCGCCAATGTAATACTATGTGCGCATATACGCACCTAGGGCTAGATTTTTAAAAAATATGTGCGCACGAGGAATGGCGCTGACCCGGACTGCCCCCCCCCCCCCCCCCCCGGTCCGCCCTTCCCCTGAATGTGTGTTTGGTAACTTTGGTTAATAAAATGTTTTACATTAAAAGGGATATGTGCTGACGCCATTGCTGGTTTCACCAGTTTGTTCCCAGTTTGCCCAGGCTAGGGATACGACTTCCAAATCCCCCTAGTTTATTTGTCTTCCTTTCTCCCTGTTAGCCTCAACCTATAATAGCCCACTGACTAGCCTAGATTTTTTATTTTATGTCTTACATGCCATCCATAGCAGTAGTAAATTTAAGAGGCAGGGAACCCCGGCACGCACCTGGGTGTAAGTATATACTCGCACATCTATTGGCCTCCCCCACACGCCTACGCTTCACCCAGTTTTGATATTTTTCACGTTCACATAGCGGGAGATATGCGTGTACTCAGACGGCTTTGATAGCCTATTCTGCACGTACTGGCCCAGCTTGTCTCCCGGTTTGGACACACAATGCACTAGTGCGTTGCATACCACGATACTGCGTCCCACGACTCAAAAAATTATCGCAGGTTATGATTTTTACCTATGCGATGTGGAATGACAACATTTGCCTAACCTCGCCCCTTTTTTTATCACGTCCTCAAACATGCCATATTGCCACGATAAATATAGCAATTTGATGAATCTAGGCCCAAGACTATAACTTTCAGACTGGCGTGGGGGGCGCATATTGATGCTCGTGCATCAGCGCACATGCTCAGGGACACAGACATTTTATAACTTGTGCACATATATGCCTGGCTGTGCTCACATGTGTGCCACGTTCTAAGTGGGTACATGCAGGGGCACACAAATCCCACTTCAACCGCTTAAGTTGGGGAATTTTAAAAGGGGCATCCATCCACGCCATTACCAGTTTAGCCAGTTTGTCCGCCAGTTCACCCAGTTAACAGCCAGATCCCCCTGGTTGGATAATCTACACTTCCCCCAGTTACTCCAGACCCTTTAAAGCACTGAGAAATCGCTGGCATGTGATAGCCTTAGAAAATAAGGCCCTAAGGTTGGTGTTTGTAAGCCCGAATTGTTTGCACATCCCCTAATTGATGTACTAGGGCTTTTAAAATTCACTAGTCAAGGCTTTACAGCTACTTAGCTGGCTAGCTTCGCTGGATAAGTGCTCATACTCAGCCTTATCCAGCTAACGGGCCGATACAGTAAAGGTCGCGGGAGAGCGGGCGAATGCCCACTCTCCTGTGCGCGCGATTCACTACATAAATGTATTTAAATTAGGGCCCGCGGCAAAAAGAGGCACTAGGGACACCAGCGCGACCCTAGCGCCTCTTTTTGGACAGTAGCGGCGGCTGTCAGCAGGTTTGACAGCCGACGCTCAATTTTCCTGGCATCGGTTCTTGAGCCCGCTGACAGCCACGGGCTCGGAAACCGGACGCCGGCAAAATTGAGCGTCTGGTTTTCGAGCCGCGGGCCCATTTCAAATTTTTTTTTTTAATTTTTAACTTTTTTTTAACTTTTGGAACCTACAACTTAATATCGCTATGATATTAAGTCGGAGGGTGCACAGAAAAGCAGTTTTTACTGCTTTTCTGTGCATTTCCCTGGCGCCGGCAGAAATTAACGCCTACCTTTTGGGTAAGTGCTAATTTCTTAAAGTAAAATGTGTGGCTTGGCTGCACATTTTACTTTCTGTATCTCGCGGGAATACCTAATAGGGCCAGCAATATGCATTTGCATGTTGCGGGCGCTATTAGGTTCAGGGGGGTTGGACGCGTGTTTTCGACACGCTATTACCCCTTACTGAATAAGGGGTAAAGCTCTGCCGGAGCGCACTGTACTGTATCGGCCTGTCTGTAAGCCAGATAAGTCAGATCTGGTACTAAGCAGGTCTAAAGTTAGCTGAATAATCTTACCCGGCTAACTCTTAGATAGCTGGCCATATGCAGCAATGTAGATGCACTGCTGAATATCCCAGCCAGGTTAGCCAGATATGTTTATTCAGAGCTGTAACTTGTTCAGCTGGATAGGAGCTGAATATGGGCAGCTCTCTTTTTTTTTTTTTTTAGATATGCGAATATGTTGATGGGTAGATTTACCGTATTTTATATTATCCGTGCACAATTGAGCGCATGATATAAAATATATGAGCGTGCGCGCATCCATCTGCATATGTGCTTGCGATTATTATTATTTTTTTAATTTTATTTTTATTGCATTTCAATGTTAAAGATACAGAAAACGTGGATATTTATAATCATATATATCTACAAACGCAATTCAAAATTACTCCAAATAAAATTATCATAATATCCATTGCATAAGAAATCAAAAGGAATTAGAGAACATGTAAACTAAGTTAACTTGGAGCAATAATTAAGAAAAACTTGCGATTATTTTAAAGTTATCCTCCCTATGGGCCTCATTTTCCAAGCACTTTACCGCATGCGATAAATTCGCAAATCAGTTATTTGGTATCAGGGGGCGGAGTATATGTAAAGCGGGCGCGGCTGCTAACTACAACCCTCAAATTTGCGTTATGGACTGCGCTACGGGCCAGAAAAGGATTATCGCCATCCACGATAGGCGGAGGGAGGGAGGGAGGGAGGGAGGGAGGGAGAGAGAGAGAGAGAGAGACTTACTATAGTGCCTGTGCCCTAGACAGGTATTTTAATCCCTATGGGAGGGCCACCTACTAACTCGGGGTGGGGATTAGGTATCAGCGTCGGGGGTTGGGGGCCACTTTCGCATTCCACATGAGACCTACGGAAAGAACAGTGGTCTCTAGTGAAGATTTGCTGGCCGTCGGAGTGAGGAAACTCACTCCAAGAGGAGATTTGGGCAGCGTTCTCTCCACCTAGCTTGTTGTTGCCCAGGTAGAGTGTCCAGCAAGCTAGGTGGAGAGAATGTTGCCCAAATCTCCTCTTGGAGTGAGTTTCCTCACTCCGACGGCCAGCAAATCTTCACTAGAGACCACTGTTCTTTCCGTAGGTCTCATGTGGAATGCGAAAGTGGCCCCCAACCCCCGACGCTGATACCTAATCCCCACCCCGAGTTAGTAGGTGGCCCTCCCATAGGGATTAAAATACCTGTCTAGGGCACAGGCACTATAGTAAGTCTCTCTCTCTCTCTCTCTCTCTCTCTCTCTCTCTCTCTCTCTCTCTCTCTCTCTCTCTCTCTCTCTCTCTCTCTCTCCACCTGAAACAGACTGTGAGGCCCTATGTGTGTTATTTTTTATTTGCAAATGCAAACACAACATATATGCAAAATAGGTATTGAAAATTCAATCATGTTAACTCATTACCTATTTTTGCACAAAACTTAGCTAAATCTCAGGAACGTGTAAAGTTTTTTTGCATTAGTGTCTGTTATTTTGCATAAACTAGTGCAAGCCTCCCCCCCCCCCCCCCCCCCCCCCCCCCCGTGATTTCCATATCATGCAAATACCCAATATAATGAGAACAATATCTTGCATTAGTGGCCTATTCTGGAGACCTCTCCATAGGTTTGTACATTGGTCTCTAATACATTAAAAAAAAAAAAGATCTTACTGTCAAAACCCAATCTTCCCTATCAGTCCACAGCTAAATGATTTTGTGAATCAATATATCAAAGCTAATTTCAGTGCCCAGCCTCAAATCTTCACAAACTTCCCCCAAAATACATATGTGGACTAAAGAGTTAAGAAAGTATTAAAGAGCTCTAGAAAACCAAGCAATAGGAATGTGTAGCTGGGGTTTTGTTTTTTTTCTGTTCAGTTCCTTTCTCTCATTTTGAGCACATTTTGTTCCAAATTTTTATTTTTTTTTTAATTGTTCAGGTTGGTCATTTCAGACAACTTAGGTGCACAAATTGCAATTTGCCAAGAAAAAAAAGACCTGAAAAATGTTCTGATTTTTCAGAATGAGTCAAGTTTTGGTTCATTCTGTTCGTTCAAGTTATTTGTTACAATTTATTCATTTGGGGTAAAACAAATGGAGATCTCTACGCAGAAGAGCAAAATGAGATCAGTACTTTTACATGGTGAAAAAATCCAGTAATATGAACATAAGAAATGCAATACTGGGTCAGACCAAAAGTCCATCAAGCCCAGCATCCTGTCTCAGACAGTGACCAATCCAGGCCATAAATACCCAGTAGGATCACAAAGAACTGGTCAATAGCAAATTCATATATTATTTCTTCTATGGCCTTTCTTCACTAAGCACCCCTTTCACTTCTAGATCACCTAGTAGTCCAACCGATTCCCTCACATGCTTCTTGCTTTGAAGATACTTGAAAAATGTTGCATTTGGGCATTTTGTCTCTCTGGGAAGCTTCTCTTCAAATTCTTTTTTGGCCTGCCTTTATTAATGCTTTACATCTAACTTGCGAGTGCTTATGCTTTTATCTATATTTTTCATTTGATCTTCTTTCTACCTTTTCTAATGCATGGAATACATCTTGTCTGGGATTCTATGATTCATGCAAATGTTTAAACTTTGCAACTGTCACTTTTAGTTTCTTTCTAACTTTGCAACTGCCACTTTTTTAGTTTCTTTCTTCATTTTATTATTATTATTGTCTCCTTGTTTAAAGTTAAATGCTGCTGCAGCAGTTTTACCTAATGTACTCCCTTCAGAGTTAAATTTGATTAGGTTATGATCACTATTGCCAAGCAGCCCCATCACCGTTACCTTTTGCACCCGATCCTGCATCATAATAAGGATTAGATCTAGGGTATTCCCTCCTCTCATCAGTTCCAGAACGAGCTGCTCCATGAAGCAGTCCTATGTAACATCTGGAAACTTAATCTTCCTAGCGAGTCCCAATGAGACCTTTACCCAATCAATACTGGGGTAATTGAATACTCCCATTATTATTGTGTTTCCTAATGTGTTAGCTTTCCTAATTTCTGTTAGCATTTCACTATCTGTCTCTCCATCCTGGCTAGGCAGGAAGCATAGAGTGAGGAGTTTGGCAGTGAGCACAAGGCATAAATTAATGTACAAGTTTTTAGAGTTACAATCAGTGTACACCCTAGTATGGACACAGACACTGAGAGCAGACTAAACAGTCACATTTGTCGTAAGCATAGCATAGTGAAATACTAATGCTTGCTGACAATGTACACAGGGCCGGTAACTTTGAAACAGCCTTGTGGGCACACATGTACGCGTGTATGCCTGTTCACAGCAAAGGACGCAGCCATATTATAACATTCGTGCGTATTAGGGATGTGAATCGGGTGCCCAATTGTTCCCGCTATCGGGATCGTCTGGCCATGAGAAAAAATCGTTTTCCCACGTTTCCCCGTTTTTTTTTTTTAGTGAAAAATCGTTCGATTTTTATGAAAAAGTGGGGGTAAAATCGATCGTTTCCTTCTTTTAACCGATTTTTAATGAATTTAGAAATATCGTACAATATTTCAATTCGTTAGAAAAATGAATCAAATCCCTAGGGGTAGATTTTTAAAAAAAGCGCGATCGCGTACTTTTGTTTGCGCAGCAGGTGCAAACAAATGTATGCTGGATTTTATAAGATACGCGCATAGCCGCGCGTATCCTCTAAAATCCTGGATCGGCGCGCGCAAGGCTGCCGATTTTGGGCCTCGGAGGGAACTTCCTTTCGCCCTCCCCTCACCTTCCTCTCCCTTCCCCTACCTAACCCACCCCCCCCCCCCCCCGGCCCTATCTAAACCCCCCCCTTACCTTTGTCCCTAGATTTACGCCTGCGAGAAGCAGATGGAAATCTACGCGCGCCAGCGGACTGCTGGCGCACCGTCTTCCGACCCGGGGGCTGGTCCGGAGGCCTGAGGTTTGTTCACAGTTGCTGCATCTCCTAGATTGGTAATCTCCAGAGGTGAAGGAGGATTCCTGCCACTAGTAGTTCTCGGACGGATGAGGAAGACATTTTTCTACCTCCCAACCTTCTTTGGAACTTCCTATTTTTTCATCGAGGTTTTCCCTGGTAAGACTCTCTCAGTTTACATTGGCGGCTATCTAGGAGGCCATTGAAGGTTTGGGCTTATCAATAACAGCCCAGCTCAATCCTCTGGTCACTAAATGTAGAAATATGGAGGCTCGGGTCTTATCTTTGTAATCTTCTAAAACTAACTCTGATACTCAGATAGAAGTTACGAACCTGGAAGTTGAGTCTATAAAATCTTTGCAACAATCTATCATTAAGGATAATCAAGCATTAACTTACAAGTTGGAAAACCTGGAAAATATTATAGGAGGGAAAAATTTGAGATTTATAAACTTTCACAAAAGTCCTATGATTCCACTGAAGGATATGGTGAAAAAATATATTCTGGAAATATTAAAAATCCCAGAACAATGTAGCTTTGCTGCTACATTGGTAACTTTACTTCTGCTATGGATGGCATGTAAGTCCCTCCTATTGCTAAAGTATACTATTTTCCTCAATTTAAAAGGGAATCTGGTATTTCCTAGTGACAGATGGACTCAGGACCAGTGGGTTTATGCTCCCCTGCCAGCAGATGGAGACTGAGCATGGTGACGTCACAGTATATACATAGCCCTACAGTGTTCTCAGCCTGCTAGCACTCTCCATCTCCAGCAGATGATGGCTGTGCATCTCCCTATAGGGACTGCTTCAAGCTTTTGGAAGGAGAAATTTGAAATTCTAAATTCAAGAAAAGAAAGCCCTGCTCTCCTGCGGTGATGCCTAAAAGATCTTCCCCCCAGTTGAGAATTCCTGAGGCCATTTCCTTGATCCCTCAGAGGTGTGCTTGGCCTGGTAGCTGGGTTTCCCGGTGTGGACTTAGCTTCTAGTTCAGCTGAAAGGCAATGGGTGCAGGAAGCCGAGCACAGTGGTGACGGCAGATGCCCTCTTCCCCCGCAGCTGGAAATCAGCTCTGTACTCAGCTGGTAAGGTTTAAAAAAAAAAAAAAAAAGAAAATTTTACTCTGAATCAGAGACAGATAGAAGGGTTTCAGGACTTCCTCCAGTCTCCGTTCTTGGTGCTTGGTACTGACTTTCGTTCCCACTCCCGTTAGGGTTGGGGTTGGGGAACTGGGCAGCCTGGCAGGTTGAGCAGTTCCCCGGTAGGCTAGGCCCTGAACTTAGGCTTTTTTCTTGCACACCATGTGGTAGGCTGCAGTGACCGTTTTCACACACTCGTGCATGTTCTGCTGCTCTCGATAGACATTGTGTGCTCTGTTTTGGGGTGCACTTTTTATGTGCACAAAGGGGTAGATTTTAAAAAGCATTTACTCGAGCAAAACTGGTTTTTGCTCGAGTTAATACACTTTACTCAAGTAAGTGGGCTTTTCAAAATTGCTACAATATATGCCATTGAATTGTCCATTGGATTTACTCAAGTAAGTGCACTTTACTCGAGTAAATAGCTTTTGAAAATTGCTACGATAGTATGTCACATTTACATGCGTAACTCCTTTGAAAATGACCCCCAAACTTTTTTACATGCTTAACTCAGCACACAGGTTGTGCATGCACCTTGCAGCACTTAAGTTTTTGGATGCATTTCATTTTTGAATGCAAGCTGTTCTGATGCACTTTTACCACAGCCATAGCGCCAGTAAGCAAGAAGCCTCTTCCTATTTGTGTTGCCTGTCATATTAGGGCTTCTCAGCCTGACCTGGCTTCTGACTTGTATCAGTGTTACTCAGATGCTCAAGGACAGTTGACTTCCTCAGATTTTGCAAAGTCTGGCTTTTCCCATTCTGATGGGTTGGTCATGGCCTTGAATGGGGGAACGCCAGATCTTGGTTCTCCCTTGACTGTCTCCTCCACTGGGGAGGGCAGTTCTGTGGGACCAGCTCCAATTCCTTCTGGGCTTGGTCTGGACCTGGTTGCTTTTCCTTGGGTGGAATTTTTGCAAGACGTACAAGCCTTTCTTTAGGTGCAGTCCTTCATTTCCCCTATTTGTCTGGTTGGACCCTCAGCTGGTGGCTCCTCCCTCTTCCAGACCTATGCTTAAGCACTGGGGCTCGCCTCGGCTCCCTGCGGGTGTTCCTGATAGGAATCCAGATGGCACTGATAATGAGGTTGATCCTGATTCCGTGGAAGATGTGGAAATTCCTCCAGGGCTGGAACCGTATCGAACCATGTTGCGGTTCTTTCATAGAGATGAACTGCCGGCTCTGATTTCCCAGACCTTTAAACAGCTGGGTGTCCCTGGTTCAAATGCTATGTCAGAGCCGAGGAAGAATCCCATTTTGGTTTCCTTTTGTAAAACCTATTGTTTTTTCCCTGTGATGGATGCCATTCAGAACTGATTGATCTGGAATGGGATGCATCAGAGGCAAATTTTAAAGGGTGTCTGACATTGGAAGGCCTGTATCCCCTGGATCCAGCTGAGAGAGAGCGTTTGCATGTTCACAATGAGGATGCTCTGGTCTGTGCCATTTCTAAGCAGACAACTATCCCCATAGAAGGAGGAGCAGCCTTGAAGGATGTACATGATAGCAGGATTGAGGCTATTGTTAAGCAAGCCTTTGAGGCAGTGGCGATGAATTAACAGAGATCTTGTCTGCTTCTCTCTCAGGAGGTTGATGAGTCTGGAGGGAATTCCAGAGCAGTTATGGAGCCTGCTGTCACCTTTTTAGCAGATGCAAGCTGTGATTTGGTTCAGACCTTGGCCAGAGGAGTGGCTTCAGTGATAGCAGCGAGGTGTTAACTCTGGTTGCGAAATTGGTCAGCTGAAGCAGCTTCCATAGCCAATCTTATCAAGATGCCCTTTAAAGGCTTGCTCTTGTTTGGGAGCTAGTTGGAGAAACTGGCCAGTAAGTGGGTGAGTCTCCAGTGCCTTGATTGCTGGAGGATAAGAAACAGTTGCAGTGCCCCTTAGGTATGAGGGGTCGTTTCTGGGGTTCCAGGCGTTTTCATTCCTATAGAGGGACGACCTTTCAGCGGCTCGGCCTTTTGGTAGATCTCAGTCCTTTCGTCCCCGACAGCCCAAGAGAGGAGTGGGCTAGGGTGGTGGACCTTCCCAAGCTTCCCAATGAAGGTTTGCCGACCCACCTTCCAGAACAGGAAATAGGGGGATGTCTCTGTCGCTTTTATTTCTTCACATATCACATTGGACCAGTGGGACCCAGAAGGTGATATGTGAAGGGTATGCACTAGAATTTAGCAGTATTCCTTGGGGCATGTTCATGGTGTCCCATTGCAGCTCCCCGCAGAAGAAGCAGGCCATGGAGTTCACACTTCAAAGGCTCCTCAGAGTGAAGGCTGTGGTTCCGATGCCCACATCTCAAGAAAGTATGGGGCAATATTCCATTTATTTTGTTGTGCCCAAGAAGGAGGGCTCCTTTCAACCCATCCTGGATCTCAAGAGGGTCAACTGTCACTTGAAGGTGACTCATTTTTGGAATGGAAATATTATGCTCTGTGATAATGGTGGTGCAGTCGGGAAAATTTTTGACCTCCTTGGATCTGTCAGAGGCTTAACTTCATATTCCCATCCAAATGGAACACCAACATTTTCTACACTTTGCGGTGTTGGGGTGCCAATTTTGGGCGCTGCCTTTTGGTCTAGCCACCACTCCCAGAACATTTTCCAAGATTATGGCGGTAGTAGCGGCGGCAGCCTTGCGAAATAAGGAATCCTGGTGCACTCGTATTTGGATGACTGGTTAATTCGAGCCAAGTCTCAGGAAAAGACTGCCTGGTGACACACAAGGTGATCTCCTTATTATAGGAGCTCAGGTGGGTGGTGAACCTGACCAAGAGCAATCTTCAACCATCCCAGTCATTGGAGTATCTGGGGGTCCGGTTTGACATGGGACAGGACAGTTTTCCTACCGGAAGTTTGGATCCAGAGATTGATGTCTCAAGTGTGTCAGTTGATGAACACCATTCACCTGATGGTGTGGCCCTACCTACAGGTGCTCAGCTTGATGGCAGCTACCCTGGAAATGGTGCCATGGGCAAAGGCACATATGCATCCTCTTCGGCGCTCTCTGCTGTCTCGTTGGAACCCACAGTCTCAGGATTATGCGGTTCGGTTCCATTTGCCGATGGAAATCTGCTCCCACCTCTAGTGGTGGTTGCAGGAGGATCATCTGAGAAAGGAAGTTCCTTATCCTTTCCTGCCTGGTTGGTACTCATGACAATTGTGAGTCTTCCACAGTTGAGGGGCTCACTGTCTGGAGTTAGCAGCCATGGGGCACTGGAATACCGAAGAGTCCCTCTGGAACATCAGTCGCCTGGAGGCCCGGGTGGTACAATTGGCATGTTTGCAGTTCAGCCACAGGCTGTGGAATCAAGCAGTTCATGTGATGTTGTACAACCCGATGTTGGTGGCCTATATCAATCACCAGGGAGGAACCAAGAGCCAGCAAGTGTCACCAGAAATAGACTAGCTGATGGAATGGGTGGAAGATCATCTGCAGATGATCTTGGTCTCTCACATTGCATGAAAAGACAACGTAACAGCGGACTTTCTCAGCAGGGAAAGTCTGGACCCAGGAGAATGGATGTTGTCAGCCAAGACGTTTCAGATGATTCTGGAGGCCTTCCATTCCTAGACCTGCTGGCGACTTCTCAAAATGTAAAGGTTCCTCGAATCTATAATCGCAGGAGACATCCATAGTCCCTGGGAATAGATGCTCTCATACAGTCTGGAAGATAGATTGCTTTATGCCTTTCCTCCATGGCCCTTGCTGGGCAGGATAATTTGCAAGATCGAAGGCCATAGGGGACTAGTACTCCTGGTGGCACCAGACTGGCCTAGGCATCCATGGTATACGGACTTGTGACAACTCCTGGTGGAGGTTTCTTTGTCATCTCATCCTGATATGGCTCATTTTTTGAAGGGAGTGAAGCATCTTAGGCTTCCCTTGGGGTTACCAGTTCCATTGTGGAATCTTAATTTGGTGCTGGACTTTTTGGCGGGCCCTATGTTCTGACCACTACGTAGCTTTTCCTTATGGTTGTTGACCTTGAAGACTGTGTTTCTGGTGGTTATATGTTCTGGGCGTCAAATTTCTGAGCTGCAGGCCTTGTCTTGCTGGGAGCAGTTCCTTCAGGTGAATCCGGGGGGCAATACAGCTGCATACTGTTCCATCCTTCTTCCCTAAGGGCCTGATTTTAAAAAGCATTTACTCGAGTAAAAACCAGGTTTACTGGAGTAAATTCACTTTACTTGAGTAAGTGGGTTTTTGAAAATTGCTACAATATATGCCATTGACTTGTCTATAGGATTTACTCACATAAGTGCACTTTACTTGAGTAAATGGCTTTTGAAAATTGCTACAATTGTAGCTACATTTACGCATGTAACTCCTTTTGAAAATTACCCCCTAAGGTAGTCTCGGAATTTCATTTGAATCAGTCTATCTCCTTGCCATACCTAGATAAGGTCAGGGATGTGGAGGAGTTTTACCTTTTGTGCTCCTTAGATGTTAAGCATCTTGTCATGCAGCATCTGGAAGTCTGTGAGTATTTTCGAAGGATGATCACCTGTTTGTTCTCCATGGTGGGAGTAGGCAGGGTGCTCCAGCTTCATGGACTACCATAGCTTGTTGGATTAAAGAGGTGGTCAAGGCCATGTATGTGGATGCTGGAAAGCCATTGCTTACTCAGTTTAGGGCTCATTCCACTAGGGCTCAGGCAGTGTCATGGGCGGAGGTTGGTCTGTTGTCTCCCGTTGATATCTGCCGAGCTGTGACGTGGTCCTTCTTACACACTTTTTCCAGGTTTTATCATCTGGATGTGCAGGCCCTGGAGGATATAGCCTTTGCACATGCAGTGTTGATTGAACCGCGGGCAGCTTCCTACCCTTTTGGGGAATAGCTTTGGTACATCCCACTGGTCCTGAGTCCATCTGTATACACACAAGGAAATGGAGAAATTACTTACCTGATAATTTCAGGTAACTTAGTGTAGACAGAAGGACTCAGCTTCCTGCCCTCAGCTGCTGTAATTTCAGGTAACTTAGTGTAGACAGAAGGACTCAGCTTCCTGCCCTCAGCTGCCTCAATAGTCCTCCTATGGAGTTCTGGGTCCCAAGGGATTACTGGTAAGTGTTCTTCCAGTCCCTAGCTTGGGGTACCTAGAATCTTACGTGAGTTCAGTGTTTGTGGTTGGTTGAGTACAGTTCTGGTTAGAACTCGGCCGCGTGGGCGAGGCCTCCAAGGGCAGCTCCATGCTGCGGAAGTCGATGGCCTCAGCTGCATAGGAGAAGGCAGCGCAGAAGGTAAGAGGCCTGCTCACGGGAGAAACTCCGCAGACAGGAATCACAACAAGATTGGTCTAAAAGAATATTTAGAGTAGGCACATTCCTGAGTGATGATTCCCTCAATTCATACTCAGCAAAGTTTACAAAGAAGGGTCTCAGTGAGGGAGATAGCAGTGCACCGAGCACTGTGTGTGGCCATGGATGGTTTCAGGTTGATTGTTCACTCATTGCAAAGAACTGCTGACAGACCACCCTCTTATATACTTTTTTTTTTTTTTTGTATAGTAATGTTTATTCAGGTGACAAACAATTACATGAAACAGTCCAATTGAACACAATAGGATTATGCATCACAACAACGAGAGTTAAATATACAACCATGAATCCCATAAAGATATATAACATTCTTCTTCAGGCTTCCAACCTATCAACATAAACAGATATGGCTTCATGTGAACTGAGATTGAACTTGAGATCAAAATTGAACACCTTATTATTTTAAATGAAGGCCAGAGCATCACCGCCGGACCTTCTTTCTCCCTCCCTGGCAACAGAATAACCACTTTTCTGGGTAAACATGTAGAAATACAGATAACATGTAGGAACTAAAAATTAAATGAATTTAAAGTAATTTAAATTAGAAATTAAATTGGAAATACAATTTAGAGTCAGATGTTTAGCAATAAAATGTTCATAGAGACTTGTTATATAAGACTACCATTTTCAAACTTCGTCAGGAATCGGAGCTGGTCCACACAGTACACTAAAATTGAAGCTCGAGTCCCAAGTCCCCTATCACTGTAATGACTCAGAAAATCGGCACCCCATAGATCACTCAGGTAATGATTGATTCGGCAGAGAGAATTTCTTCGGCGCTAGTTGGTGTTGAAGTGTGTCTGGTAGCTGAATTAAGTAAGGATCCCATATCTCTTGGAAGAGGAGCCTACTCCTTGTGGCTAGCGAGTAGGCTAGTAAATGTTCCACATGTAGTAGGTGATGAAGTTTCTGCGTCCATATGGCGAGTAAATCAGGTAAATGTACTGTCCAGGAAGCTAGGATTGCAGACTTCGCCATCAAAGCCATTTTGTCAAGCAACAGCCTTTGTGGTTCAGACAACCAATTAATATGAGAGTCATATAAGCCAAGCAACCAAAGTTCAGGGACCAGCGGTATGGCAGCATTCCACAATCCATGCACTCTCCCGGCGATCACGGCCCAAAATTTCTGTATATAAGGGCAAAACCAGAAGCAGTGCAGTAAGTCTGGCTTTGGATGGGAACATCGCAAACAACTGGCCTGGGGTAATAGACCCATATGATACGCATGTCTCTGTGAGTAATAGGCCAGATGTAACAATTTATATTGCTTGTCTCTGAAGTTCACATTATCCACCATTTTAGAAATGTTCACAAAACACTTGAGAAAGGAGTCACTGGAGATTGAAGTGCCTAATCCGGAGTTCCAAGTCGCCAATAGAGCTTGAATATGAGCTTGAGATTTCAGGTCCAATAAACCCTTATAATACTGGGCACATTTCAAACGTTTATTGTCCATTCCTAACAACAGATTATGTAAGGACGAAAAGACTGGAAACCTGGAATTCAGGCCACATTGCTCCTGGATGAAATGTCTCAGTTGAAGAAACCCATAGTGGTCTTGATTAGCAAGGGAAAACTTAGTCTTCAAGTCTTGGAAGCTTAATAGGTGATTCGGGTCTGATCCCGAACTAAATAGTTGCGAGATCCAAATCAGTCCTTTGTCTTTCCACGTAGTGAAAAGAGAGCGTACCATCCCTGGGGGAAACAGGGGGCAACCCGTGATATGGAGACAAGCTGTGTTGCCCGGCCCTAATCCTAATTGTTTACAGATAAACTTCCAGGCTAACCTCATAGGGCTGATCATAGTACTATGGAATAAGTGAGGGGGTAACATATCAGCCGACATATGCAGGATTGAACTCAAAGACCAGGGTGCCACCCAATCCTTATAAAATTGCAAAGGTGTAATATAATCAGTATCAAAGAGCCAGTCTCTAATATGACGGAGTAAACAGGCACAGTTATATAAAGATAAATCAGGACAATTAAGACCTCCCCGCTGTTTTGACTGCATTAACGTTGGTAGAGATATACGAGCACGCTTACCGCTCCATATAAACAAGCGGAGCTCTCTGTTAATCTCAAGAATATCAGTGCGGGTCAACCAGATGGGCAGCATTTGAAATAAGTATATCCAACGAGAGATCTCCATCATTTTCACTAATTGAATTTTCCCGGACAGGGATAAAGGGAGATCTCTCCACTGCTTTAGGATGCGAATCAGCTTTTTCTTTAAGGGACCCACATTTAAAGAATATAACAGTGCGGGGTCCGCCGGGATCCTGACTCCCAGATACTTTAATTCAGAGGTTACCCATTTCAAAGGGAACACTCCTTCCCATAAGGACTGTAATTTCCCTGTAATGTCCAGTGCCTCTGATTTATCTGTATTGACCTTTAAACCTGCGAATTTACCAAAGGACTTCTGGATGTGGAGCACTTCTGATAAGGCCGTCAATGGATTACTAAGGAAGAGTAACATGTCATCTGCAAATGCTGCTATGGTAAATGGGGGGGAAGTTTCTTGAAACCCAGATATTGCCACCGAACTACCCAATTTCCTTAACAAGGGATCTAAAGAGAGGACATATAAAATAGGCGACAAGGGACAACCTTGTCTGACCCCTCGTTGTATAAAGATAGTATCAGAAAGCGAATCATTAACCATGAGATGGGAAACGGGATCCTTATATAACATAACGATCCTGTGGTAAATATTCCCCTTTATCCCAAATCTTTGCAAAGCTGAAAACATGTATTCCCAGGTTACCCTATCAAATGCTTTCTCGGAATCGAATCCAACAGCCATGGATGGGTGACCTTGCTTCCTAGTGACCTCAATTGCCGATATCAACTTTATAATAGTGGCACTTGGTTTACGATGTTTAACAAATCCAGTTTGATGGATAGAAATAAGATCTGGGAGCACCGTGCTCAGGCGATTAGCTAAAATACGTGCATAGATTTTCAAATCGCAATTTAACAAGGATATTGGGCGATAGGAAGCGGCCTTTAACGGGTCCTTCCCAGGTTTTGGGAGAACAGTAATATAAGCTTTATTGAAATCACTCGGAAATTCCCCCACAGATTCAGCTTCCCTAAAGAAACGGCATAGTGGTTTAGTTAGTTGAGGTTGTAAAATTTTATAAAAATCTGAGGAGAAACCATCTGGACCCGGAGCTTTATGTGGCTTGCCTTGCTTAATTACCTGCTGAACCTCTTGTTCCAGGATAGGTTTGTTTAAAGCATCTAATTGAGAGGGTGTCAATTGCGGTAGAGAAAGATTTTTAAAAAACTCTTCCTCATCCCGAGACGTGCCTGCTCTGTCTTCAGTATATAACTGCGCATAAAATTCCCGCATCACTTTACATACCTCAGATGTTTTGGTGACCAATTGCCCATTATCTGCACAAAGACTACTAATGAAGTTTTTCCTCCTTTTAGTGGCTACTAATCTGGCTAGTAAACTTCCCGCTTTATTCCCAAAACGATGGTAATTAAGCTCCGCATGTTTTAAGGCCTTCTGGGCCCTCATATGAAGTAGGGAATTTAATTGGCTTAAACATGCCCAATAAGCTTCTTTAGTAGCTGGTGTCGGGGATTGCGCTAGCATTGTCTTCCGCTGTTTTAAATCTTTTTCAAACTGTAAAATAGAGCTCAACAATTGCTTCCGTCTCTTAACAGTATACGCGATTATGTCACCACGTATTACTGCTTTCCCCGTAGCCCAAAAGAGTAGTGGCTGATCTGTGTGCTGTATATTATTCCTCTCAAATTCCTCCCATTTTTGACGGAGATATAGGTGGAATTGTTTGTCATTTCCCAACTGACCAGGGAATCGCCAAGATCCAGGGACACGAGGTTCCCGGGACAACTTTAAGCACACCCACGTAGGGGCATGGTCAGATATTACTATAGAGCCCACGTCCGCCTCCTCTACACTGGTGAATAGCGATGAGGCTACGAGCACATAGTCAATGCGTGACATAGTATGATGTGCTCTGGAGACATGAGTATATTCCCGAGAGGTTGGGTTCAAAACCCTCCAGACATCTAACAGGTCTAATTTCCTGCAGATATAATCTATGTCCGATTCTTGTGGTATTTTATAACTGCTGGGGATACTAGATTTATCTAGAGTAGCATCCGATACACAATTGAAGTCGCCTGCCAGAAGCAAACGGCCCTTAATGTGCTCTAATATCTGGGAAAGAAGATGACCAAAGAACCAGCTGTCTGAGTTGTTTGGGGCATATACATTACAAATGGTAAGAGGCTGCCCCTCCAGAGATCCTGTGATGAGAATAAACCTACCCTCTGGGTCTACCACCTCCTTAGAGATTATGTAAGGAGTATTCTTGTTCACTAGTATCACAACCCCTCGTTTACGTCCTACAGCCGGGGCAAAATGACAAGTAGTCACCCACTCTCTACAAAGCTTCTTACTTTCCATCACATTAAGATGGGTTTCCTGGAGACACGCTATATGCGTTTTGAGGCGGGCCAGATGTTGGAAAACCTTTTTCCTTTTTATAGGGCTACCAAGGCCATCTACATTCCAAGATACCACTTTATATGTGGAGCCCATTATCCAGCCTCTCCCAGAAACCCTCCAGTCCGGAATGGTATGAGTAAGAAAGGAGAAGGAGGCCCCCAGCCTAGCCCCCCTCCCACCAACCAGGCCATCAGAACATCCTGGATACTGCATTCATTCACAACCCGACTCCCCATTACAATCACAACCAACATAGTTCCTATTACAATACCCAAAAGATAGAAGTAAATACATAACCGAAACCCCTTCCCCTCCGTTTCTGCTAACCCCACACAGGCTAAGCCTGAGTTGAGAGCACGTAGGGATGTGTTGGGAGTATAGGACCCCCCCTCCCCCACCTCTGTACCATAACATTAATCTAATTTGAACCATAATGTAACATGGAACCTTATATTAGGAATACATCACTTATTCAAGTCCTCCTGCAGTTGTCTTGTGGCCTCAGGGGATGTGTACACTGTCCAGCTCCCCTCTCGAAACACTTTTAATTTCGCTGGAAATTGCAGCATGAAACGGATTTGCTTCTCAAAAAGCAAGTTGCACACCGCTGAAAAGGCTCTCCGTTGCGCCGTTACCCGGGCCGAATAATCTGGCGCCATGCGAATGCGATGCCCCTGAAACTGTAAGTCCGGTATTTTCCGCGCCGCTTGCAGCACACGTTCCTTGTGATGGTAATTCAAAATTTTTATGATGACTATCCGCGGGCGAGGGTTCAACCCCGACTCCGGAGGGCGTGGGCCCAATCGATGCGCCCTCTCAATTTCAAATCGAGTGTGCAAGTCGTTTAACCCAAGTGCCTCCGGGATCCAAGTCGTCAAAGTGGATCGAAGATTCTGATCCAGAATGGATTCTGGGAAGCCCATCAGCCGCAAGTTGGATCTTCTTGATCTGTTTTCTAAATCATCCGTTTTATCTTTTTGCTCCGTCAGTGCTGTTTCAAGCACATGTACCCGATTTGTAAGGGCTAGTACGTCATCCTCCAAAACTCCCGTACGCTTTTCTACCTGATCCAGCCGAGGAGCAAATTCTGATAAAGATGTTTGCACCGATGTCAGTTGTTCGGAAAGCCCGGTAAATTTACTTTCTAGCACTTGCAGGATTGCCTCCTGCAGTTCCAGAGTCGTAGGGTGCGCTTGCTGTTCGCTGTTGTTCCCTTCTCCGCTACCGGCTTTCCCCGTGTCCGCCGCCATTTTGGCTCCAAGGCCGCTTGGTTTTTCCTTGTTTTTATTCGCTGCTTTCGGCGGCATGGTCACCGGCGACTTGTGCATATAGTTAGTGATCGACATATGCCACAATTAGGATCTAGTAAATCCGTCAAACGGGGTACAGAAGGACAGATGAAGTGGGATTAGAGGGGTCCTATCCCCGGAGCGTTGCCAGATGCGTCCGGCCCCGTTCACCACATCACGTGGTCTCTGCCTATATACATTTTTAAAGATGGCGCCGGCCATCCAGTGCTCCCTCCATGTGACAGGGGCCGGCCAATGGCATGGATACCCTGTCACATGGTAAGGGCAAAGGCCATCGGCGCCATTTTTATAGTGGCAGCCGACGGCCCAAGAGCGGGAGATCGCTCCCGGGACCCCCACTGGACCACCAGGTACCTGTAAAATGTTTTTGGGGGGGTCAGGAGGGTGGGGGAAGCTAAGGGATTAGTTTTAAAGGGTCGGGGTGGGTTTTTTGTTTATCCGCTCGGGCGCAGCCGATAAACAAAACCGCGATCAGGCCGGACGGAAAAAACAACACGATGTGAATCGGAACCAGAATCCAAACCGATTCCGGTTCCAATTCACATCTCTAGCAAACAAACTTACACAATAATCAATTTTTCACATACAGAAAAAATATAGAATCAAAATTACTTGAAGAAACACTTAAGATTAAAACAACAGACTTTGCCTATGATAATGCCTCCTCATCTTTTGATGCCTGGGATAAAATCATCAATGAAATAGCAGATACCCTATACCCAATACAGGAAAAAACATTCCAGAATGAAGGCAATTATGCTAAACAAAAGAAACCTTGGTACAGTGAAGATCCAGGATACTCTAAAAAGACCCTGAAAAAATCAGAAAAGCAATGGAGGAAAAAGCAAACTAAGAATCCCTAGAAAAATACAAATCCCTATTAAAACAATACCGTGAACAAATCAATAAAGCAAAAAAGGATTACTATACAAAACAGATTCATGATGTAATATTTAACCGCAAACTATTCTTTGAAACATTAAAAACTTAATCAAGGACCCATTGTTGCACTGGAGGTGGACCCTTGGCCTGGTGCAGGATTGGTACAACCCTCTGTTCGGACCCAGAGAGCGCCTGCCACCAGGAGGCGGAGTAGACGAGGAGACAGAGGCTAGCTGGAGCTTCACCAATAACAGTCCTGGGTTTCTGCAGGTTGAGCCCTTGGGTACCCGGATCGCCTGGACTTAGGTGAGCCTCCGGTAGTCTCCCAGAGAGTTATCGGAGAGGTGTGCCCACCACGAGCAAGGGTGCGCGGCTGATGCAGAGCGAGTGGACTAGACCAGAACCGGAAGCTCCAGAGACCTCGGGAAGGTAACAGTTCAGAGAGGTCCTCCGGAAGAGGAAGGCAGCGCCTGCATGTCCAGCTACGCGGAAGCCGTGGTTGTTATCCAAGTGCGTAGGCCCGAAGGTCACCGGGGGGCCGGAAGAGAGTGTCCGAGTGAAGCACAAGGGTCAATGCCAGAATATCAGTCCAAGAGAGGTCAGCCAAAACAGGGGACAATACCAGATTCAGTCCGTGCGTAGTCGTGGCAAGCGAGGGTCAGTTCCCGGCAGCAGACAGAAGAATGGTCAGGCAGGCAGTGGTCAGTTCTAGGCAGCAGGCAGAAGAATGGTCAGGCAGGCAGTGGTCAGTTCCAGGCGGCAGACTGAAGAATGGTCAGGCAGGCAGAGGTCAGTACCAAGAAGTCAGTCCGGATAGGTACTACCTGAGAAGGACACTGAAGCGGGAGACGTTGGAACAGGAGACACTGGAACAGGAGACGCAGGAACAGGAGACACTGGAACAGGAGACACTGGAACAGGAGACACGGAACACGAAAGCAAACTCACTACACAAAACTGTGTCGACCCGATTGCCAAGGCAGGGTTCAGGTATTTGAGCCCTGCCTTATATATAGAAGGCTGATGATGTCATTGGGGCGCGCCTCTCGAGGGTTTCCCGCGCTGGGCCCTTTAAGACTGGTGAGGTCAGCGGCGCGTGCGCCTAGGGGCGGGGCCGAGCCAGCCGGGGACGCAGAGCCCCGACATGAGCTCCGCTGTGAGGCCTGTAGCGATGGAGACGCTGAGGGAGGCCGCAGTGAGCGACAGGGATGCCAGGGATTAACGGCAGCGGGTAAGCCTGCGCTAGTGGACAGTAATGCCAGGTGAGCAGGCCCGGTTGCGTCACCCACGCGGCTGGGACGCACAACACCCATCTTCCCTCACCTCAAACAACCACGAGTTCTCAAAGAACTCTGGCAATGAATATGCCACTGCTGTGTTAAACAAAATCAAAAAATTAAAAACACAATTTCCTACCAGTCTAACAACAAAAGAACCTGAAGAAAAACTTGGACAAACAAAATGGAACACATTCGATCCAGTATCTAAACTTCAAATAAACCAAATCATAACAAATATCCAACCTGCAAACCATCCACTGGATGCAATTCCTGCAATTACCCTAAAAACAGTACACTGTGCAATCACTCCAACAATAACAACAACAATAAACCAATCGCTATCAGAAGGCTGGGTCCCTGCAAAGGCTATATAAGCCGTGATAAAACCAATCATAAAAAATAAAACTGGTAAAATTAATGATTTGGACAGTTATAGACCAATATCCAACCTGCCCTTCATTGCTAAAATCCTAGAAAAAGCAGTATTATCACAATTAGAGAACAACCTAGAAGACAATAACATACTATACCCAAACCAATTTGGTTTCAGAAAAAAATCACTCAACAGAAACCCTATTCATTTCACTATCAGACCCTGTACTGCAAGGGTTTGGCAAAAATCTATCCTCTATAATGGTACTAATTGATCTAACAGCAGCTTTCAATACAGTTGATCATACCCTACTGTGCCATCAACTGAGAAAAATCGGAATAGATGGAAATATTAACAAATGATTCTCCTCTTTCCTAGAAGATAGAACATTCCAAGTCAAAATCGGAAATCACATTTCTGACACTTTCACAATAGATACAGGTGTCCCCCAAAGTTTCGCACTCTCAGCCACACTATTCAACATTTATTTGCTACCCTTATGTACACTGATAGCAAATCTTGGACTCAACTTCTTCCTTTATGCAGACGACATACAATTCTATATCCCTTTTGACAAAACACTAGAAAAAACAGCGGCAACCCTGTCAACCAACATGAAGACAATGCATCAAAAATGCCTCAGCTGAAACTAATGCTTAACCCCCCCCCCCCCCCCCCCCCCAAAAAAAAACCAAAATTGTGTGGCTATGAAGAGATACAACAATAATCAAACTGCCAATAATAGACCTGGGAATTTTTAATATCACTCTCTCAAACCAAGTTGGAGACCTAGGAATACAAATCAATGAGAACTTCACAATGAAAAAACATATAAATAAATTAATGAAAGCAGGATACTCCAAGCTAAGAATATTACATTGGCTGAAACCACTACTAACAATTCAGGACTTCCGCACTGTATTACAAACACTAATCTTTTCAGACTTGGATTACTGCAACTCACTTTTACTAGGACTTCCTGCAGGATTACTAAAACCATTACAATTATTACAAAATACTTCTGCGAGACTTTTACTAGGGACAAGAAAATTTGATCACCCCTTCACTAAAAGCACTGCACTGGCTTCCGGTACAATCCAGAATTCATTACAAAGTATTAACTCTAATCTTTAATATCATCAACAACATTAATCCAAGCTTATTAGGAGTGACACTTCAACTGTACATGCTGAATGTTGTGTCCGTTGGTCGCAGATGGCTGCGACCGCTCTGCCTTACCTCTTTTTCTCCTCTTTCACTTTCTTTGGGCAAGATGGCTACCTCCAGTGCCGAGGGTCTTGGCGTTTCCAAACTAGCATGGGCGTCCCAGTCCACCATGCTCACTCCCGTGGCCTCCTAGGGCGCAAGCGCTCACATCTTTTACGCTCAAATACACGTCTTGGCGGGAACCTCAGGGGCGGCCCCACCGCATGACGAAGGTACCTCCGGGTATAACAAGCCTCCGCTTCCGCTACCACTTTGAGTTAGCAAAGACTTCGGTTTAGCTATTCTGACCGCTGTAAGCTGCACGCTTAGATGCCGCGTTCATTCCAAGGGCCTTGCTCCAGTAGAAGCTCTAGACACCTGCTCCTCGGGGGTCTCTCGCTTCCAACTACCCTTTGGGGTCCTCACTAACTAAGACAACCGCTCCTTGGGGGTCTTTCTCTTTCTCTACATTTCAGGATATCGGACTATCGGGTACTCGCTCCTTGGGGGCCTACCAGCCATTATATCCTGCCCCACGGACCTTTGGTTCCACCATTCTACCATCAGGAAGATGCCTTCATTCCTGTGAGTACCTCTACGATCCGGTGCTCCAGCTCTATCCACCCATTGTGGCATTACTCGCACTGTGGGCTCCCGCCTATCTGAACATCTGGGTGAGACTATACATCTAAGCCTGTTGAACGTACTGGCACTTTGTGGATCAGTGCCTTACCTTCCTGCTTTTACCATCTATCTACAGTAGTACAATAAAGCCTCTATCCATACTGTGTCTGCTATCTGAGTTCAGCTTATCGCAGTGGTTCCCCACGGGGCTCCTCCCTGTGGGCGGAATCATCTCCATTGCGACCAAGGGTCCACAATGCCACAAACACAACACTGAAGAGAGCACTAAGATCGCAAAATAAAGGACTGCTAATAGTACCCACAACACGGAACACACATCTAACACAAATAAGAGACCGAATGTTTTCCATAGCAGGCCCTAAGTTGTGGAACATGGCTTTTTAGAAATGCTTATGACTTAACATAAAACACCAATAAGCCGATAAATTCATTGTTAGGACCAGAGATATTATTAGTATAATGAGCAATAGGTATAGTATAGAGCTATATAAAGTGTAATGTAAGGAGAATTAAAAATTGTACAAAATATTATGTTGACCTATGAAATGAATGAATGAATATGACCGTGAATCCATTTAAGATGTATTGTTGGCCCAATATATGAATGATAACCAGATTGTGAAAACTGAACAAGGATATGATTATTGATGTGTAAACCATTGTGATCTTCTTTTGAAATGATGGTATATAAAACACCTAAATAAATAAATGCATTTTAAGTTGAATTTTAAAAGCCCAGTGTGCATCAAAACCAAGAGATATATGTATAAGTTGGGCCGGTACGTGCCAAGCACATTTTAAAAGCCGCCCACATATGCACGTACTTGGCGCTATGTGCACAAATGAAAATATCCAAAAAAGGGGTGGGGCATGGGTGTTCCTACATTTTACATTGAAATCTGCACTTAAATGCTTACGCACACTGATGCATGCTGGGGCTGTGTAACTTTACTTCTGCTATAGATGACATGTAAGTTATAAATAAAGACAAATAGATCGGTGAGGTTTTAAGGGTTGAGGCTAACAGGGAGAAGGGAGGTTTTGGAAGCTGTATTCCTTACCTGGGTGAACTGGGAATGAACTGATAAAGCAGTTAATGGTGTCGGCACACATGTCTTTTAAAATCCATTTATGTGGTAGAAGCGGCATTTGCGCATATAGGGGTAGATTTTCAGACGAGCGCAAACAGCCTACTTTTGTTTGCGCTCCAGGCGCAAACAAAAGTACGCTGGATTTTAGTAGATACGCGCGTAGTCGCGCGTATCGGCTAAAATCCTGGATCGGCGCGCGCAAGGCTATCGATTTCGTATAGCCTGCGCGCGCCGAGCCGCGCTGCCTACCCCCGTTCCCTCCTAGGCCGCTCCGAAATCGGAGCGGCCTAGAAGGGAACTTTCCTTTGCCCTCCCCTCACCTTCCCCTCCCTTCCCCTACCTAACCCACCCCGCCCGGCCCTGTCTAAACCCCCATCCTACCTTTGTCGGGGGATTTACGCCTCCCAGAGGGAGGCGTAAATCCCCGCGCGCCAGCGGGCCTCCTGCGCGCCGGGCCGCGACCTGGGGGCGGGTACGGAGGGCGCGGCCACGCCCCCGGGCCGTAGCCACGCCCCCATACCCGCCCCCAAAACGCTGCCGACACGCCCCCGCAACGCCGCGCGCTCCGGCCCCGCCCCCGACACGCCTCCCGACACGCCCACTCCGAAAACCCCGGGACTTACGCGAGTCCCGGGGTTCTGCGCGCGCCGGTGAGCCTATGTAAAATAGGCTCACCGGCGCGCAGGGCCCTGCTCGCGTAAATCCGCCCGGTTTTGGGCGGATTTACGCGAGCAGGGCTCTGAAAATCCGCCCCATAGGCATGTGTCCACTTAAAATTGTGTGCACATGTGTGTGCAGTCAGGCTATTTTATAACATATGCGCATATACTTGGGTATGTTATAAAATGGGCACATCCCTGGGTACGGGCCATATGCCTGTTTAAAAATTACATTCCCTAAGTATAAAGTCTGATTTCAGAATAGTTTCTGTCTTTTAACGGAACATATTATAAGGCAGTATATTTTAAGCTACAGAAAGGTCCCTTCCTGTCTTTCTGGGCATGTATTCAACTGCAGGCTTAGCTGTTTTGAGCTGAACATCAATTCTGGGCGTTCAGCCAGGGATGATCTACTTCCCTAATCTGAATGGTATACTTCCTTAATCCTTAGCAGTTCTGGTCTGTATTCCAGTTTTGGGTATACAACCAGGGATGATTTACTTCCTTAATCTAAAGTAACAGATAAAGCTTCCTGAGACAGACTTATTTTACAGAAGCAGATGCACTACTGTAAGCTTGGTACCTTCTTGGCATCACACGGTTATCTGCTTCTAATGCCAATGTGTCTAGTCTAAGAGTTCTGAGATGGTAGCAAAGATAATGACAGACTTGCATTTTCTGTCGGGGAAAATGCCTCCATATTATCTTAAGATAATAAAATGCATTTTTATTTATCTAATACTAAATATAATGTCTTAATTCTAATGCAAACATTTTCCTTTCTTCAATCTTGCTGTTTCTCACTAAATAAAACAATTAGCAGTAACATTTTATTGTATATAAGCATGGTCTTTGGCAATGACTCATTGTGATCCATTTTAAGCAGGATCCACCTGAGCCTCTGTAACATTTTTTCCTTAATACCTAACTCCACTACATTGGGCCCAATATTCAGATGACGGATAGGACTTATCCAGCTATCTAGCAGCTGTTGAATATCAATTCATGTTCAGCAGCTACTAGATAGCCAGATAAGTCACTTATCCAACTATTAGGCAGACAACTTTGTAGATGGGCAGTGGACAGAATGGGGTGGTGCTACTTAGACAGATAAGTTATCTGACTATGTAGCGATATTGATATTTATCTAGATAAGTTATCCATCTAAGTGAGACCTGCTCAATAGTAGGTCTAAACTTAGATAAATATAACTTATCTGGCTAAGTTGCAAAATATATGCAGATATTCATAGACTCTCTACCTGGGTAACATCAAGCTAGGTTGAGAGAGAACATTGCACAAATCTCATCTTTGTGTGAGTTTCCTCACTCCGAAGGTTATCAAATCTTCACAAGAGAGCACTGTTCTGTTCGTACGTCTCACTTTGAATGTCAAAGTGGCCCCTAACCCCTACACTAATACCTAAACCTCACTTTGAGTTACTAGGTGGGCCTCCTATAGAGATATAAATACCTACCTAGGATGAGGGCATTATGGCTAGGTGCTCTCTCTCTCTCTCTCTCTCTCTCTCTCTCTCTCTCTCTCCTGCAAAGCACAAAAACATTATCACAATTTGTGCTATCTTAGCACTTCACATAGGTATTAGTGCAAACTGTGATAAACCGCCTATTACCTTAAAACATGCCCCTTTTCATATGCAATATTTAGTGCATTTTGATAAATCCAGGCCTTAGTTAGCCAGGATTTGAATATTGATCTCACCATGTAAGATGGCTTTTGAAAATTACTACAATAGTAGTTATATTTATATATGTAAATCCTTTTGAAAGTTTCCTAATAACTTAGTGCTGGAGTCACACAGAGAAGAATCAGTACAGGGTCAGTATCACCGACTCTTTTACACAGAAAAAGCAAGCTGCCCCTATCACAGTCAGTTACTGGCCACTGGCAAGAAAAAAGAAATCTCTCTCTCTCTGCATGTTTCTTTCAGATGCTGACATATACTACCTACCTACTGTAGAAGTGCAGTTCTACTCTGCTTAAAAACAGTTATATTCTAACTCTCTGACAGAGAGATTAAAATTTCTCTTGCAGCTAGCAACACAGAGACAGTGACTGTAAGAACACATTTTATTTTCACCTACAAATCTAAAGCTTTTTTCCTAATCTTTTCTTTGAAGCTTTAAAATCTCTTCTCTCTATGAGATCTAACAGAAGAATGAATGAGAACAAAATGGTCACTGGCTGCTCAAAGTACTCTGTTTCACTTTTACCTAATAATAATATTATTAATAATAATAATAATAATAATAATAATAATGAAGTCAATCCATGCAGCTGCCAGCTGGGATAGGCTGGTTAAAAAAGCGCTGAAGCATGATTACTTCTGCTCCTTCCTTGTAGCATCCCTAACTGGCACCACTTTATCTGGGTTTGTTTCCCCCATTGACTTTAATGGTACCAAACAAAATGAGTCAAAATGGATTTGGATTTTTCAGAGGCTACACCCATTCTGTTTTGATGACCCATATTGAATAAAAAATTGACTCTCTACAATGCTCCCTCTCTGGCGTGTCTCCCAATCCCTAGGCACAGTAGTCCTATGTGGCCTTTTCCAACATCTCACTCTGCTGGAGCAGTGCTGGATCCACCAAAAGCAGGTGAGTGAGACCCAGCAGGGATGTGATATTGCCATCGGGAGGGGGATGGGGGAGTCTGGGCAGGGGGTGATCTGTGGTCTTTTTCGTCTGCGGAGGTGGGGGTACCATTGGTCCCTTTGACATGAGACTGGGGAAAGATTGCTGTAAGGGGGTGTAAGAGACGATTATGGGCTTTTTTATGGCTGAGGGGCACAGGGCCAACAGGGACCATTATATATATATGTGGATAGGCTCACAATCGGATGGCAGGCACATTGGGTTTTTTTTTTTGGGGGGGGGGGGGGGGAATGAAAGCGCTACTTAACCGGATATCTTTGAAGATAGTTGGTTAAGTAGAAAGTTATCCAGCCACACAAAGCCAGGTAACCTGGAAACCTAACCAGCTATATTCAAATACAGCCGATTACCTTTTAAAGATAGCCGGTTACATGTAGCTGCATAACTTTAAGCAGGTATATTCAGTGGAATGTTTATCCCGCTGATTAAATGGGACAAGTTATCCACCTAAGTTTAGCTGGACAACTTGTCCACTAAACATCCTACTTAATATTGGCCTGAATGTGTTGCTTTCTATAAGAAATAAAGTAAGTTTAGGTAAGGTTATGCATGGCCATTTGGGGTCAAAGGGTTAGGTTTTCCCAGATGTATTCAGAACCATGCAAGTCAATTGAAAGAAATGTTTGAGTTTCTGCATTATCAGGTTGTGAAGGGGTAATCAAAAGAGAACCCCAGAATACCTTAAGGTACAATATCCAGAGATCAGATCAGTCTACCTTAAGCCTGTGACAGCAGGAAATCCTGGGTCTGGGAGGAGGATCCTGTGAAGGTGTATATCTAGCCAGACCTAGGAAGGAACAGGAGGCCCTAGGGATTCAGGAGGAACCTTAGGAAGCCCAGACTGAGAGATTGTAAGTTGAGACACTGCTACTTTTGTTTATAAGCTACGAAGAGCTGCAGAGTTATTTTTTTTGTTCTGAATTAATAAAAGTTCATGAATAACCAGCCAAAGCTTAATCTGTGTCTATTCTCTGGCCATCCTGACTGTACACGATGCCACAGATGTCCATATTCAAAAGAGGTTTGTCTGATTAAGTCACGACTTAGCTGAACTAACTCCAGGGATTTGAAATTGCCACTCCTTTCATTGCCCCTGACCTATCCAGCTAAGTTGTTAGCCAGCTAAAACTTAGCCAATTAAATCAAGGATGGGTTGGGGGCGATCTGGGGTGGAGCACAGTTATCCGGCCTTATCTGGACACGTGTTAGCTGGCTAAGTTATCCAGATCATATCACTGAAACACTGGCTGAACTACACTGGCTGCCAATTGAATACAGGGTAAAATATAAAACCCTTTGCACTATACATAAGCTAATCCACGACGAGAAGGCTGAATGGCTAAACACAGTGCTCTGCGTCCATGTCCCACACAGAAACCTGAGATCTGCCAACAAAGCCCTCCTAACCATCCCCTCAGTCAAAACTGCAAAACTAACACAAGTCAGAGAAAGAGCACTATCATTGGCTGGGCCGATACTATGGAACACCATGCCCACAGAGGTAAGATTACAGAGAGACTTCAAGACTTTCAAAATGAGCTTAAAGACATGGCTCTTTAGAGAAGCCTTTTCACAATGCGAGCGAGATAGAGAGAAACGCTGAAATCCTTGTACAGCACTAGCACAAAATCCTTATACAGCACTAGCACATTTTATGTAAGTACGTCATGGTTTGTCACGACAACATTAATTGAATGTAGAGACTAACAGTCTTTATTATAGTCACAGGTCAGACTGAGCAACACGGAACATCTAGCCATTATTATGAACCTATGTTACCGAGACTACAAGGCACCCCCTCTACTTATAATAGGAACATATACATTCATTCATTCATTTATTTATTTATTTATTTATTTATTTATTTATTTATTTATTTAAAGGCTTTTATATACCGGAGTTCATGCACTTGTGCATACCACTTCGGTTTACACAGAACAAGGAACAGAAAATTACATCAAACAGATTGAACAATTAAACAAATATACAATTACATCCAACAATTGGGTATAAATAACATGGCTAACTTAGTAGGAACTTAGAGTTTGAGGTAAAAGAGATAAATAGTACCAAGTGGTAACAGAACAATGTAAATGGCTAAATAATAAATATAAATAGTAAATACAAATTCTTATAATAAATACAGGTGTTTACAGATTACAGTCTTCATGAAAAGTTTACGTCTACAGAATAGGGTTAAGTAAATAAGAACTGGCGGTTATTTCTATAGGAGTGAAGACTTCAAAAACTGAGGTTACATCTGGATTAAGAGGTATTGGTGTAGCATGCTCAAATATTTAATGATTTGGAATTGTGAGACCAAGGATAAAATTAGGAGTTGTTTGATATGATTATAAAAGCGAGAATGATTCAAGTTCTGGGATGTGGTTCTGAGCTAGACCTTTAAGTGTAGGCTTTTGTAAAGAGCCAGGTCTTGAGTTTCTTTTTGAATGTTCGAGTACACGTTTCGAGGCGAATGTCCGTGGGGAGGGCATTCCAATGAAGGGGGCTGGCAGTCGAGAATGCACGTTTCTTGAGTGAGGACTTGGCTGAAGGTACGTGTAAGGTGCCTAAGTATCTGTTTCTGATTGGTCTTGAAGACTCGTGTAGGCGAAGTGGAAGGCTTAGATCTAGCGACGTTTGTGAATGGATGTTCTTGTGTGTTATAGTTAGCACTTTGAAGATGATTCTGGATCTGATGGGGAGCCAGTGTAAGTGTTTTAGTATGGGTGTTATGTGTTCACTTCTGCTGGTGTTAGTAAGAATCCTTGCGGCGGAGTTCTGCAACATTTGTAGAGGTTTTGTGGTTATGGTTGGAAGGTCTATAAGCAGAGAGTTGCAGTAATCGATCTTGGAAAATAGTATTGTTTGGAGGACTTTTCTGAAGTCCTGAAAATGCAGGAGAGGTTTCAGCTTTTTCAGAATATGTAGTTTATAATAGCATTCTTTCGTTGTGTTCTTGACAAATTCTTTGAGGTTCAGCCTTTTGTCTAAGGTGACCCCCAGGTCTCTTACTTGAGTGGAATTGATCATTGGTGGTGAGGTTAGGTTGTTGGTAGGCTGAAGGTTCTCATCTGGAGTGATAAGCAAAAGTTCTGTTTTTGACGTATTAAGTACTAGGTTAAGGCTAGATAGGAGTGAGTTTATGGACTGTAGACAATTGTTCCAGAAGTTGATGGTGCTGGAGATGGAGTCAGTGATTGGCAGCAGAATCTGAACATCGTCTGCGTATATGAAGTGTGTGACCTTAAGACTTGAGAGTAGATGACATAGGGGGAGAAGATAGATGTTAAAGAGGGTGGGGGAGAGAGAGGATCCTTGGGGAACTCCGAAAGAGGATTTGACCGGGAGGGAATCCTTGTTGCTGATTCTGACCTTGAAAGTCCTATTGTGTAGGAAGGATCTGAACCATTCCAGGGCTGATCCTGAGATGCCTATGTCTGAGAGCCGGTCGATCAGGATAGAGTGTTTTACGGTATCAAACGCAGCTGATAGGTCGAGGAGAATCAGGAGGTATGGGGTCTTTTTCTCCAGACCTACGAGGACTCTGTCAGTTAGAGAGGTTAGGAGGGATTCCGTACTAAGGGATTTGCGGAATCCGAATTGGGCTGTTGTGAGTATTTTATGCTCTTCTAGGTATTCAGATAACTGTTTGTTGACTATCCTCTCCATAAGTTTGGCTACAAATGGAAGGTTAGCTATGGGGCGAAAATTAGCTGGGTCTGTAGGGTCCAAGTTGGGTTTTTTGAGGAGAGGTTTGAGGGTGGCTAGTTTCAGGATGTCTGGTACTAGTCCTTGGGTTAGCGAGCTATTAATTATCTCTGCTAAGGGCTTCGCTATGATGTTCGGGATGGTGAGTAGGAGTTTAGCAGGGATGGAATCTGTCGGGTGAGTGGAGGGTTTCATCTTTTTGAGAGTCATTTCGATTTCAAGTGAGGAGATAGGTTCGAATGAATCAAGGTTTATGTTCTGGTTGCGTGAAGGAGTGATGATAGAAGGAGGTACTGTGTTACTGGTTGCCAGAGGGGCCATTAGCTTGAGAATTTTGTTTTCAAAAAATTGAGCAAGCTCTGTGCATCTTGATTGTGCTTGATCATCTGGGATAGTTGGTGAGGTGGGTTTTGTGAGCTCTGAGACATATGTGAACAGTGCTTTGGGATCAAAGGAAAAATTGTGAATTTTGTGTGCAATGTACAATTTACTATATGTGCCTCTATGTAAACCGTTGTGACGGTAGTATACTGAACAAGGGTATAGAAAAGATTTTAAATAAATAAATCTAACTTTAGGACCACTTATCCAGTGGAAGTTAGCTGGATCGGTTTATCTAGCTAATTTAGCTGGACTTCCCATGGCTAACATTACCCCCTTTATTTCTTGCATGATTTCCAAATAAATATATTGTGAAGTTTCACGGAATAGTTAACATTTTTTTTCACCCAATTCATTTGGAGTATTTCCAAGATTGCTGTTGATGTAAACCTTGATATATATACAGGGCATTTGCCTTCCTTAGGGGAATAATTAAGATGCTAATTCTTACAATGTTATACTCTTGCATTTTCCTAATAATGAAGCAATTAAAGGATCATATAGTCTCAGTCTGTCATGGTGTTTTCCTTATTTCTACTTTTTTCTGTGACTTCCCCCTTTTTCTGTTCTGAAGGTCTTTTGACTGTGAATAATAATTAAATTTCTTGATCATTGTTCATTTTTTCTACAATGTATTTTCCTATTTTCACTGATTTTTTTTTCTTGAAGTATTATCTTGGAATTAATGCAAAATGTGAATAAACAGAAAATTAAAAACAATAAACAGTCTTCTGTCTGAAAAAAAAATGAGACTATGTGGGGAAAGGAAGTAATGCTATCTTTTCAGAACAGCCTAGGGCAGGACAGCTGCAGCAGGTTAGGGGCTACCTCAAGCCATTGTGACAGCCAGAGCATGGGGCAAAGGGGTGGGCTCTGCCTGCCTTCCAGCTCTCTACCAGAAATCACTCAATAAGCCAATACCTTGCTACTTGTGTCTACTGCTGGATTTGTGAGAGACACAGTCAGCGAGTTGTCTCAGGAGAGAGCAGCTGAATACAAATGACATGTTTTTCATTCTGTGCAGCTGCCTTGGACACAAGGAGAATTAGCTGCATTGAGAGGAGTGGGATTCAATTTCAGCTCATTGCTGTCATGCCAAATCTTTAATGGAGGTTAAAGGACATCGCTTCAGAGGGGAGTGGGAGCAATTGCCCCAGCATTTTTGAGCAGCGGGAACATCAGAGGCTGAAAGGAAAACACAATATAGCATGATATTAGCTTTATTTGTTCTACAAACGGTGTCCCTAGGAATATCTGCACAGTCTATCAGGCCCTGTTTCTGAATTAACTGCCTCCAGGATTTTTCATCAAGCAGGAAAGGTAAAGCTAGAGTAGCCAAAAGAAATGCCAGGCTTTAAATACAAAGGAACCCCAAATATGGGACTTGGAAAATTTTTCAGCAGACAGCTAGTTGTCTAATTCAAGTGAATAAAAATAATCACATCCCATCTTCAGAAACAGGGCTTAGGAACCCCCTGCATTACAAGAAAACGAAGTACATCCCCCTTTGACCAGATCTTTAAACTGGCTGCTGCTCTGATCTGCATAAATGCATTATCAGCTTCATTAAATTTTGCAGGAGCCTCATTATCCCTTTCCATACATGCAGTCACTCCTATGACATCGCCAACAGAGGATGCAAAACGGTGAGCATGATCCAATGACGAAGTCAGCTCAAGCTAAGAGCATTGGGGACGTTTGCTCATATGTCAGATGACCGCACTGTTTCAACTGAAGTGTTTCTAAAATACTGATGCACGCTGTCTCCGTAGAAATCAATGAGGAAAATTGATAATTCAAGTAAAAATAGATATCAATAATATCATTTAGTTGAGAAGAAGATATAAATACTGAAGTTACAGAGGCTGTTCTACAGAAGTTTAGAAAGGCTAATATAACTGTTCTTCTGAAAAAGAAAGAAATCAATGCTGTCTTATCCCCACTGCACTCCTTGCCTTGTACATCGAACAAGCACTGCACATCAAGGAAGAACATTCCTTTCACAAACAACACATCTCTTCATTATTCAGAACCTCACTTTCCACTTTATCTCTCTCCTATGATGGTATGACTTGACATCTCTAAAGCTTACAATATACAATATAATATCTGAAGAGTGTGGGGAGAAGGTTAGTGATCAGGCTGCTTGGGGGATTCAATTGCTTCTCTGTTGACTTTAAAGCAAACAAAATGAAAAAAAAAACCATAAAAATTTAAGAAAGCACCCCCTCCCCCCAAAAAATGGATAATTACATGAAAACTTTTTCCCTGCAAATCTCTATTAAGTAGCTAAGATGTTAGATCACAACTCCCGCTCCTGCTATAATGGGAGATCATTATTGAAAACTGTGCTCCTATAATCTCATTGTATCAGCTCTCGTAAGAGAGCAATTTTCAAAGCCATTTACATTAAATAGCAAATAATTGATTAATTCATTTAAATGTCATTAATTGCCTAACAGAAACTCAAAACGACATACATTAGGCAAAACAAAGTCTTGTATAATATCACATTTAAATAACACCAAAACAAATTAAAGCAGCTACATTATGACATCATTAAAATGGACTGGCTATAGAACTGCCCAAATTTATAGGAAGCAGAAGTCCTTCCATTCCAAAAGACAGACTGACTTCTATTTAATAAAGAGCACTTAAACCATTGGTGATCCTGCCTTTGACACTTATGTCACAGCATTGAGTTCATAACATGATCTCATAATCAATGGCATAAAATATAGCTGCCAAGTCCAGCAGAATAAACAGGGAGGACTTATCCCCATCTAGGCTCAACATCTGATCATCAGCCAGGGCCAGAAAGGCTGTCTCCCTGTGCTATAAGCATGGTAGAAGCTAGACTGATAAGGCCCCAAACAATTATTATCATGTAAACACAATAGGTCTCAGGTTTTCCCAACACTACCTGTTCAATCTTCTTAGCAAGAAATGATAAATTAGCTACAGACCAATAATTCTTCATCCGATTTGAATCCAAGGATGGCTTTTTAAGTAACGTTTTAATAAGTGCATGTTTGAAGTAAACAGGAAGCTCTGCTTTCAACAAAGAACAATTAATAATTTTGGTCAGAACAGGTACCAGAACCTCCCCTGAAGGCTTTATAAGGTTAGTGGGACAAGGATCCCAAGAGCAAGTTTTGTATGAAGCCAAAGTCAACAATGTAGTAACATCTGCAACCTCATGTGGCTCAGATGTTCAGGCATTGGCTGCAATGCCTTGGTTGGTAGCTGTTTAGATGACTGCTGGAGGTAAACTAAATAGGGGATCTTGCATGCTCCTCTGCTGAAGAAGGTGGAGTGCAAAGGAAAAAGATGATGAAAATTGTCCTGGATGAAGAGAAAGATTCTACAGCTAGTCAGCAAGCATGGCTGACAGCTAGGATGTATCCTTAGCAGTATGGACAGAATAACTGGGCAGATTGGCTGAATCAATTGGTCTTTATCTGCTTTAACTTCTTTATAACTAAGGACCCCCTGTGCTTATCCTAGGCTCTGCTGCCCATAGTCAAAGATCCTTTGTGTTTATTCCTGGCTTTACACCTTATTACACACAGGTAAGGGTCCTCTGTGCTTATCCCAGGATTTACTCCTTTGATGAAACAGATGCTCCACCCAGGCAGAAGCAGCCTAAAGTGACAGGACAGTTATATTGTCCAGAAGACAGAGGGAGCTCTAAAGGGAATACCAGGGGAAACACTACCTTAAGGCAGAAAGGAAAAGTGAACAATTGGTTAGGGGATTGTAAATCCAGAAGAAACAGAAAACATAGGGCTAATGGGAAATGTAGTTTGGAAATCCTTGGTAGAGAATAAATTAGCATGAAAGTAGCAACCACAGAAAGGTTTGTTAGGAGATACAGCTGAGGCTAACAGAGCTACTACAAGATATCAGCATGTTTCTTATAGAGAAGGACTGCCTTTAAGACAGAGGGATAGAGGTAGGGAATCAGGAGAGAGAGCTTACCCAGACCCAGAAGCAGAAATGCTTGCTGCCATCAGTTAGGGATTTTTTAATCTGCAAAAGTACAGATGAGAAGTTGGTTTTACATAACCCTGGGGAATTGGGCTGATCTACAGGGGACTACCAACATATTTTACTGGGGTGGTCCTTGTGTCTCAGGACAAGCACTGAATTCTTCAAATGTAAAGAGAGCATTGGTGCATGGAATAAAGTTGTTTTTACTACAAATGGATGGCTCTGAACAGTATTTTCCAGAGAACTGTCATGCACAGTCTACGTGGTGACCTAGAACACCCCTCACTCACACCCCCCCCCCCCCCCCCCCCCCCCCCCCCAGCTATGGGTCATTTGTGCTTATCCCAGGCTTTACCCTTCACTCCTACACTGCTAAGTGGAGGAACCTAGTGGTTAGAGGAGCAGGTTAAGAACCAAGGAAACCAGTGTTCATATCCTGCTTTTCCTACAGATGTTCCTTACCACTTTGGGCAAGTTTCTTAAATCCCCCCCATTATCTCAGGTACAAATTAGATTATAAATACTTTTCGGTTGGGAAATAACATTACAGTACCTGAATTCTAACTTGCTTGAGCTTGGATTTGGAAAAGGTGAGTAATTAAACCCAATCGAAAATGAGGCTAACATTTAGAAGAGGAAGCCATAACCACAGAGTCACTATTAGGTAAAATTGTCTCAAATTAATCTCCTATTTTTATTATTTTTATTTTTATTTAACATCTCTTTTATACCGATATCCGTTTGCACATCGCATCGGTTCACAATAAACAAAAACTTTTGGGCGGTGCCCTTACATGTAACAGATAACTTAGTGAACTAGGATAAATACAATTAACTTTTGGGAGGAGCCCTTACATATAACAAACATCAATGGGTAGATGCAAAGCAATAGAACTGTAACTATAACTATATACATGAGAGTGCACAGTACAAAATCAGCGGACATAATGTGTTCCTAAGTGAACACATTAAATTTTATCTATAAAATACCAAGCAACATCATTTCTTTGCAAAGAACAGAGCAGAGGAACTATGTGAAGGATTAATAGGGACCTTCATCTTCAGTTTTTAATTTATTTTTTCTAGGAATTTCA
This sequence comes from Rhinatrema bivittatum, assembly GCF_901001135.1. NCBI lineage: Eukaryota > Metazoa > Chordata > Amphibia > Gymnophiona > Rhinatrematidae > Rhinatrema > Rhinatrema bivittatum. The sequence continues at coordinate 213,942,122 of NC_042622.1, read as the reverse complement.
ATGTTATAATAAAAAAAAATATTTCAAGAATGCTAACAAACAGAAATTCCAATAATTAAAACTAATGTAAAAAATGTAAAAATTTTTCAAACACCTAAAAAATATCTTAAAACAGCAGACATCAAATATCAACCAAATTATTAAAACCAAGATTAAAAAAAAAAAAAATCACCTGCACTCCATCCCTGGGTTTGATTCTAGTCACCTTGGCATTGTTGTGGATTACCCAGAAGGTACAAACTGTTATGCCTGGAGGTGGACCCTTGTTCTGGAGCAGCGTAGGACGGCTCCATGGTCAGACCCAGGAAGCACCTGCCACCAGGAGGCGGAGCACAGGAGGAGACAGAGGCTAACTGGAGCTTCACAACTGGAAGCCCGTGGTCCCCCCGGGTGGAGCCCTTGGGGACCCGAACTGCTTGGACTTAGGTGGGCCTCGCAGAGTCTCCCAGAAAGGAAGGTCAGAGGTGTGCCCACCAGGATCAAGAGTGCGTGGTCGAAGTCTGGACTGGAGGCCTGAGGGATCAAGGAAGGCCAGTACAGAGTCTGTGATGACAAGGTTAGGAGCAGGGCCAGAATCCAGGAGGTATGGTCAATAGTGGCAGAGGCCAAGTTCCAAAAATCAGTCTGAGAGTAGTCAGCCAATGCAGGGGTCAAGCTCCAAAGATCAGTCCGAGAGTACTCAGCCAAAGCAGAGGTCAGGTTCCAAAGATCAGTCCGAGAGTAGTCAGCCAAAGCAGGGATCAGGTTCCAGAGATCAGTCCGAGAGTAATTAGCCAAAGCAGGGGTCAGGTTCCAGAGATCAGATGTGGTCAAGGAGGTAGGCAGAGGTCAGTACCAGACAGACAGTCCAAGGGTACTACCTGGGGGAACGCAGGAACAGACAGACGCTGGAACAGAATGACGCTGGAACACGACTGGAACGAGACTGGAACAAGCGATGAGACACGGAGGCAAACTAGTACACACACGGTGTCGACCCAATTGCCAAGGCAAGGAAGTGCAGGCAAGCACTTCCTCTTGTACTGCATTCAATCAGGGCGCGCTGCAGAGCTTGGACCCGCCCCTGGCCCTATAAGGGACCGGGCGGTCCGCGCTTGTGCGCCTAGGGGCAGCCCGACGCCATGGAGGAAGCTGAGCCCCGCCGTGAGGCCTGGTGCTCTGAGGAAGGCCCGTCGACCACACCGCGGGATACCAAGGCCTGGGGGAGCCCGCGGCTGCCGCTGGAGAGGCCGACCCGGGACCTGCAGAGGAGTTGGAGAGGTGATCAGGCCCGTGCATGGGCTGAGTGTGGACGGGGCGCGCAACACAAACCAACTAAAGGTAAACAAAAAATAGTTCACTATAATAAACCATACATATAACAAAAAAGGAACCCTAAGTGACTCTAATCATGAACTCTTTTTAGTACAATCCTTTAAAAAACATTTCAATATCCCTAATATCCCTAACAGTGCATATATGATATTATTGTTCTATGTATTATAGTGTCAACAATAAGGTATTTAAATTGACAAAATTACACTGCATTTGGAATTTAAAGTGAGTTCTATATTGTATGTTATGATATGAAAGATATAATTTTATAGTAAACATGGTTTTAAACATTTGTAGAAACTTTGATGCATTGTTTCCGGTTTATTAAGTTTTAATAAATGTATTTGTATGACATTTGCATTAGTTATTTGTGGTTGCTGTACATGTTAAGGATATTGAATTATTTTTTTTTAAAGAATTATAATAGAAAGACTATCAGGCCAATAGAGTAGGACATGCGCTCAAAATGGGTGCTAGTATGAGCTCCTTTGTCCTAACGCATGCACAGCCATATCCCCTGGGTACCCGATGCAATATTTAAATGAGAGCAGCATAAAGAAAGTATTAGAATCCAGACACTTTCCCAGACTCCTCGGCGGCGGACATTCACTGTGTGGCAGGGAGCTGCCATTGGACGCTGTGACACGTGACACGGTGAAGAGACGCTTAGGGCATGCATGCGCATTGGTGCACACAATTCAGTGTACGTTGGCAGGAGAGTCAGGTACTCGCCCCAATGATGTCACATGCTCAAGACTACTTAGCTGCATGGACTTGGATTCATTGCCTTGGCAAGAAGATCTCCTGGTTCCTGCTCTTCCATCTTGTTCAAGCCCTCCAGCCTGGTTCCAGCATCCTCCTGTTCCAGCGTCTTCTCAGCCTTCAGCTTTGCTTTAGCCTCAGCCTTGTTGCAGGCCATCAGCCTTACCTCAAGCTGTTAGTCTTGTCCTTGCCTTGCTTCAGCCACGACCTTGTCTTTGCATAGACTTTTAGACTCAGTCATTGTCTGGCCTGTGCCAAGACTTTCTCACCCACCGCTGGCGTGGGTCTCAGAACTCTACCTATAGGCTGTGTCACAGCAAGAGGGGCTCATGCATACACAGCTCCTTGCAGTTTGCTATGGCCATGAGCTTGGTGAACACGTCCCGGCAAAGGAGCCATCGCTGCCTTGATCACCCAGATGCAGGAGCAAAAAACATAATTGATTGGTCTGATGTACCAATTCATGGAAATGCCCAATAGAAACTCGATTAAGTAAAAGACTCATTATGGACCTTGTTACAGTGTTTAGACATAAGTCCAACGTCCAGCTTCAGTCTCAATTCCAGTTCTGGCAAACCCTGCACCAGCACCTATCCAGACTGGTGAGTCCTTGATTCAACTACCTCCACCTCCAAGGTATGAGGCTGTTCCTAAAATATGCAGAGGATTCCTTAATGTGTGCAAGATGCAATTTGAATTAAAGCCAGTTTGTTCTTTCTCCGACCGTGTCAAGATCATGTATATATTGTCCCTGTTGGACGGTCCAGCTCTCACTTGGGCCTCTTCCTTGTGGAAACAAGATGATTTGCTTCTCAGGAATTTGGACAATTTCATTCAGGAATTCCATCTGATCTTTGATCAACCTGGGTGTGTCACATCCCTGCCACAGAGCTCCTTTGTATTTGTCAGGGTAATCGTTCTGTTGGTGAATATGTGGTAGAATTTCGTATCTTAACTGACAAACTCATTTGGGGTGAAGACAGCCAAACCGTCATTTTTTGGCTGGGATTATCTGAGAAAATAAAAGATGAATTTACAGCCCGGGACCTTTCTCTGTCCCTCAAAACACTCATTGCCTTGGCTATTCATTTTGACCTGAGATTCCAGGAATATGCTTGTGAAAAGACGAACTCTCAGCAGACCTTGTTTGTGGTTCCCAGACCACCAAATCTCTCACAATTACTAGTGTAAAATTAAGAAAGTAGAGTGTGCAATCTAAAAAGATAAACCTTCTCTCATCATCACTGTAAGACCTGTTTACAGTTATGGGTAACTTTTTATTTATAAGAATACATACTTCCTGACTATGGGAATTATAGGAGGAATAGTACACAGATCCCACCCAACCCGTTTTGAGTTTCTCATTTTCTTGGTTGTTAAGATGTGTTTCTTGCAAAAATAAAATCTGCACATGACTTCTATGCATTACTTGCAGAATTTGCTTTCTCTTAATTGGGGAGAATGTATCCCGCATGTTCAAGGAAAGACAAGTCACCTCAGCATTTAGTCAGCATAAGTATAGAACTTAAATAATTGAAACCAGAAACCCCACTGAGAAAGAGAGGCCAAGAGCACTTGCCTGGCAACCTTTGCAATACCTTCAAACCACTAAACATACCACCTATTCTTTCAATAGAAATTAAAGCTATTCCTCTGCATTGCTGCATATCCACTTTTGCTATATGCCCTTTACTCCTACCCAGCACTCTCCTTAACAAGTAACCTTTAACCCTCAAACTACCCACATACACCCCAACCCCTCCCCCACCCCAACACACCCTTAACTCCCCTCAAGTGAGAATAACTTCAGGACCCGAAGGGAGAACCTCCCCATCTGCTTATCCCCATTTTTACCCAACTCAAAACTCTATCCCAACCCACCCTCCCTACCACCCCAAACCTTCCCTAACTATTCTCAACCCCAGAGAACCCCCTCACTTAACCTTTCCCACATGCCCTCAGTTCCCTGCCCCTCTCCACCCCCTCTCCCCCCACCCTATCATTTCCCAACTCCCTCCAGTGCTTCCCATATATCCCACATTCAACATTTTCATATGGATGATGATCAGCAGGGTAATAATATTATTTCACTACCCAACAGGGCTTCTCTGAGTACAGATTTTCTGTCCATTTAACATCTTCCAATATGTTGAGCCATTGGAGTATAACACCTCACTCCAGACTGCTCTTTCAGCATCACTCTCCATAGGAAAAACTCCTTTTCACCGTTTCCAATAGTAAGCTTTACATCGCTAGGACAAGGAAAATCCATCGTAATAATCCCAAGTTAACCCCACTCTTCCCTTCCTTCTCCTCCCACAAACTACTCCCCCCCTTCACACAAAAACCCTTCTTAATCATATCTTTCCACCCCTATCCCAGTAATAACCCAGTGAATAATCATACGCTCATAACCAACCTCCTGATTATAACCCACTCATAATGTGCCCCAATTTAAAAAAAAAAAAAAAGGGGGGGAAGGGGTTTTCCCCCTTAGGCATAAACAAGGGAGAAATGAAAGAATATCGAGCTTCTGTAAATCGAACATCATCGCAGCTTCCTTCCATCACTTCCCAGAACAGATTGTGACCCTGTTTCCTCTAAACATCAGTTGGCTGAGCTCTCTCACCTTTCTAAGCACCCACTCTTTGTCTTGAAACTTATCAAATTTAATAATAAAAGCGCGCGGGGACAAGCTACCGATCCAGTTTCTCCCCGGCACTCGGTGGCGCCGATCTGTCTCAAGCTTTGGATTATCAGATGCTGGGCTTAGCAGTTCCCGAATCCTTTGCTCCATAAACGCCCTTACATTTGAGCCGTCAGACTTTTCAGGTATCCCCACCACTCTTACATTAGCCCGTCGAGACCTGTCCTCCAGGTCAATGACCTTATCTTCCAGAACCTGGACCTGTTTTTTTTAGAGCTGCCAGCGAATTTGCCACAGAGGACTCCCAGTCCTCCACAGCCAACACCCAGTGTTCTAGCTCCTCCCCCCGAGGGCACATATCATCCAGCCTTGTTTTAATGTCTGTCATGGAAGAGGACATCCGCCCAAGATCACTTGCTACATCTGTTTGAAATTCTTTTATTTCATTTAGAATTTGCGACATTGTGATCTGCTCCCCCAGTGTTGCCTGTCCCTCCTCGCTTCCGCCTTCTCCTTCCCGCCACTGCACAGACCTTCTGACTCACCCGCCTCATGGTAAAAATCAGTAATGGGCCTTTCCAGCGCACTGCGGGTTCGGCGGGAACTCATTATTAGGAGCACTACAAGCTAGCAATTTGCTGGTTTTTGAGCGGCGCATCCACTCCAGGCATTAAAAGCAATAGAAAACGCCTTTATGCCTGAGAAAATATATTATAGCATAGGGGAAAGAGGGTAAATAAGCTCCAGGTGCAGAGCTTCACAGACTGTACACTTAATGGTTGCTCCATTAACCCTTTTTATATTATCCTCTTGGCACGGTTATATACACTACTGCCCCTGCCGTTGCCAATATAAAGCATTAATGCTTCTCCTATGACACTGGTTCAGCCTGCCACACAGGGCTGCTACTGTTCTGCAGCAAGGCTGAGGCACATCCCTGGCTGGGCTCTGTGTGCCAGGGAAAGGAGAGGGCCAACTTTCCTGTTAGTCAAACTAGATGATAGCAGCGTACACAATTTATCAAAATGGCAGGTCAGATAGGTGGTGTGGCAGCACTGTATGTTAAGGATGGAATAAAGGATAGGATAAATAAGATAAAAACGCTGCAGAAAGTAAAGCACTCTAGCTTCTCTATGAATAGAAATGCCGTGCAAGATGGGGCAAAAGTATAGCAATGGGAATATACTGTACTATCATCCACCTGACCAGAATGATGAAGCAGACTGTGAAGTGCTAACAAAGATTAGACAGACTAATAAAATTGGCAGCACAATAATAATGAGAGTTTTCAATTACCCTAATATCAATTAAGTGAATGTCTTATCAGGGCATGCTGGGGAGATAACATTTCTAAAGACCTTAAATTAGCAATTATTAGCCAGATTGATTTTAGTGTCTCCGCCTCTTACTTCTGGGAACGAAAAACATGAAATAGACTTTCCTATTAGGATTTGCTGGGGACTTCCAAGTGACCTGGTCTGGCCACTGTCAAAGACAGGATGCTGGGCCTAATGGATCATTGTTCTGACCCAGCATGACATCTCTTATGTTCTTATAATACTTTAGCAGGAGCCATAGGACTAATTCACCTATTTTTATATCCTGGAGTCAGGTGGTCACTGGTCAGTCCACAGAGGACAGGATTGGAAGAGCTCTGTGGCTAGAAGAGATCAGAAACTGTGGCTTGGGCTGTGCCAGAGCTGAGAGAGAGCTGTGACCAGCTTAAATGTTTACTACGCCACTTGGGGCCCTGTGCACTAAGGGACAGATTTTCAAAGCCCTATGCGCGCCGAGCCTATGTTCAAAAGGCCCGAGACGCGCATAAAGCCCCGGGACGCGTGGAAGTCCCATGGCTTGAAAAAATGGGCAGTCCAGGACAGTCTGGGGGCAGGGCAGGGGCGTGGCCAGAGGGAACGAGGAAAGCCAGCTGGTCTCCCCAAGGGCTCGGTGCTCGCAAGTTGCATTAGTGTGCACCCCCTTGCGCGCGCCGACCCCTGATTTTATAACATTCGCACAGCTGCGCACGCATGTTATAAAATCGGGCATATATTTTTTTTTTAATTCTTTATTTTAAATTTTCTTCAATTATAACAAGCAAAATAATATGCAATATTGCATATTCATCTCATGAACAAAACAAGATCTCAATCTTACCCTTATAATCAAATTATCGGAAATATCTTAAAGAAAATTGTAAACCGTTGAAAATTTCAAACTGAGCGAAAATGACAAAGTAAATATGGTATCACCCATAGTACAAGGAAAATAGAGATAACAACAGTTTCTATGATTATTCGCTCTCATACATTTTCTGCACTTTGGGGGTGTGAGTCCAGGAATGTCTGTAATGCTGCAACTTCAAGAAAGACATACTTTTGATCCTTATACCAGATTTGACATTTGCATGGATATCTTAAAAGAAATCTGGCACCCCTAACCAAGGTGGCAGACTTCAATTTAAGAAACTCTTGTCTCATTACTTGAGTTGCCCTAGACACTGATCTGGATAAATCCAGATCTGTTGGCCATGGAAATGTAACAATCTATTACGTAGAAATAAACGCAAGATTGTATCTCTTTCTTGTGGAAACATAAAGGAGACAAATAAAGTTTCTCTTGTTGTTATCACAGTATCCAAAGTTGTTTCTAAAACATCTGATAACTCAATGGATTGCTCTGGTTGCTCTTCTCTTGTAATAGATTTTTTTTAAATATAATAAATCTTAGCAAAAGCTGGCATAGCCTGTTCTGGTATCTTTAGTATATGCAAAAGATATTCTTTAAACATATCTTTCGGGGAAATCATTCTCATAAATGAAAAATTTAATAATCTTATATTAGAATATCTAAGATTATTTTCCATAAATTCTTATTTCCTCGTATTTGAAATTTCACTTTTAACCAACTTTTTTTGAATAATTTCTTCTTCACTCAAACGTTGTTCATGCATATCTAATTTATCCTGATATGTTGTAACTTTTTTCTCTACCTCTACTGGTTTTTTTTTTTAACTTCTACATGTGTCTTAGTCAATTTCAATATTGCAGTTTCAAGAGATTTAATTGCAGCCCAGAGTATATCCATTGTTATTACTGATGTCATAGGAGTTACAATTATGTTATCTTCAGACTGCCCCATCTCACCTCCCCCTGCTTCAATGTTTCCCATCCCAGGCCCTTCTTCATTTAATTTTTTATCAGAAATTATTAAATCATCAATTTTGTCTTGTAGGACTGTTGGTGGGGATGGAATATTGGGAGCTCCAGGGCTCAAAGAGATGGCTTCGGCCAAAGAAACAGATTCTTGCTCCAAATCTGTTTCTAACGCGGCCCTGTCCTCCGGATTAGTGGTTGTTGTTGCCACAAAGAATGATAGAATATGAGATTGAATTGAGCCAGGTAAGGGAGATGATGATATAACCTCCCTTACACAGGCTTTTCGTTTAGTGTGCGGCATTATCAATTCGCGAACTTCCGATCCTTTGTGTATATATCTCTATAAGGTCCTTCTAATTCCAATGGTAAACAATATGGAGGTCGAGAGAGATTATCAAAATGTACTTACATTTTGTCTTGGTAAAGATCTTACTTTCATTGAGAAGTTTTATATAGACGATTTCAAACCAGGCAAAGCCATGCGCCGGCGTCATCTGTACGCCGCAGGGGGGTGCCGGTTTTGTCCTTACCAGTCCCACCCCTCGATGATGTCAGCGGCGCGCCCTACTAGGAAGAGAAGCAGGCAAGGAAATGTCTCAGTGAGCACAGCAGGTAAAAGTTGAAGGAAATTAAATTTAAAGACCGGAATTCCTCCTTCTCACCTCACGGTCCCAACTCTCTCTCTCTCTCTCTCCCCGTCTGCGCGCCGCAGGGGGTGCCAGTTTTGTCCTTACTGGTCCCACCCCTCGATGACGTCAGTGGCGCGCCCTACTAGGAAGAGACACAGGCAAGGAAATGTCTCACTGAGCACAGCAGGTAAAAGTTGAAGGAAATTAAATTTAAAGACCGGAGTTCCTCCTTCTCACCTCACGGTCCCATCTCTCTCTCTCTCCCCCAAAATCGGGCATAGATTTGTGCGTGACAGGTAGCGCGCACAAATGTAGGCCGCATGCGTAACTTTTAAAATCTGCCCCTACGCATTTTCCCCACATACACAAAAAGGAAGAAAACTTCCATTGGAGAATAGGATGGAGCAGGATGGCATCCTAGTGGCAGTCATGCACAGCTGGAGCCCTGGTTTGCCTTAATATTATCAATTCTTATTAAAGTTACTTGGTCAATAACAGGAAAGAGAAAGGGGGAAACTTCGGACTTTCCCTGCAACTCCAAGGTCTTCAGGCTCTGGTATGATGGATTCATTTGTGCTTCATATTCTATCAGAATATTGGGCTGTGCAGTCGTTAGAGGGAAAAGGGGAGGGGGTAATTTGCCATCATCTCTCCCAGGTCACAGTATTTCACCCAGTCCCAATGAGAGACAATTTTCTAGAGATCCTGTGGTGGAAAGAGCAGCAGGTTCCCCTTGTCTCTTGGCGTTGACTGATGACCTCATCGGCATAGAATCGATAGCAGAGAGAGAATGGGGAGGAAATTCCATGGTGCTTTGGCATCCAAAGGAGGTGATCGAACATCTTGGGGTGAGGCTGTAACTATGCCCAGAATGATTTTCAAAGACCAACAGGTACTGGGGAGTTTAGCCCCACAAGGAAACAGTGATTTTGCATTTCAGCATGAGCGTCCCTCTGAGTTCACACTCGAGGAGATCTGGAAGATTATTTGGGAATTAGGTAAAGCCTGGATGCACAGATGGCTACCACTGCAGACAAGACTAAATTATTATAAACTAGTCTTTAATACCCAAGCTCTTAAGTTTCTGATTTGGAGAATCATCTGGAGACTACTGAAAGTCAGATCAAATAGATAACTAGGGCTCAGGAGGCCATTATTAAAGATGCCACTTTTATTCGTTCTAAGTTGGAAGAAGTGGAAAATACTTTGAGACGATAATTTACATTTGATAAATTTTCCTACAGTATCATCTGTTTCTGCATTGGAGACATTTAAGAGTTATTTAGCTGAGGTCCTGAAGGTCCCTGCTCAGGCAATGCCACCTGTTATTCAAGCATATTATTTACTTCCATATGTTAAGAAGAAAGCAGAAGAGGGACAACTCAACTTGTCAGCTATTTCTGAAGATAGAATATTCTAATAAAGCAGACAAATTCAGGCTAATGAGAAGGCAATTCCTGCTACAGGGAATGGATCTTGCATCTCTTTTTTTATGAGATATGAAGAGTTATTTCTAAACTTGAAAGTCAGAGTCTTTCCAGATGTTTAAAGAACACCCAGAAAAGATGAAAGCAGTTTCTTTTTATGAGAACTAGATTATTGTAATTGGGTGCTTTGTTTGTATTAATATTTCCATGTAAATGTCTTATAAAATATGAAAATGTTTCTTATTTGGTTTTTGAACCTGGCAGTTGAGTCTTTTCTTGAGTAATAAGATTTATACAGTGAAGCTCCATTCCCTATGACAACTCTGCAGTGTTTCCTTCCAAATGTCTCTCAGTATAATGTAATTGTTTGTCGCACTGGGATGTATTTTTCTTCTTTGCTTTTTTCTTACTTATCAATTACTTTGAGGATTGTAGTATTGCTCCTTAATAGTAGACTTTGTTTAAGTCTTCTGAGTGCATGATGTGTCTAGTTGTGATTTTTTTAATTTCTTTTTTGCTGTTATACATCTGTTAAGACTTTATTTCTAAATCAAGTTAATTACTTTAAAATGCATAAAGAAAAATTTTTTTAAAAAAGGGAGAAAACCTTTAGTATGTCTGACTGCACACCATTTAAAGAATGTCATAACTTGTGACTAAGCGGCAGAGTTTCAAATTTAATATCATGGATGAGTCAGCTCTAAAATAGCCACAAACCGTTTCTCCACATGGTTTCTATCTCAAGCAAGACAAACACAGCTTGAGCAAGATTGGAAACGTGCGCACCATGGAATTCTCAAAATTCCAAAGGCGTTCTGGACTTTAGCCCAGGTGTGTGTGTGTATGAGTGTGGTGTGCTTGCTGCATCTGTGTCCACTGCATCTGTGTGGAAGAGAGTATATGTATTATTTTGGCAACACATGTCATGCCAGTACAGTTTCCTGGATCTGAATTTGTGTTCCAGTGAGTCGCTGTTGCTCTTGCCATTGCCGTTATTACTAGCTGGGTTCTGTCTTGTTCTCACTGCTGATTATTGTGGCTTGCTGATTTTGTGCATGCCTGTGTGCTATGACTGCTGCCACTCATAGAAACATAGAAATGATGGCAGAAGAAGACCAAACGGCCCATCCAGTCTGCCCAGCAATCTTTTGCACTTTTTTTTTTCTTCTCTCACATACTTATGTTTCTCTTGGCTCTTAGTAACCTTTTTTATTCTATTTCCTTTCCACCCCCGCCATTAATGTAGAGAGCAGTGTTGGAACTGCATCTAAGTGAAATAGCTTAATTAGTTAGGGGTATTAACCGCCGCAATAAGCAAGCTACACTCATGCTTATCTGTTTATCCAGACTATTTAATTCAGTCCTTGTTGATTGTTGCCTGAATATAGATCCACCTTTCTTCATTCCCCCTGCCATTGAAGCAGAGAGCCATGCTGGCTATGCATTGAAAGTGAAGTATCAGTCTTGCTCCCCTGCCGTTGAAGCAGGGAGCTATGCTGGCTTTGCATTGAAAGTGAAGTATCAGTCTTGCTCCCCTGCCGTTGAAGCAGAGAGCTATGCTGGATATGCATTGAAAGTGAAGTAGTAGCTTATTTGGTTTGGGGTAGCAACTGCCGTAACAAGCAAACTACTCCCCGCTTTTTTGTGAAGCAAATCCTTTTTTCCACATTTCCTCATTGCCGTGAAGCTTAGAGCAATGTTGGAGTCGCATTAACCGTATGTATGTTTATTGAATAAGGGTATCACCAGGTAGTAGCCATCGTTCCCGTGAGCCACCCACTCTTCATTCACATCCTCTAGACTTTATGGATCCACAGAGTTTATCCCACGCCCCTTTGAAGTCCTTTACAGTTTTGGTCTTCACCACTTCCTCCGGAAGGTCATTCCAGGCATCCACCACCCTCTCCGTGAAGAAATACTTCCTGACATTGGTTCTGAGTCTTCCTCCCTGGAGTTTTAAATCGTGACCCCTGGTTCTGCTGATTTTTTTCCAACGGAAAAGGTTTGTCGTTATCTTTGGATCATTAAAACCTTTCAAGTATCTGTACCTTTTGGTCACCCTTCTCTGGACTGCCTCCATCCTGTCTATGTCTCTTCTGAGATACGGTCTCCAGAACTGAGCGAAGTACTCCAGGTGAGGCCTCACCAAGGACCTGTATAAAGGATCATCACTTCCCTTTTCTTACTTGATATTCCTCTCTCTATGCATCCCAGCATTCTTCTGGCTTTAGCTATCGCCTTGTCACATTGTTTCACCGACTTCAGATCATTAGACACTATCACCCCAAGGTCTCTCTCCTGCCCCGTGCACATCAGCCTTTCACCCCCCATCGAATACAGTTCTTCTGGATTTCCACACCCCATATGCATGACTCTGCACTTCTTGGCATTGAATCTCAGCTGCCATATCTTTGACCACTCTTCCAGCTTCTTTAAATCCCGTCTCATTCTCTCCACTCCTTCCGGTGTGTCCACTCTGTTGCAGATCTTAGTGTCATCTGCAAACAGACAAACCTTACCTTCTATCCCGTCCACTATGTCGCTCACATAGATATTGAATAGGACCGGTCCCAACACCAATCCTTGCGGCACTCCGCTTAACACCGCTCTCTCTTCAGAGTAAGTTCCATTTATCATCACACATTGTCTTCTGTCTGTCAACCAGTTTGCAATCCAAGACACCACCTCGGCACTCCCTCCTAAGCTTCTCATTTTATTCACCAGCCTCCTTTGCGGGACCATATCAAAAGCCTTGCTGAAATCCAAGTAGATGACGTTGAGTGCTCTTCTTTGATCCAACTCCCTAGTCACCCAGTCGAAAAAGTCAATCAGATTTGTCTGTCAGGATCTTCCCCTGGTGAATCCATGCTGCCTCTGGTCCAGCAATTCTCCTGACTGTAGATAGTTCACTATTCTCTCTCAATTCGTGTAGGAGGAGCGACCCGCATTTGAAATCAAGAACCCCCAACTCAAAGAAATAATGAAGACAGGCAGATACATTACATAGTTGGAACAATTCTTTATCAATGTGCCGCACTGAGAACTACATAAGAAACATGGATATTAATAGGCCGCAGCATAACAGAGCAAACATCTTGCAATTTTTAACAGAATAGCAAACCATGATTTGGGGGGTGACCAGTGCTCATAGGGGCAGATTTTAAAACCTGCACGTGCAGCCTACATTTGTGCATGCTACCCGGCGCGCACAAATGTATGGCCAATTTTATAATTAGCGAGCGCAGCCGCGCGCATGTTATAAAATCCAGGATTGGCGCGCGCAAGGGGGTGTACACTAGTGCACCTTGCACGCGCCAAGCCCTAGGGGAGCCCTGATGGCTTTCCCCGTTCCATCCGAGGCCGCTCCGAAATCGGAGCAGTCTCGGGGGGAACTTTCCTTCCGTCCCCCCAACTTCTCCTCCCTTCCCCTACCTAACCCGCCCCCCCAGCCCTACCTAAACTCCCCTCCCCTAACCTTTATTTCAGAAGTTGCGCCTGCCTTTGGGGAGGCATAGGTTGCACACGCCGGCCAATTGCCAGTGCGCAATCCTCCGGCACGGCCGCTGTTCCGGAGGCCTCAGACCCACCCCTGCCCCTTTCACAAAGCCCCAGGACATACACGCGTCCCGGGGCTTGTGCACATTGCCCGGCCTATGCAAAATAGGCTCGACGCGCACAGGAGCGGTTATGCGCGTAACCCTTTTAAAATCCGTCCCATAATGTGCAGAATGCCAACAGTGATGCTGTACTATCCCCAGACTTGGCTGTAGAAGCAGTCCAGGGTGCAATGCCTAATAAAGCATCCAGTTCCCAACTGCCTCAGTGCCCCGATCCGTAAAAGACCGGCTGCCACTGGGAGCAGTTGCCAGCGCAATCGGTCCATGCTGTTGAAGCGGTGACCACTGTTTGTGATGAGGCACGTCTGTTATAGCTGAAGGGTCAGTCCATGAGGTATGTTACATGCAAGGCAGCCAAGCCTGTGATTGGCTTAACACCAGAATTTGCAACTGTCACAACTGGCCACCCCCACCGCCAAACTTTTCCTATTATCCCGTGACAAAGGTCCCTACCTCTCCAATCTTTGCCTACCACTAGAGTGGGTGGGAGGATGCGATCGAGAGAGGTCCCAGTGAAAAGAGGGCTCTGCAAGCCACGTACAAGCCTGATAAAGGGCTTGTAAGTTGTGCAGAGCCCTCCTGACTCCAGCTCTTTAGTGACATTGATCCTCCTTCCCCCACCTCCACTCCTGCCTAAAACCTCCTGATGATGGGCACTCCCTCCCACCCTATGCTGTGCATTGGTTCCTCCTAATCCTGTTGTCGCATGGGTCTATGTTCCTGATGTAGATGTAGCCTCTGCTCCATTTCCATTTGGACACAAGGGCACATCAGGGAGCTGTGGAGGCCTGGGGCAAATGAGCCATGCAGGGCCACACACACACACACACCACACACACACCACACCCACCACACACACCTTTCCTCCTTGTATTATTCCCTCCCCCAGTAAGAGGAAAGCAGAGCTTCTTAACTGCAATTATTCACATCTGCTGCCTCCTCTTATAGCTTCCTTGTGAGGTGCAAACACATAGAGCCGGCACTAGCAGGGGCTGTGACTCTGCTGATATTCTTGGGGTCCTGTAGAGCATAAACAGCTGACCAGTTTGGTTTTCTCCAGGAAACAGATGACCTCTTGAGAAGAAAATGAATTGACTTTGGAAGCTCTTAATACAACATACATGTAACACTCAGTTATCTATAACACTTCATGGCCTTGAAAATACACATAGGAAATATATTTTTAGAGTTCTCCCCAACTCAGGTACCTACAAATTTATGTAGAGTACCAGTTTGTTTTTTTTCCTGAGCTGCTACAATCTGCCAGTGATTGGAAGCAGAAGCCTCCTCAGTTCTGCTTTAGCATTAGCAGGGACTGTAACTGCTTGACATCCCTGGGATCCTGAAGAGTAGTTCTCAATCTGTTTCTCGTGGACCAACTGACTGGTTTTTGAGATATCCTCAATAAACATACATGAGATTTCATGCATTGCCTCAATCTTACCCATATTCATTGGGGACATCCTGAAATCGGACTGGCAGGCAATCCTGGAGAAACAGGTTGAGAATTAGTGCTTCTGAAATTATCCAAACTTGATGCTTTGTGTAGTAGGACTCACGCCTGAGTTTCCTGCACACCTCAGGGAATTGTAGCGTTGGGCTGGTCATGGAGTCTAGAACAGCCAAGAAATGTAGCAAGACTTGGCTGTTCAGGTCAGGATCAAAAGTTTTATTTACAGGAGTTAAAAATAAAGCAGCAAACAAAACAGTAGCTCACCTCACTTTAAAGTTCCAAAATAGTCAGACATACTCGGTACAGGCATACCATGGGCTTGAATCAGCTCCCCAGGACTTCCCTAACACTTCTGGGCACTGATAGGAAGGGATCCTCCCAGGACCCAGAATCCTTGGTAGCCCTGTGCCTTAAGGCAGACCGGGGCAGATGGCTCTAGCCTGTATTTTAAGGTGGTTTGATGGAATCTTTTGTATACTCCCTCACATACCTTCCCCCTCAGCTCACCTCTACTCAGGTGAATCCTTGGTAGCCCTCTGCCTTAAGGCAGACCAGGGCAGATGGCTCTAGCCTGTGTTTTAAGGTGGTTTGATGGAATCTTTTGTACACTCCCTCACATACCTTCCCCCTCAGCTCACCTCTACTCAGGTGAGCGCCTGCCTGTATCAGGGACACCACTCTTGACAGGGTAAACTGCCCCCCTTAATATCATAAGACTTTGAGTGCCCATTTTACCGCAAAGCCCTTTTTCCACTGTAGAGTACTTTTTCTCCCATGGTAAGAATTTCTGACTTATATAGGCCACTGGATGTTCTTGTCCATGCTTCGTTTTGCTGAGGACCGATCCCAGACCTGCCTCTAAGGCGTCCATTTGAATGATGAAGGGTTCCGTAAGGTCTGGACTTATTAGGACCGGTTTGGAGCAGATCACTTCCTTCAACTCCCAAGTTTTTCTCTGCCTCAGCTGACCACTGGACTTTTTCCAGTGATTTCTTGAGTAAGAGCCTCGTAACTCTGCTTTCTCAGAGAGTTAGGTATAAGCCTTCTATAGTAGTCTATCAGGCCTAAGAATGCCCTTCCCTTCTCTTTGGTTTTGGGATCATTACCTTTGTAATCACCTCAGTTTTCCTAGACTGCAGGAGGGCTTGACTCTTCCCCAAAGTATAGCTCAGATATTGGACTTCTTGTCCTCCCAACAAGCACTTTTTTGGGTTTGCTGTCAGCGCAGCCTTCCTCAGAGTGGATAGTATAGCTTGAAGTTGGCTCAGATGTGTCCTCTAATGTGGATTGTAGACCACTATGTCATCCAGGTATGTGGCAGCATAGCTCAGGTGTGGGTGGAGCATATGGTCAACCAAGTGCTGGAACACTGTAGGGATACCATGGAGGCCAAACAGGAAGGCTGTAAATGGGAAAAGCCTTGCTGGTGTAAAGAAGGCCGTCTTCTTCTTCTCCATTGGCATGAGGGGTACTTGCCAGTATCCTTTGGTGAAAATGAGGGTCGAGATGGACTGAGCCGATCCCAGGTGCTTGATCAGCTCATCCACCCTAGGCATTGAGTATGCATCCAGTTTGGAGACTCCATTGATTTTGGTACTAGGACTATGGGCAAATACCAGCCGCTCATAGATTCTTCTGTGACTCCAAGCTGGAGCATCTCTTTCACTTCTGTTTTGATGAGTCAGTGTTTGGCTTCTGGAATTCAGTTTGGTCGTTGACATACAACCACCCCAGGTGGGGTAATGATATCATGCTGAACCAAGGGGCCGATGCAATAAAGGTGCGAAGAAAGCGGGCGCTGAATAGTTAGCACCCGCTCTCTTAAAGCATGCTTGGTGCCCCAAAGGGGGGGGGGGGGGGCGCGCCATGCAATATTTAAATTAGGGTTTCGCGCTGCCTGTCTGCCAGTAATGAAAATGGCCCCCAAATTTATCGGTGGCCATTTTCATTACTGGCAGATGGCCGGTTATGAAAACCAATGCCAGTAAACTCGGCCTCGATTTTCATAACCTGCCTGTCTGCCAGTAATGAAAACAGCCGCCGATAAACTCGGGGGCCATTTTCATTACTGGCAGACAGGCAGCGTGACCCTACATTGGTCTTCATAACTCGGCGGTCTGCCAAGTTTTTTTTTTTTTACTTTAAAAAAGAAGTACAGAAAAGCAGTTTTTTCAGCTTTTCTGTACTTCTTTTCAATGCGCTCAGCTATTAACGCCTGCTCCACGCAGGCGTTAATAGCTGAGCGATAAATGCGCATCTGAGACACACATTTATCTTTTTGCATTGGGAGTAAATGAGTAATAGCCTCATTCACGTGCATTTGCATCTGATGAGCGCTATCTCATTCACTCCATGTTAAACATGGGTTAAATAGGCGCTAATCTCCCTATTGCATTAGGGGGTGGATTAGCGCCTATTTATCCCGCGTCCGAGTGCGGGTTAAGCAGCAGCTTTAAGTCAGCCACCAGGGAAGTTGATAGCTCCTCTCCAAATGGTACTTGGGTCTGGTCCACCTCAGGTCCAAGCTCTGGGCCAAATTCCCCTTGTACCATTCTGCACTCGAGGAACCCATTTCTTTAGTATGTTGATATGGTAAATCTGACTTTTCTTTCTCTTATCCGGTTGGGCTATTTGTAGTCCACCAGGCCAATTTCTTCCAAAACCTCATAGGGCCCTTGCCAACGGGTGAGCAACTTATTTTCTGAAGAGGACCAGAGAACCAAAACTGGTTCCTGGGCTGGAATATCCTCTGAATTGTGCGACAATTTTAAGTCTGGGCCTGAGCGTCTGAGCCTTCTCTAAGCACGAGTGGGAAGCCTGCCTGTCTTTCTTTATGTGCTCTTGCACCCATATAACACAGTCCACATGATTCTGTCTGGAGTTCCTACCACATCTCTTGAGCCACATCTAATATGCCTCTCGGTCTTCTACTGTATAACAAGAAGATGTCAAACTCTGGGGCACTTCGTGAACTGCGAATAACAAATAGGGTAGTACCAACTCCCAATTTTTGCCATCTTCATCTACGAACTTCTGCGACATTTACTTAAGTGTTCTATTGAAGTGTTCCACAAGGCCATCAGTCTGTGGATGGTACACTGACGTACTTAGAGTTTTCATCTTAAGCAGGCTGCAGAGTTGCTTCATTACTTTAGAGATGAAGGGAGTCCCTTGGTCTGTCAGGACATCTTTGGGTAGCCTTACCTGAGAATAAACTTCCATTAAAGCAGTTGCCACTGTCAGAGTTTTCATATTTTTCAGCAGTAGGGCTTCAGGGTATCTCATGGTATAGTCCAGGATCATGAGAAAATGCTTGTTACCTTGAGTGGTTCTCTCTAGTGGCCCCACAAGGTCCATAGCCACCCTTTCAAAAGGGGATTCAATTATGGGCATGGGAAAGAGAGGTGCCGCCTGAACATTGGCAGGTTTAATGAGTAAGCAGGTAGAGCAGAACTGGCAATACCATAAGACCCGTTTATATGTTTCTGGCCAAAAGAATTGGGCCAATATTTTCTTTCAGGTTTTTTCCTTGCCCAGATGATCCCCTAGCAGGTGACCATGTGTTAGCTGCATGACTTTCTGACAATAGGACTTGGGGACTAGGAGTTGTTCTATCAGTTCTCCCTCCACACTCTCCTTTATGACTCGGTATAGCAAGTCTCTTTTCATTATGAAATATGGAGAATCCGGTGCAGTCATCAGAGCTCCCAGAACCACCTTACCATTTACACTCTGTAGATGCCTACTTAAAAGACTCATCCTCCCTCTGGGCCCATTTGAGATCTCCTAGCTTACCCTCCTTTTCCCAGTTAATGGTGTTGGGCATGAGATTAGAGGTGGCTGGCAATTCTTCCTCTGACTTTGAGGTAGCTGCCCCCTTGGTCTTTTGGTCAGCTGCAAAACTATACTTGTCCTGTCTCCATTGTCTCTGGGATTTTGGCATTTTGGAGACTTTAGGAAACAAGTTCATATCCTCTATGAGGAAGAGTTTGGGGAATAGTAACTCCTCCCTGTTGGTGGTAGGTGTCTCCGTTGTGAGCAGGATCCAGAGATTGTTAAAATTCATCAGTCTCGCCCAATTAGGACAAGATAGGGAAGCCACGGCAGAACCCTCACTACCATTTAACCTTGATTGATGGGTATCTTTAACTCCATTTGGCAAGCTGGATATTGTCTGAGATCACCATGTATGCAGGTCAACAGTACCATATTCTCATAATTAATTTAGACTCATTTCACCGACTCACATCGAATGAGGGCCTTCACGCTTCCCGAATCTACCAAGGTCCTTGTTGGAATGCCATCTATTTCTACAGAAATTACAAAAGTGCCAGTCTTCTGCCTGGGAATGTCCGCAAAATGACAGTAATATGGAGTCATAGCATTAATGTCCATAGCTTTTTCTTCACAATATGGCGGTCCTTGGCGAAATGGCTGCTTTCTTCACCAACAAAACATGGCGAACTCCACAAGTTAAGCACTGGGTTATGACTAGCATTCAGGTCAGCTCTTCTGGCAACTGGAATCTCTGAATCTTAGGATCTCGTCGGCATCTACACCCATCCTGCAACTTCTCAGGGGAGCACAGTGTCTCTGGCATATAGTGAGCCTGGTAGTATGCCTCGGCCACTTCTAAGGCCTTCTCTAGTGTCAGATTTGGTTATTGATAGATCCACTGCCACATGGGCTGTCCAAAGTCATCTAGGAAGTGCTCCAAGAGAATTGTCTTCCACTTCCAGGTGACATTGCAAAGTCAATGAAAAAGGTATCTTGGATTCTCCCAGGCTGCAAGAAGCCAGACTGGAAGCGTTGTCAATAGATCTCTGGGGTGAGCCCAGCTCTCTGAAGAATGGTGGCCTTAACTTCCTGGTACGTGGTTGTGCCATCAGGGTTTGCAGTCTGGAAAGCAGCTTGAGTGTCTCCAATTAGTAAGTTACCTAAATAGGCAACCCACCTATCCTCTGGCCAGCCAGTCAGTCTAGCAGCCCTCTCAAAATTCTTTAAGAAGCTGTCGGGATCCTCTCCAAGAGTCATCTTTAGTAAGGCTATGGCCAAGGGAGATGGTATAGTCAACACCGTTTGCACCGCCTGTGCCACTTGAGTCAGTATGGCATTCTGCTGAGCCACTTGCTCTCGCAACACATGCTGCTGGTTGAGCTGGACCTGCAAAGCATTTTGCAGCTGTTGCTGCCCAGAAGCCAGAGTCTGTATTACTTGTTCCATATTTGCCTGCGTTCTGGGAAGGGGGAAGTGCTAGGCAAGCACCTCTCCAGGGAAAGGCTGCTTAGTCCTGTCTCACTTCGTGACCCCTATCAGTACTAGGCAGGCTACCCCCTTAGCCTGTTTATGGCACCCTTAGGTGAGAAATTAGGGAGGCCCCTGGAAACAGGTGAAAAATAAGTCTCGGGTTGCTTTTCTTTTTTCTGTACTATAGCAATGGGTCGGTGCCAGTGGTTCCCTTTTTAGGCCACCTAATCCCACTGTTGCCACCACATGTAGCGATAGGCCGGCCACGGCATCTAGAACAGCCAAGAAACAGCTAGACTTGGCTGTTCAGGTCAGGAACAAAAGGTTTAATTATAGGAATTTCAAAGAAAACAGCAAACAAAACAGTAGTTCACCTTGCTTTAAAGTTCCAAAACAGTCAGACATACTCGGTACGGGCATACCTTGGACTCGAAGCCGCTCCGCGGGGCCTCCCTAGCTCTTCTGGGCCCTGATCCTTTATAATATTAGGAAGAGATCCTCCTGGGACCCAGAATCCTTTTCAGCCCTGCGATGTAAGGCAGACCGGGGCAGATGGCTCTAGCCTGTATTTTAAGGTGGTTTGAGGGATTCATTTGTATTCACCCTCACCGAATGGTAAAGCTAGGGCTTTAATGGAACACTTCCCAGTCTGAAGTTACAGCACGACATGGAAGCAGAGTGGAGGAGGTGGGTGAGAAGACAAAGTGCAGGACAGTGAAAGAGACTCACTTTCACCTGGGCAGAAAGCGGTTACCTCAGCAAGGAAGTTGAGGTGGCAATGGGATAGGTGAACTGGCGTAAACTGGAAGAGGGCTCTTGGTGCTGTGAACATGATTTTTGAGCTCCAGCAGCAGAGGGGCCATGTTAATAATTCAGCACCATTGTAGGAATTACAGGGCATGAATTATGTGTTCCTAATAGCGCTAGAGGATTCAATGGGGAAGGGGGAATGGGATACTACTATGGTCTAGCAAGGATTCCTGAACCTGTGCTAGTGAAGACTCAACCAGGTGGGATTTAAAGATAAATCCACAATGAATATACATGAGAAGGCAGTCACTTGAGGGTAAACATTTTAAAGAGTTGATAAATTCTACAGCAGAGTTAGTGACAATGTGGTATATTTGGAGAAAGATGCATATGAATGTAAATTTGTATTATATTTCAAATAAAGGGGTGTTTTTGCCATTCCCTATGGCCAGACGTTCTTTTTTTAAACGGAAAAGGAATCTTAGTGATAACTGGTTTAGAGGAGGGAGAAAAGGAAAAAGCAGATATCAAGCCTCTTTCCTCCCTCCTGATAGGAATATATTGATAAGTAGACCTGGACTTCTGCCTCTGATTAACAAAATAGGATAAGAGCTTTAGCCCTTGTGCTCTGAGCCATGTTTACTGAACGAGCTGGAGCACAGTTCTAGGATGTGCCCTGGGCAGGATTTTTCTGGATCAGTATTAGACAGTAGATATCTGTTGCCTGCTGTGGATGCTGTTTTTGCCTCTTTAATGATGCCCAGCCCTAGGGCTATCAGAGTTCCAAGTTTTTCCATGTTAAACCCTTTCACAATTAGCAGCAATCTCAGGGCCTGGGGATAGTCCAGCCCCACCACACTCTCTTCAACTCTTCAGCCAAGCAGATCACCTTCAACCAAGATTGTATTCATAGTGCTTGCTTTAGTAACCCTGCTTCTATGATACTCTGTTAGTATAAAACAGTACCCCTGGTTTTGCTAGTATTAAGCATTATGCTCCTAGTATAACACTGGTTCTGCCTGCCAGATAGGACTTCTGTTGTACTGTAAAAAGGCTCAGGAACATCAGTGGCTGGGTTTGGTGTGAATTGTTTGTGGATTTTTCCTCTACCAGCTTACAGGCCAATGCAATATCATCGTGTAAAAAACTGGGCACACATTTTTTTAATGCACGCACATCCACCTCTCCTGGGCGCTCGATGCAATAGGCAAATGAGCTAGCGCAATGGATAATTTATGTGTCCCTGCGCTCTACATCGGGCACCTAGGAGAGTGGTTGTGCATCCACAATAGCCTGGCCAGAGCTCCCTCCCCACCCCAGGCAGGGCTGTTTCCAATTAATCCTTTTCACTGACACTTGTCAGTAGAAAGGACTAAGCCCCTTTCCGGACAGCCTTCTGAAAGGTGATTTATCCTTTCACTGACATGTGAAGATGAATGGACCAATTGGCAGTAAGTGAAGGAGCGACTAAATTAATATTAAATGCCAATACTTAATATTAATTTATTCATTCCTTCAAGGGCCGATATTTAATATTAATTTACTCACTCCTTCAATCGTGCTAGAACTTGGGGATGCTGCTTTCTGTGGTTCCTTTTACTGTATCACGACGATACTAATAGAAGGAACCACAGAAAGCAGGATTTTTTTTTTTTTGTTGTTGAGTCATTGAGCGTAGTATGATTCTGCTTTCTGTGGTTCCTCCTATTTAATAGGAGGAATCACAGAAAGCAGGATTCTTTGTTTTTTTTTCATGAGCCCTTGAGCGTGGCATGCTTTAAGCCTGCACCCGGGCAGGTGTTAAATTTGCCGCATTAAAATGGGTGCCTAGGCCCCGTGGCAATTTTTGGCATTGTAGGGTAATAGCTAATAGCCTCATCTACATGGAATTTTCGTGTGATGAATGCTATTAGCTACATGCCCGATTGGACACGTGTTTTGGACACGCTAATCCCCTTATTGCATCGGGCACAAGTCTAGCGCATCCAAAACGCGCGTCGAACCGCATGTTAAGTGGTGCGCTGACCCTAGCGCCCGATATTGCATTGGCCTGCTAGAGCTCAACAATTTTGGGCACAGTGTCAGGTCCTTTATTATGCATGAGAACACAGGGCTCTGCCTGATTACACTGGTAAACAATGTTTCCTTCAGGCGTTTTGATGTTCCAAATAGATTTTTTTGATGCTGATCACAGATATTACTTTGAAATTTGTACATCACATACAAATTTTGAGAAACGGCTAATTTTGTGTTACAATATTTGCGGCAAATGTTTCCATGCATACGTGACGCCAAGATAAAAGAAAGTGTTTTCGTTGGCCCACAAATCTGAGCTGAGCAAGGTACAGAACGTGTTGTGTGGACAGCCTTCAAGAATGTCGTTTGTAACTTTCTAGGCAACTAAAAGGCAGCAGACTATGTCGCACAGGTTGAAAATCTGCTTCAGGCATACAAATTGATGAAGTGCAACATGTTATTGAAGATACGTTTTCTTCATTCCCACTTGGACTTCTTCCCAGACAACTTTGGCACTGTGAGTGACGAACATGGTGAAAGGTTTCATCAAGACATTGTCAAAATGGAGAAATGGTATCAAGGCAAGTGGAACCCCTCCATGCTGGGTGACTATTGTTGGACTCTCGTCTGCAAAGCGTTGGACAGTGATGACAAATGAAAATCTGCGGCAAAACATGTTTAGTTTTGTTTTCTGGTGCCAACATTGCCATTATAGCTTATGCCGCTACAGACACATAACAATGCTTAATGTATATCGCACTTTTCTGGCAAACGGTACATGATACAGACATAATAAATGCATATTTGTGTTCAGCTTGTTAAAATCTACTTGTTTCACCGAAGGTTGTGGAGGAAACAGAATGTTCCCAGAAATGTATTTACCAGTGTTACTCTTGGTCAGTACCCTATTCTCAGACAGCAGACAAAAGCTCTCATCCTCATTCAGCCCCTCCCCTCCCCAGCACCATGCAGGAAACAGGAGGACATGGGGGTGAGGCTAGAGTGGACAGAACAGAATGAGAGTGAGCCTTTCTGTCCAATTAATTCAGATCCTCCCCTCCTGTTCCCTCTCCTTTGTCTGTGGTACAGCAATCAGGAGGAGAGGGAAAGAGGCTAGAGGAGACAGAGCCAACTCCAATAAATGTATTGGTATGATATCAGTGTCCACAGAAAATCTAGACCCCCCTTGACCATTTTTCATATTTTGTTTTGTCAGTGCATCAGACATATATATTTAAGTGATTAATTTTGCACTCATTAATACCATACTTTACCCCTTTCAGGACAAAAAATGTTTTCCTGGGGGACAAAGATTCTTATTGGAAAGTATGAGAGGGAGTTACACCCTCAAGGACCTTTCTTTTCCACTTTTTTGCTGACTGAAAGGATTGAAATCTACTAAAAGAACATGATCTGAAAGTTGTCCCTGTCTACTCCTTCTGGCGTTCCTAAATCTAGTCCAGGCTGGAGCTACACAGAGATAATTTTTAGATTCGTGACTTTTGACATTCCTCATATCTTGGCCATTTTTAAAAATCTTCTCTGAAAAGAAAGATCACCCTTAAATAAAAGGGTTGTCAAATTTGTTTTAGAAATTTAATCAGCTGACCAATTTCTCAACCAAAAAAGCCTTCTAGTTGCTACTATGGATGCCATACTCTTCATGAACATATGTACCAAATCAAAGGAGGCATTGGGCACATAAGTTGCCCCAGGCTCTAAGCCAGCAGCACTCCCCATTGGACTCTATGAGCTCTTCTTGGACATATTAGGATAAGCGCAAACCTGACCTTGCACCTACACAACTACATACTATGACCTGAAGCATCATACTCGCTGCTTCCAAGGCTTGCTTCAACACCAACTATCTTCCTATCCTGTGCATCCTTAAGAGGTTCCATCTTCCACTGGAATAGTGGTTTGCTTGGTTACTGAACACACCAGAGTGTCCACCCTTGGGAACCTAAACTTGTTCTGTTGAACCACCAAGGCATAAAACTTAGTTAATGTACATCCTCCTTTAAAATTCACCTCTGGAGAAACCCATTCCAAATAAAATCCTGAACTGTCTGGTGCACAGGAAAGATCTTAGAGGGTTTCCTGATACTAACCATAATAGGGTCCTTTGCAGAAGCACTTCTTCCTTTTCATTTGCTGTACTCAGAGTCCACAAGGACTGTATAATCAAAGAGAAAAGTTTCTCCTTATGGAAGAGACAGACCATAGCTGATCCAGCCTCCCCTTCTGGAGGGAATTCTCCCTCATCCAGATCTTCCTCCCTATCGTTGTCCCTTGGACCTCTAAGTTCCACCAAGGAATTATCAGATCCAGAGAAAACCTCCTTATCCCCCTCCTCCTTTCTGCTTTCTTCTTTTTGGACCTTGTGTCCCTCTGCTGCACCTGAGGCAGAAGAATAATCTAGGGTGGACTCAGAGACCAAACTCTGCCCTATTGAGGAAGCTTAGTGCAGGCATCTCAGATTTCTTAGAAAGTGAAGCCCAGACTACAAAGGAAGTCTCCAGAGGAAAAGAAACCAGGCCTGGATGTTTACCACTGAACCATGGAACACCTGCTCAATGGGAGCAAGAGAGGGAAGATCCATCTTCTTTGTGCTCCTAAGATGAGCGCTGTGCCCATTGCAGTGATCACCTCCCATGGGAACAGGAGTCTCAGCTGGTCTCACAGAAGCAGACCCCCCCCCCCCCCCCACCCCCCACCCAGAGTGTTGGCATGGTTACTGCAATCCCTGCCGTTCCAGACAGCTGTTACAGAGCTTTTCTTTATTTCCTCAATTCATTAACCCCCATATTTAGTGCAGAGTGTAGGCCTCTTCCCATGCTCTGCTGAGGAGGACATTTCCCTACAAAGCACCACCTCAGCCAGGAAAGGAGATAATTCAGGCACTCACCTTCTGAAGAGCCTCACAAGTGGACCTATACCATCAGTGGACCCTCTTTCCTGTTCAGTTCCCTGGCTGGGCCTTTTTTCCTACTTTATTGCTCAGAAAAGCTAACACTTTTTTTTAAAGAAGTGAATCCAAGGTAGGGGGATAGAGGGAAGGGAAGGCAAACTTAACCCCAAGTATTTTGGTGCAAAACATTTAAGCTTAGAAGTTCCAGTCTTTTAAAGCGAATAAGTTTGTCATTCAACCCTAAAGACATACCAAGAAAGGATCTCAGCAAGACAAGGCCTATGTATCATTTGGTTGGCTGTGGGATGGCCCCTTCAACTGGCTGCACTCACCTCAAGGAGCTGCCGACCCGCCTGATGCTAAGCCTTCATCTTTACGGCTGGGACGCTACTGCTACCAATTGCGCCCATAGGCACGGGTGTGCGCTGTCTCCACTGAAATGGACCCAGTAGTGGGAAAAGCCCAGTGGCACAGTCTGATGACATCACAGGAGGCTGACCACTTAAGTCCAGTCATCCCATTCCTCAGCACCTCAGCAACAAGTCCTTTTGCATCCTTGCAATGCATGTTGCTTTTCCTCATTTCCTTTGCCTTGTCTGCCTTTCCTTGTTCTTGTGCCTGCCCTGCTCATGGTTATCCTTGCCTTGCCTGTACCTTCCTTGGTCCTGCCATGCCTTGCCCTGCTGGTTTCTCCCTTGTGTTGGTCCTCAGTGTCTTGTTTTTCTTCGTCCCATCTGTCTTGGCCTGATTCCTGGTTCTGACCTCTGCTTTAGATATTGACTTCATTTCTGGATCACTGCCTGCTCCGACCATGGCCTGGACCTAGATACTGTGTGCTCGCCTCCTGCCCCGACCTTGGCCTAGACCCAGGCAGACACTGTCTGCTCGCTGCCAGTCTCCAAAATTCTAGCAAAAATCTCTTCTCCAAAACGGGAAGCAGATCCTCATAGTCAGGGAGTGCACTAAAAGATCTCTCCTCTTAACAAAATACCGAGTTAGGTGGGTAGGTGCTAACTCAGACAGAGTTAAAAAAAAACCAGCTCCTCACTCTCTGCAAGCCAATACCAAAAGACCACACTTGCTACTCACCTAGCTCCCCTTCTGGACTGGAAACAAACCACCACAGTAATTCTCCAAGAACAAGCAGGATGACAGTCTTCACACATGAGTAACATCATCGACTGGATCCCGGCCCAGAACTTTGATCTCAAAGATTCTAGAGCTTTCAAACATGCACTACTGAGCATGTGCAGCTATAGTTATCACCCTGCTCCCTAGGCAGAGTCCTTCAATTTCTTTTTTTTCTGCAGAGCACTGTGGTCATAGTATTTAGCTTTGCTCTCTCCTCATTGTGGTGATTTTTTTCTGGAGCTGCAACTGTTTTTTTTCCCTTTTTCTTACGGTAGTTTATTTTATTTTATTTTATTTTCTCTTCTTCTCAACTTTCTGCCAGCCGCATGGCAGATTTAGTCACTGTGCAGCCTGACAGAGTCTAATTTAATTCCTTAATAAATAAATACTGTATCTGCAGTTTAGTTTCTGTGTGTTCTCCTTGCTCTGTCTGTTTTTGTGTTTTTATCTGGTGCTGACAGGACTGACGGAAAGCAGTCCATGGGTAATCTGAGTAGGCCGCTGAGCCTGGGGACTTGCCTGAGTTCTATCAGGCAGGAGTTTTATGTCGATTCATCGATTGATCGGCATCAATGGAGGTGCGCCATGCCAGAAATATTGGGACCGCCATCATCACATCAAGGTATCAGCTTCCTTGCCTGTTTCATACCTTAGGTGCGATGGGACACTAGCAAGGAGGGTGCCAATCCACACTATTGGATTGCTTTTTGGCAGTGAGAAGCCACTGACTCTAACAGGTGGTGCTCGGTCCCTGCTGTGCCATGGGATTTTACCCACAAGCGCGACAATGGGGTGCGCATGTGCACCACTATCCGCAAAACAGGATGCCGCTGCACGAGTACTGGTCATTGTGCTTTTTAAAGTGGGCACTATTCCTCCAGTTGCCCTCTAGTGTAGGTGTGTGTGTGCTTCTCTCATGCAAGCACAACAGGTTATGTGCTGCTGCCACAAGAGTGACTTAAGACTGCGTTCCTGGTCGAACTACCAGGGATGTGGATACCAGGA
Source organism: Rhinatrema bivittatum (assembly GCF_901001135.1). NCBI lineage: Eukaryota > Metazoa > Chordata > Amphibia > Gymnophiona > Rhinatrematidae > Rhinatrema > Rhinatrema bivittatum. The sequence goes on along the minus strand of NC_042622.1, from coordinate 213,914,058 downwards.
GGGTAGTCTTTTCCTCCCGCAGAAGAGGGGTATGTCTTTTGATCCCTCCCTTATTAGCTTACATCGAATCCCCTTGGGGGGAAAGCCTCTGAGGTTCCGTCCCTTGCAGGTCCATCGCCAAACTGGAGCCTCAATTCTTTTGAATCTGTGCACCTCCCTGCAGGCCAGGACCTGCAGGCATTGGGGGGACAGCAGTGGTGATCATGGACTGTTCTTGCTGGTCATTGGATTACTGTGATGACCTACCCCGTTTGCCTGGGTGGCCACCTGCACCCAATGTGTTCACTTATGAACCTCTGCGATCAGCAACAGTAACTCACTTTCCCCTGGAGAGTAGGAAGTTTTTTCGGGATCGGAGGGACTCCATTTCCTGTTGCTTTCCTGTCCTTTCGGAAAGGGGAGATACAACTGGATTTCCAGAGGGGAACCTTTATGAGTTCCCCCTTAAATGCTGGACTGTCCACCCCTACAAGGAGTGGCCCTTGATCTCCATTTCCCAAAAAAGGGATTTCATTACCTCTGACTGGCGGTCGCTCTCTGTTCCCTGGCGGGATTTGAGAGGAAGTCGGGCGTTAGCACTCTTTCCTAGGTCATCCTAAGGCACAGCAAGTCTATTTTGTGAGGGAGTTATTCCGGATTTGGTATCCCCGTCGTGCACAGCTCTCCCCTTCTGGGCAGCTGCCTGGCAAAATTAGGGGTTACTTCCGTGCGGGAGTCACCTTTTTGATACCTGCTGAGCACATTGTGCAGTTTTTGCGGATGACTGCTCTTGCCAGTCATTTTCACATGTGGGACCCTACTTCAATGAAGAGGGTTCTGGTCCATTTGCACCTCAGTTGGCAAGCATACCTTTCAACCTCTCGCCATATCCATGGCTGCATGAGTTAGGGGATGCAACAGAGATACTAGACTTTGTTGTGGTGGCTTGTGAGCTATACTTCCCCTTTTTAAGAATAATCCTGTCTGTGGGCAGGGAGGTCATGGTTCATGCAACCGTTGTTCCACTCACTGGACCACATGATTCTTTGGGGAAAGTATATGTAATCATGGCCTTGGGTATTGATACTTTGGCCAGGTTGTTGGGCAGTCTGTTCCAACCCTGCCCTGGTGCCCTTTGGATTGCCAGGTCAGTAAAGAAATCCTGTTTCTACAGGGGCTGTCTCTTGGTAGATTTCTTCCCCAGGAGGTTCACTCTCAGTTTTGGCTGTTCCTATCATGTTGAGAGGTCTACCTTGGGGGTGGGGGGGGGGTTAACTCCCTACTGGAATCAGCAATGAGTTGTTTGTTAAGGTTGATAAATACAGCCTAGCGGCTTTTTGTTATCCCATAGCCTCGGGGTCTGCCTCCTTGTGTTCTTCGCTCCTTCCGACTTATGGTCGGCATGTGGGGGAGGGGGGGGAGAAAAGCTAGGGCATACCTGCAGGGTATACACAAAGATATACCACAAGTTTAACAAGTTCTGGCCAGTACTGCCTTTAGCTTTTCATATTTCACTGGGTTCACCAAAGTGCCTCCTTGCTCACCTGAGCTATACTGTGGACAGGATAGATAGGCCTAACCTTGACAGGGTGGAGCATGGGTGAGTTTCAGGCCTAGTTTAACTCCCTACTTGGAGATTTTTAGGCTTGCCTTTCATCCCCTGCATGCTTGACATCTGTCCTGGGTGGTCAGATCTGTCTGGTACTTTAGCAGGTAAGGTCTGCCACAGACCTGGTCGTTGTTGTCACTTCTTCTTCCAATTGTTGCTTGGGTTTTTCTGCCCATTGTGTCTATCACCCAATGATTGGGTGCAATTCTGCAAATGCATTCTTTCCTTTATTGCTAGTGACCCCCAGTTTCTTTCTGCAGGGCTTTCCGGCCTCAGTTGGCTTTTTAGTTGTCTTGTGACACCGAAGGAAACTGTGCGGTATTCGTCCAAGAGTTCTTCTCTTAGATGATTCTCTAGGCCTTTTCTTGTACCCAGGAAGATCTAGACCTACTTTGCTTCTCAGGGTTCACTGATCTAAAACCGTGAGTAAAACAAACCCATGAGAAAAAGTATGCTTCTCACTGGGCTTCGCATCATGCCCCTGCCTCAGGCGCCTCTGTTATGCATCAGGGTATTTGTTTTCTTTTGTAGAACCCATCTGCTTCCCGCTTAGACCCGTTTTTGGATCAGCTGCCTCACAGGAAAATGGGAGAAAGGTGGTGTTTTCAGCATTGTGTGGTTCCCTGCTTTGTCCTATTTTGAGCAGCCTTTAGCTAGGGATTCACCCATGTATGAGGGATGTCAGACCTCACGAAACCCGCACGCCTCCCCTGAGAGTTGGTTTCTCCATGTATATACTATGGACTGAGGGAATCTGCCTATTGGGCAGGTTGATAGCTCAGCTGCATGTCAGTAAGGCATGTTTGAAAGCTCTAGAATCTTTGAGATCAAAGTTCCGGGTCGGGCTGTATCCAATGATGTTACCAATGTGTGAGGACTGACATCCTGCTGTCCTCAGAGAACACCTGTTACAGGTAAGCAACTCTGCTTTCTCTAAGGGAGGGCTATTGGGAATGGTTTCTCCCTCCTAGCTGGTTAACTAAAGGACAGGAATATAGGGCCATCTAGTGGAGACCTAGGGAGTCTCTACATGGGGATATGAAGATAAACCTCTGTCAGGTCTAGGGAGGTCATTACATTATTGATCTTAATGTTTATATTCTGAAATGAGCAATTGTGAGAAATTTGTTGACTCCCTTCAAATCTAGAATGTTACAAAAGGAACCTTCCTTTTTGGGAACCATGGTAAATATATGGAATACCAGCCTTGTCCCACTGACACCTCATCACCAACTGATTTACAAAAGTAATACTGTAAGTCACAATTAATTAAGAAACAAAATAAATTAAACTAAACCACTGCTTCTAAGAAAAGAAGGTGCTCTAGAGTCGCTTTTATGGCCTCCCTCTGAGTTTGCTGTTCCTCCTACACTTATGTTCCTGTTCTTCCTTTTAATATTGCTGTACTGAGCATACTACACAAGAGCATTTTTCTATTTAATTACACAGCGAAGCTCAGAGCTAAAAGAAAGAGAATCCCAATAAGAGAAGTGCACAGTAATTGTTGATAGATGTACTATCCAGACAATGTGAAAAGGGAGAGGATGAACAATCCAGAAAGGTGCAATAAGAGAGAGACAATTTAATAGGGAAACCTCTTAGCTCTTTAACCTTCAGAGTAGAGGCGACAGCCACAGCACCAAAGTGCCCCCTATACTGAGAGACTGATGCCATTAAAGCTTCAGGGGACTTGTTTGGTTTTTTTTTACTTGATCGTGAGTTTCATCAGCTTTTAATTGTTCTCAGAAAAGATTTGACAGTTGATCCACTGGCAAAAAGATATTTGCATAAGCTGAAAAACTATATTTTGCACATCCTTAGAGGGCAATTTTCAAAAGGACTTCTCTAGGTAAACAAATATTTACCCATGGAAACTCCTTTGAAAATTGCCAAACTGTACAGAGAAAAAGGGGCAATTTTAAGGGTGGTGTTAGGCCACACCCACAGAAGTACGCAGGAAGGGATTTGTTTTAAAATCCCCACACCTTCTTTACCCCTGCAAAGTGCATGGGGTAAACACTTCCCCATGGCACCAGTCCACCATGGGATTTTCAAAGAAAAACTGCAGAGAGTTTCCCTTTCAAACCTGAAAGCACCCCACAGCCTTTGATAATTGGCCTCTTAGTCCTAGGTACTCCAAATCCTGTGGCACCCTCTCCTTCTTCAGAGGTCTCTCATCCCAGTCCTGCTTTGCTTCTGTAGTGAAAGTCAAACTGGTAGGGCTGCAAGTTAGGGTTCCCAGATGTCTCCAGTTCATCAGGAACAGACTGGTTCCATCATTGTCTTCTCTTGTCCCATTGATTGAAGGACTCACAATGCTGCTTTTCCTAGGGAAAATAGAGGACCAAGCCAAGAGATGCCAAGGGGATAAAACCCAGATGTTCTTGGCTTGTTATATTTTTTATTTTCATATATTCCGCAATTTAAAATTAGTAATCGAGTGGAGGAGTAAATGGAAATGAGGGCTGGTTAACGTTGTGTGCGATAACGTAACGCACACTGTCATGGGATTTAACGCTGGAAATAACTACACCTTTTTTCTGTGCATACGGGATTTATCACAAATCCCAGTTTGAGAAGGCAAGAGAGAGAGAGAGCCTCTGTGGAGGCTCACTTGTATTTGAACTTTTTATAGCACTGTAAGACGGGGCATTATGAATTCAGAGTGAGGTTTAAGGGGGTGGAATGGGTTCTAGGAGGCAATTTTACATGCACAGTCATAGTTACAAATAGAACAGTTACCATCAGTGAAGATTTAATGTGATTTGGAGTGATGAAAGGTGAAAGAAGAGTAGATTTGTACATTTTAGTCTCTACCTACCTTGATTGCAGCTAGGTAGAGAGAGGATCAAGCTAGGTAGAGAGAACATGGTATAAATATACTTTTCTTTTACCTTTCATCATTCAAATCACATTAAATCTTCACTGATGGTAACTGTGCTGTTCATACTTATGACTGTGCATGTAAAACTGTCCCCCAGAACTCATCCCACCCCCCCCCCCCCCCCACAAACCTCACCCAGAGTTACTAGTGGCCCCTCTTACAGTGGATAAATAGTTAACTTTTGACCAATTGCGATAAAATCCTGTTTGGTTGGTAATGCAGCTTGCAATAAATTTAACTCGCCTTACGAAAAAATACCGATGCAGTTACAGAAAAATTAGCCTAACCATGCCCCCTTTTTTTTTTTTATCATGGGCGCTATTTTTGCTATATTTATAGCAAAATGATGAATCCAGGCCTAAGTTTGTACCTGAGGAAATGCAGGGTTAAGGGACTTGCCCAAGTCCACAAGGAGTGGCAGTGGGATTTGAATCCTGGCTTCCCTGGTTTGCTTCTGTAATCTGTTCTTTGGCAAGTGTTAGAACTTTGTGGGAACCCTTTGCCAGGATCAGCACGATTTCATATAAAAAAAAGTTACACAGGAAAGCCAGAGAGAGCTTGGGCAGAGGGAAAAGCAGCAGCAGCAGCAACTCTTAGCAAGTAACAAATCTCTCCCTGCCCAGTTATATTTCTGTAGCCTTCGCTTTTTCATTCCCTTGCTCACCACATTTGCAGGGAAGATAGAGGCAAGATAATTTATAAACGAAGAGAGAGAAAAATGATGTTGTACATGACTTCTTTCAGCCCAGGGTATCATTTTCATAAATTACGCCGCTGTTTGAGAATCTGCTTTAGAGATGAGATGCAGTGGCTGAGAGCAGAGCCGGGTGGGAGGGGGAGAGAGCTCTGATGATTAAAGAACAATCCAGTAAATGGAGGCTCCAGAGATGCAATCTCCAAGAGCACAATGACTGCATCGCTGTACAATCGTCCAAGAACTTGCTTGTCTTAGACAAGCTGGGAGAGACAAGGGGGGCATTAGGAAGCGGTGAAAATGAATGCTTTCTCTTTGTCCAAAATGTTATTGTATGTCTGTGCCTCCATTTCTTGCATAACAACTTTGAAAAAATTATTTCTCTTTTCTACTCAAAAATATGCTATTTCGATGTGCTTAAATACGAGTAGGGTCCTTTGTTTTCAGTTTTTTATTTATTCTGCCTGGGAATTTCAGCGTTGTGACAAAACAAATCAGTGGAAAAAATGACTTTGCTACAACACACAGGAGAAAAAAAAAATCAGTGGAAAAGTCATTTTTCCATTTCCTTTTGCTCTAATAGTGAAATTTCCAGGAAAATAAAGTAAAAAGTGACAGACGTGGCAACATTCTCTCAGGGCTGTGTCTCCAAAGGGGATTTGTTTTACGCATGGTAAATTATAATCAGGACCGGCTCTGGACTTACTGGCACCCTGTGCGAAACCTGAAATTGGCTCCCCCCATGGCCCTCTCTCCTTCAGCAGCAGTGGTGGTTCCAGCACCGTATAACTCAGTTCTCCTCCCCTCCTCACCCTCTCCCCAGCACCAACATCCCCTCTGCCCTGCTCTGTTTTCCCCCTGCCTGCAGTGTACAGCCTCTGGCTCCTCCAGCATCCTCTCCTCTCAACTCTCCTTTCCTGTCCAGCAGCAACCCTTTCTCTTTCTTTTCACCCCCTCCTCCTTTACCTACCGCCACAGATCGAAGTCCCCCTCCTCCTGCGCAGACCTCCTGAGTCCTCCTGCCTGCAGAGATGATGCAGGACCGAGAGGAAAATGACGCGCCCCCCCCCCCCCCCCCTTTGAGCATCGTGCCCTGCACGGATGTACAGGGATCTTGCACCCTAAAACCCAGCCCTGAAGATAATTAATAATAAACGGGGGTAGAAATGAGGTAAAGGACAATGGACTCATACAAGAACCTACTAAACCAGTGAACCAAAAAGAAGCTCTGATAAACTACAAAGCCAGAAATAAAATAAATAACAAGCCAACTGTTATACAATTTGGGGGCAATTTTCAAAGGGACTTCTGTGGGTGAAACTATTTTATGCACAGCAATGGCCTTTTACAAAAGTACCCACCCAATATTCAGATAAACGTATGGGTGTAAGTTATGTCCGTGCATAAGATTACAAACACTGAGCAGAGGCATTCCTGAGGGTAGAGCTGGGGAAGGGTTTGGACTTAAATGCATTCTTTGTAAAACTGGACTGTATGCCCGTAGTATTTTCATCAAGAAAATTCTGTGCTCGCCAAATAGCAGGTGTGTAACTTGTATGAAGCAGATTTGGAGGGATAATTGTCAAAGTGGACTTGTATGTTTATAACCTTGATCCCAGTTACATGTATCCCTTGTTTGATGTAATGCATTCGTTTGCTTTTATCATTTCACTGTAAACCGATGTGATTTGTAATTTTGCACATGAATGTCGGTATATAAAAGTTCCAAATAAATAAATATGTATAAGTCTGATTTGAAAATTGGTGTAACTTATGTGCATATTTGTGGCATTAGTTTATGTGGGATTTTGAAAATTACTCTCTAAATATTTGTTATTATGTTTCTTAAATCATATTAAAATTAAATTAAAATTAAAAATTCCCAAATTCTAGAGAAATGTGTGCAGAGAAAACCTTTAGTAGGTTATTTCCTTCATGAACAGCTCAAGACAACTAAGGAGGGGCAATGTGGCATGAACATCCCGAGACTTGCCAAGACAGTGAGAAGGGCAAAGTAGCCCAAACAGAGGCATGAATATCCCAAATATGTGAGAGGGCCAAAGCAGCATCTACAGTGGCATGAAAGCCCCATGGCTTAGAGTGAGGGCTTAAGCAGTGAGCACACTGATATCAATACCCCAAGGCACAGAATAAGGAGTAAAGCAGCAAGCGTATTGGAGTAAAACCCCAAGGCATAGAGGGTAAGTGGGTAAGGCAGCAAGCATAATGCTATCAACACCCCAAGGCACAGAGTGAAGGGTAAGGCAAACAATGCAGTGACATCAAAACCCCAAGGGACACAGTGAGCACAGTGGCATAAATACCCCAAGGCACCAAAAGATATTCAAAATGACACCTGCAGTAGTTCTCATAAGGACCATGAGAGGGCCAGCGACAGGCTGGGCTGTAACACTGGCTAAATGACACTGCAAGGGGCTGTACCACCGAACCAGGAGAAAGGCAGGGCATGAGGAGCAGGCTGGGCAGCAGTTTGCAAAAGTGGTAACTAGCAACAACACAGCACGGTGCTGAGGAACAAAACTGTGAGCACTGGTTCACTGTAGTTGTGCACTCGGTCATCTTTACCACTTGCATGGAAATTCCAGGAAAACTGACAGAGGGAGGTTTATTTTAAGGAAGACCAACATTTCTTCCAACTCTGGTGCTAGCCATGAATGATGTGATCTCATGATGTCCCCTACCATTGAGAATACCTATTCACCAGACACACTAGTTGATGAACAGAAAAGGAAATGCTTGGCCACCTTGGCAAGGTCTAGCCAGAACATGGCCTTATGTGCCTATATGCCAGGGGCCTATGGCCATGTCCTTGATGGGCTCCATTAGATAGTGTGTGATGGAAATTTATGCTGAGGGTCTCCTATTCCTGAGGAAGGATAATCTCCTCGGCTGCCAATTGCTGTAGCTATGGCCAGGAGACCCCATTCTGTGGTGCCCAAGGTGAAGTGACAAAGGTGGGGGAGGAAATAGCTCATAGAGTCCTGCTCATGCTGATATAGCAATGTGTGAGGTGCCCACTTTTTCCTGTACTGCATTCCCACTATCCCTCTGCCTCTGGCATTCCTGTTTCTGAATGTTAGCTGCCAGTATCTCCTTCCCAATGAATTAAATTGTTGGACCAAATGACAGTACTCCTTTTCATATGGGGGTCATACAGCATGGCTATCAAGTAAGTATCCTTCTCAATGAGGGGTCTGAGCTTCTGCTGCCACAAGGAATCCATGAATAGGAACACCTGTAGTGCCATTCCATGTTCCTTCCAGAAACCCTCTAAACTTCTCCAGGATGTTGACTAAGAGGATGACTTCACCCACGGTGGCTCTTGTGGAAGTAAGATCCTCCATGGCATCCTTGAAGGTCTTCAGGACTCATATCATCTGTATCATGCATAGCTAATCATCATGCCCAAAGGAGCGATCCACACTTATCTTGCTTTTCCTGTTGCTCCACTAATGGCCATAGCATTACAAAGGTGGGATTCCACCTGGTACCTGCATCCTGAATGAACTGGTGCAGAGGTGCCCCATTGCTTCCTGCTTCTTATGGAGCTGCTGAGTATCCTTTATGAGCCAGTGAAAATGCCCCACTATTTTCTTGCATCTTTCTATCAGGTCCTTCAGGAGTAAGCTCCTGTATTCCTGCTTGGCCCCCAAGGAATACTTTACTGCCAGGTGCAAGTGTTCAAAAACAGATGCTATCCCAGCCCTATTTTTGACTGCCTTTTTTATGTTTGCATAAACATACATACATGTCTGTAAGAAAAAAATGACAACAGTCCTATCTCTCTGGTCTAGCTGCCGGCCCTCCATCATCTTCCTTATTGCTCCTAAGATATTGACCAAGGAATGGCCGGGAATTTTTGTTTTTTCATTTTGGATCTTTTTTTTTTTACTATTTTCAGATCATTTTTATTTTTTTTTTCATTTTGTGGAAATGTTATTGTTTTTTCTTTTCTGTTTATAGCACTCACTATTTCCACATTATTTTCTTAAATGAATGAACCTGAACATTTTCAAATTTTTCAGGGGTGGGGGGGGGGGGAGGTTGTACATTTGTTTTGTGGGAAAATGAATCAAAACAGCAATGTTTGATTTGGCTTGGATTTGTTTTAAAATGAATACACATTCTGAGCTGATAACCATCACCCATCTATAGCCTGTACCCTCTACAGCTCCTTCCTTCTCCTGCTCTGGCCAACTGCTGTCAGGCACACAAAGCTTTCTGATTAGTCCAGATATCACCGGTGAAATGGATGCTAACCCTCTCCAAAATGGCCCGCTATGCCTGCACGGGAGCATGGCACTGAGTGTACAGGATGGATATTTTCACTTATTTTATTTTCAAAAAAATGAAACAAAAATGTCCTTTTTGTTTCAGATTACCCCTTCATTTCAAATGAATACAAATCTCTACCTAATTACCTAAATGGCCATGTTTTGGTGAATTGCCAGCATCACTTTTTTAGATCTACCATATTCAAGGCTCCCAAGCCACTTTAGGTTGCATTACTTCTTCTTTATTTTACATTTAAATTGTATGTTCTCAATGATTTTTAGATTTTATTATTTTTAAATTAATATTTTATTTATTAATTTATCAATTTTCTTGTATTTGAATTTCTGTTTATTTAGATTTTCCATGAAAATAATGGAGACCTCAGAGTGGAAGGACATCACTGCAACTGTAGTTGCACAGAGAAAGTTTGACACTTCACGCATATCCAGCATAGCTCTCTGCTTCAAGGGCAGGGGGGAATGAAGAAACGTGGATCTATATTCAGGCAACAACCAACAAGGACTGAATTACATAGTCTGGATAAACAGATAAGCATGGGTGTAGCTTGCTTATTGCGGTGGTTAATATCCCTAACTAATTAAGCTATTTCACTTAGATGCAGTTCCAACACTGCTCTCTACATTAATGGCGGGGGTGGAAGGGAAATAGAATAAAAAAGGTTACTAAGAGCCAAGAGTAACAGATAAGTATGAGAGAGAATAAAAAAACGTGCAAAAGCTTGCTGGGCAGAGACTGGATGGGCCGTTTGGTCTTCTTCTGCCGTCATTTCTATGTTTCTATGTAACAGTATATCTGCAGTTTAAACTAATGATATTAAGGCTTGCCAGTTAAGCATGTGACTGCATAAATACTGCATAGTGATGGAAAAGTCATGACCTGGAGTGGATTCGGAAGGGATCTGGAAATCAGGAGTGAGCTTCCTGCTGATAGATGGCCACTGATAGCAGTTTTGGATGGCAGAAGTTCCTGCTTCTACTCAGGAGCAATAAAGAAATGTTGTAAGTGTGACTCCCTAGAGTACTTTGGCTCTCTCTGCAAACACTCAGGGTGATTTTCAAAGAGACTGCATAAGAAAATCAGCAAAAATGCACTTATAAATCCGCTTTGAAAATTATCTCGCCAAATCTCCCTGCACAAATTACACCTGCTAAAATGACTGCACAAATTATTTATATCTATAGTTTTTAAAATCCAAAACTATGCACACAAGTCCAAACTGCTCTCCAGTTGTGACTCCAGGAATTCTTCTGCTTAGTTTGGGCAAATTTACACAAGAACATGACATATGTGCATAAGTTTACCTGCATATTGGGCAGGCAATTTTGTAAAAGGTGATTTCTGCTGGTAAAACCCTATTTTTACCTGCAGAAGTTCCTTTCAAAATATTACCCTCTCTAAGTACAGGAGTTGTAAACAAATTGTTAGGTTCTGCGACCCATGGGTTATCCCAACAGACCGCCGCACTCACCTCTGGCCCTGCGAGGCGGGCACCCCGTGTCCGGTACGGGGACTGGCATTCGGTGCGCTGCGCTGCCGCTCATGTCGGGGCCAGTGCAGCTCCTTGCGTCGGGGTGTCCCTTGTGCGGGCCACCCTCAGCTCTCTCTGCCCCTCCTCCCTTTCGGCACATGTGGGACAGCCTGGCATCTTAAAGGGAGATGGGCCCTGAAGCCCCATGGCCCTTACTGATGACCTCATCAGCCAGGAACTATTTAAAGCTAGGCTCTGCCTTCAATCAGGGCCTCAGCAACGGGTCCTGCTCAGATCTTGAGTGCGTAGTCTGCATTTTTCCTGATCCTGTGTTCCAACCTTGCCTTCTTGAGCTCGCGTTCCTGCGTAGTTCCTGATCCTGCGTTCCAGCCTTGCCTTCCTGATCCAGTGTTCCGGTCCTGTTCCTACTCCTGCTCTTGGACTGACTCCCCGGTTTTGGACTTCTGACTGGTATCTAGTCTCCGCCTGCTCTCCACCTGCCTGATCCCTGCCTGGTACTCTGACTTCGCTTGACCTCCAGCTTGTCTCTTCTTCTTGCCTGCCTGCTGCCCGTCCAGACCGTTAGTTTGCTCCTGGTTTTGTCTGTCCGCCGCCTGCCTCGACCCTTGCCTGCCCGACTCCGTGCTGTCTTCTCCTTTGGACTCATCAACATGAGAGACCCGCTCCTAAGTCCTGCCGGCCCTGGCACCCAAGGGCTCAACCTGCGGGGAACATGGGCTGGTAAAGGTGAAGCTCCAGTTGGGTCTTCTCCACCTGCACCACCTTCCAATGACAAGGACCACTGGGGGCCTCCCCTTGGTGGTGGTATCAACCTCGTCTTGGCTCAAGGGTCCACATACGCAACACAAATTGGTCATGGTGGCTCTAACTGTACTTATAAATCTCTGTGGATTATGCTTATGTGCATTGCCCCTGCATGACCCAGAACTGACACCTCACACTCGATGTCCTGTGAAGTTCGGCCTATAGGAGAGGAAGCAGCAGTGAGTCAGCCTGAATCCCAGCTGGATCATGAGACCACTGCCGGTCAGCATGAACAAAAGCCTGCTGTGAGTCAGCCTTCACCCCAGCAAGAGCAGAAACCTACAGCTGCAATATCTGGTATAGCACACCAAGACATAAGCACCCTTAGAACAGAGAAGCCTGACTCTGAGAAGGCCCTGACAGCAGAAATCCCCCAACTAGACAATCTAGGTAGAAGGAAGCCTCCCAGGAAAGGGTGAAGGCTGAGATACTGACAAAACAGCTCCTTGATCCATCAAAGCCAGGTACCTCCTGAGGTGCTACTTCACTCCCCTTTCATAGCCTAATAGAATCCGAACCCTTTACCTTCATAAATTCAAAGAAAGGGAAGGAAAAAGCCAGAAAAACTGTAAAAGGAACCTTAAGCATCTGAACATAAAAACAGTGAAAAAGCAAGGAAGCCCCTTCAGCAAGTGTGAATTCCATTCCCACCTCTAATCACTTCCAGGTGCTACAATTTAAAGACACCCTCCTCTGAGCAGAGGGGTCAACACAGCCTCCTGAGAACCATGTGGAGATGCGCAATGGGCCCTTAATGTCTGCAACTAATCAACATGGATGTTCCTTCTATGGCCTTTAGGAGACACCTATGTCTGCCACAGGATGTAGAAAAGAGTAATAACACAAATGTAGCCCTGTCAGAGTATATTTATTTATTTATCTATTTATTTAAAGTCTTTTCTATACCGTCGCTAAGTTATATACCATCACAACGGTTTACATGTAGGCACATAAGTAAGTTTGGAGTAAGCCTACTGTAGTGCATTCTAACAGGTGCCATTAAGTTTCGGTTACATTAAATCATAAAAATACGTACAAATGTTTAGTGATGTAGGTTCTGGCCAGGTGTACCTAGAAGGTACTTTTACAGGTTAAAAAAAATCACATTTACTGTGTTATCTTATTACATTCATTGTGTACTCAATATGTTAAAATATTGTAATGCACATTTATGAGAATAGTGCTGTGTGCCGGTGCTCTTCTGTTTATTCCAGTGTATTTTCTATTCTCCGGTCTCTTTATAAAAGGCTTGTTAAAAAAGCCATGTCTTTAGACTTCTCTTGAATGTTTTGGGGTCTCTCTGTAATCTGATCTCCAAAGGCATTGTGTTCCAGTGTGTAGGTCCTGCTAAAGACAATGCCCTCTCTCTTACCTGTGTTAGTCTCGCTGTCTTGACTGAGGGAATGGTTAAGAGAGCTTTGTTTGCTGAACGAAGGTTCCTGTGTGGTATAGCCAAGTGCTCCTAATTGTTTTGGGTGACCTTCCTTTATAATAATAATATCACTATGAGCCTTTAAGCATGCCAACCAATTTAAGAAATCCCTTTTGTATAAGCCCATTAGGGGTCTCTCCTTTACAGATCTGTAATAGTTCAGTAGGAGGCAGCAAAGGAATAGCAAGCACATTGGATTAGCTCTTATTTAAAACAGGGAAGATTCCTGTTTTGCAACCTATTCCTAGGTTGGGTCTGCTGTTGTATTAGTGGACCTTGAACTGAGGTGGGATTGGCGCAACCTTCAGGGAAGAGACCTGCAGGTTCCCACTATCAGCAGGAGGACTCGGACAAAGCAGAGACCCTAATGGAGCTTCACCTACATCAGCTCTTGCTCCCCTTGGGTTGAGTTTTTGGGTGCCAGAGTCAGCAGGTCTTAGGTGGGGGTCTCTGCTGATGGCGGAAGTAGTCGTCCTTGGATTAAGGCAGAGAGAGGTCAGATGGTCCAAGGTCCAAGCGCTGGGCAAGGCAGGCAGTGGTCAGTGGAAGGCTGCAGTCAGGGAAATCCAAAATCAGGCTAAGGTTAAACCAGGTATCCGTCTGAAAGAGAAGCAGGGATGGATAGACAGGGTAGGTGGGCAAGGAGAGGCAGGCAAGAAACCTAGAAGACAGCTGGACTGAAGATAAAACACTGAAGACAAGGCTGGAACTGAAGACATGGCTGAACTGAAGACATGGCTGAACTGAAGACAAGAAATTGAGGCAACACACTCTAATGCTAGAATAATGGGACCTATTGCTAAGGCAATGAGGCAGGAGCAGATGAGCCTTTTATAGGGCTTTAATGGTGACATCATTCCAGTGCCATGGAGCTTTTCCTGTCAATGGCCCTTTAAATCAAGAGAGATGGGCACACGCATGTGCCTAGGACGAAGTATGTTAGTTGGGGCTGGTGGCATTGGGCCGTGTGAGGAGTCAGTGTCATCGGGCCACGTGCAGAGTCGATGGTGCTGGGCCACTTGAGGAGTTGGCGGCATCGGGCTACATCAGAGCACGGTGGACTAACATAAGGAGCTTGGGCAAAGTGTTGGGAGCAAGTAGTTCGGGCCCGGCCAAGGGGATGAGTGGGGTGGTCCACAGGAATGGTCAGTGAAATGTAACACCTACTTCTATGACCACTAGGAAGATCATGCAGCATATCTTTTGAAATCTCCTATGCCAGGAGTTCCTGAAGGTGTTCACTAAAAAAACTGTGAGTAATACTTTATTGCTGGGAACTGGGTGAGCTGCTAACAGAGTCTAGTGATTGGGATTCGCAGAAGGTTAATGAAGCAAAACCCATCAGTGCTTGGAAGCAGGGATTTCAGCCAACATTGCTGTAAATATCCCTAAGTCTCCTAGGATTTTGAACACTGCATATTTCCAGGTCACTAAGAAATGTATTTGGAGGAGGCTATATGTCAGAGTTTTAATGGAAGAACGTTTACTGTGAAATCTCCTGTGGACTGCATCCTGTGTATACGTTTACTCTTGTAAATAAACATGTCTTTATTGGAGCCACAATTATTTGCCTATAGCCTTTGTTACAGGGGATTTGGCTTTGAGTATAGCAATATCTAGGCCTGGATTCACCATTCTACCGCAGAATGGTGAATCCAGCAAAAACGGGGGCCGGGGGGGGGGGTGAAGGGGGGGCAGACCTGCGAAAGCCAGCAGCCATCGCACCACTGCGGTGCGCCGGCTGCCAGCTTTCGCACCAATAGCAACACCATAAAAGGTGTAGTTATTCAGCACGCTACTGGCGACAAATATGTGTCTTACCTTATCGCCGCCAGCGAAGACATTGTGGAGTCCGCCCCGACTCCTCTCCTCGCCACCCCGACTCTGCCCCTAGCAAGCTAGCTATCGCACGCAATAAGCAATAGAAAATGACTCCCTTAGCTAGCTCCTACAGTAAATTTCCAGTTTAAACCTTAAATTGATTTGTTTACATATTTAGCCTCTCCTTTTGGACCTGCCAAGGTAGGGTTACATACAACATACACAATCTAATACATTCCACATGATAGAACAACAAATAATAAAATACATTCATCTTATAGCAAAATTATCAACAGTAAAACAAAATAATTAAAAAAAAAAAAAAAGGTAACAGCTAGAAAACAGCTTAAGGGGAACTAGTTCCCCACCTAGCTGGTTGAAAACAAAATAGTGTTTAATGCCTATTGGCAGGAAATCATCTAAAAGGCACAATGCATGCAGTAGTTTATGACACCAGACTGGAATAGCACAAGAAAATGCCTGATTGTGGGCTACTGCTGACTTAGTTGCCTTTATTTGGGGAAACAATTAAAATATTTTCCTCTTGGGAATGTAGAGAGTGAGAAGGTAAATAACACTAATTCATGAGCTAAACAAACAGGATCCAGCATACGAAGGACCTTAAAGGTCCAAATTAAAACCTTGAATTTAACCAGTGTAAGGCATAGAAAACTGGTGAAACCTGGTCTCTGGAACTCACAAGAACTAACAATCTGGCTGTGGCATTCGGAATTCTCTGTAAATGCCAATTGCTCTTCAATGGCAGCTCTGTCCACAAAGCATTGCAGCAATCGCAATATGAGCCATGATAACTGCATGCAACATGGTAGCAAATCTGACTGCTCAAAAAATATGGGTGAACAATTCTCAATTGGCATAGCTAGTAAAAACAGGACTTCACCACAGTAAAGGTGTGGGGGTCAAATGTTAAGCCAGCATCAATTTCAATCCCCAGCTCCATACTTGGTCCTTGACTTCAATAATTGTCCCATCCCAACTTATAGAGGGGAGGAATGCTGGATAATTATCCCATAATGCTTCAGTTGTTTTCAGGGTCATTCCTGTTCATCCATAACTTAATGACCCTCAGGCACTGCTCAAGCTTATTTAACTTAGTAACATAGTAATGATGGCAGAAAAGGACCAAAAAGATCATTTAGATTTAAAATGATTTATATCCTGCATCTTCCCAACATTTGGGGCAGGAAAGAAATACGTGCATAAAATCAAGAGTTACATATTGACCAAGATGGAAAAAAAGACACAACAAAACCAATAAAAATATTGACTAAATCCTGTGTGAAATACCAAGCTGCTGCTAAATTTAGAAGGCATTTAGAAGAGAGCTAAAATTACTCTTCTACTAGACTGAATGCACTCCTCAATAAGAATGTCTTCAGGGCCTTTTTGAAGGCCTGTGTATCTGAGAGAGAACAAAGAGTCCCAAGAGCTTTCCAAACTCTAGGGCTAGCCACAGAGAACGCTCTCAAAAGTTTCCAGAAGATGGACATGCTGAATTGACAGTACCTTCAAAAATCCTTACTGAGCAGATTTCAAGGTTCTAGAAGGCATATAAATCCTTCAAACAGCATTAATCCATGGTGCCTTTACACTGTTAGCAACTTATAGATGAGCATTGCAATTCTGAAGTCAATCCTCTATTGAGTAGGGAACCAATGTAGGGAGCACAAAACTGGAGTAATGTGTTCCTATCAGTGGATGAGTAGCTGAATTCTGGACAATCTGTAATGCTCATAAAAAAGTCACTGGCAAACCTAAATACAATGAATTGCAGTAGTCAATAGCAGGAAAAATCAACATTTGTAATATGGAGTGAAAGTCTTCCAAAGACAACAGTGGTTTCAAGTGGTGAAGTAATCTGAGCTTATCAAAGGATGCAGCCACAACAGATTTGATATGAGGTCGTATCAACAAGTGCTGATCAAGAATGACCCTCAAATTCATTACCTGATTAGCAACACTCAAATTATGGCCCATAAACTCAAGAAAAGATAGTGCATCAGCTATGGGGAATCTGCTCAAAATAATAAATTCAGTCTTGTCAATGTTCAGAACTAATCTGTATGTAATCATGGAGAAGGATATGTGAACAAGGTTAAAGGTGGCTGGCCAAGATGACAAAGAAAAAAACTGTATATCATCCACATAGATTTTATAATTCAGCCTGAAACCTGAGAGAAATTTGCACAATGAAGTCAAGTATAAAATTAAAGAGCACAGGAGAGAGGGCAGAGCCCTGAGGTGCACCTATCTTGACAGTCTACCAAGAAGATGTTCCAGCTGCTGTCCTCACCTGCTATTCCGATCTTCTAAATAGGTGCCAAACCAAGAAAGAACAGTCCAAGTTATCCCAGCTTCAGAGAGTTTGCTGAGCAAACTTTGATGGTTGATAGTGTCAAAAGCTGATGGTATATCTCATCTAGTAGCACCATCAAATAACTGGTGCGGGAGTCAAAGCCTCTTTGGATGGTATCAATGCTCAACAGCAGCATTGATTCAGTGCTAAAGCATTTTCTGAAACTGAATTGATGTTGGTCAAGCACAGAATTTTCCTCATGGAAGTCTGATAACTGGGACAACACTGCAGATTCAATGATTTTTGCCAAGAAATATAGAGAAGAGATTGGATGTTAGCTGGCTAAAATAACAGGATCAGGAGTAGATTTTTTTCAACAGAGGGTAGACTGATGGTTGTTTCAGACAGTAGATAAGAATCCCATGCTTAAAGAATGATCACAATTTTATTAATAAACAGCCTGATGCCCTCCTAGATTACCTTTAAAAGGCCACAGGACAAGGGTTCAATGGACAGCAAGCATCATTAGCCCTATTAATAATTTGTGTGATCTCAATTAAAGAAACATGGGATAAAAAGGCCCATACAGCTCCATCCTCCTGAGGTGGTGTGACATTATCAATAGAAATGAGGGGCCCAAGTTGACTGCGATCTTTTCAATTTTATCCTTAAGAAAGATGGCAAACACATTGCCCAAGAGATTAGAATTTGACTGTTTGGTGTGTAAGGGATTTCGCTATCCCATATAGTTTGTGTGAGCTGTTTAAGGCCGAATGGTTCCTGTTTGAGCAGTACACCTTCTTAGCATGCTCTGTTTTAGACTTATAGAGGCGTAAAGAGGACCAATAGCATTCCAGATCTTCATTAGATTTTCATTTTTTAATTACACAAACAGTATTAATCCCATGACCAGTTGTTTTCCCCGCACATCTCCCACCTTAATTTATTACCATAATGCTATCACTTAATGTGCTCTGTTTAATACTCTGTTTATTGCTTTGTTTATTTCCTTGTTATTACCCGTTATAATGTAATCAGTTAATTTGATCTGGGTTTAAAAAAGGTTTGGATAAGTTCTTGGAGAAGTCCATTAACTGCTATTAATCAAGTTTACTTAGGGAATGGCCTTTGCTATTACTGGCATCAGTAGCATGGGATCTTCTTAGTGTTTGAGTACTTGCCAGGTTCTTGTGGCCTGGTTTGGCCTCTGTTGGAAACAGGATGCTGGGCTTGATGGACCCTTGGTCTGACCCAGCATGGCAGTTTCTTATGTTCTTATGTTATTCTCGTAATAATGATCACAATTTTATTAATAAACAGCCTGATGCCCTCCTAGATTACCTTTAAAAGGCCACAGGACAAGGGTTCAATGGACAGCAAATTTTAAGGAAATTAACAAATTTTAAGGAAATTAAAACCTCTGTTGCACTACAATGATTTTCGAACGGTGCTTCAAGCTCTGCTATTATCAAAGTTGGATTACTGTAATGCCCTTTTTTTGGGCTTACCACTAACATCTATTCGCCCTTTGCAACTCTTGCAGAATGCGGCCGAGTGTCTGTTAACCAATTCCAAAAAATGTGATCACATTACCCCAATTTTGATGAGCCTTCATTGGCTTCCTATCCATTCTCGAATCGAATACAAATGTTTGACGCTTATTCACAAAACCATCTATGGCAATAATAACGAATGGCTAAATGCAGCTCTTCACATCCATACACCCTCTCGCAATTTGAGGTCCTTAGGTAAAGCACTTCTTCCAGTTCCATCTCCCAAGTCAGCACATCTTAATGCAGTCAGAGAGAGGGCCCTCTCTATAGCTGGCCCAAAACTGTGGAACTCTCTCCCACTAGATATACGTTTAGAGGCATGTATACAACCTTTTAAGAAACAGCTAAAAACATGGTTGTTCACACAGGCTTTTAACAATGTAGTATGACTTCTCTTAGTGACTCCCCCTGTGAAACTTGACTATTATAAAGAATGTTTATTTTAAATCCTATTTTATAACTAGTTGGATTTTGAATGACTTTTATGTATTTTATCATTTTGTAAAATTAAGTTAAATATAGCTCAATTTTAGATGTTTTTTACTATTTATAGGGTTATTTATTTGTTTTAATGTTTTTTTAGGACACTCCATTAAAGACTGTCCACTGATACAGTGTAAACCGACATGAAGTGTACACAATATGTTTCGGTATATAAAAATGCCTAAATAAAATAATAAATAAATAAATAAATTATAATGTAATCAGTTAATTTGCTCAGTTCAATGTATTCTGTTGTTTTCACTGTAAACCATGGTGAAGGCTTGCTCCAAACTATGGTAAAGAAAAACCATCAAATAAATAAATAAATAAATACATAAATAAGTTGCGCCATTTACACTCTGCTCTTCATACCTTACATCTAGCTAAATGAAGAGAGCAATTAAACCAAGGAGCAGATTAAGCCTTACACAAAACCCTCAGTTTATGTGAAGCCAGTTGTTTGGTCACCTGTTCCAAAGTCATCAGTCAGGCTAGACAGATCATTGGTAGAACAATTATTTAATATAGGAATCTAATGCATTGAAGGAGTCCACAGCAATATGCTCTCTTCTTAAAATGATCTGCCTAATAGGCTGGGACAGTTTAGGCAAAGAGATTCTACAGGATACCAAAAAACAATCTGACCATGGGTTAGCATTCACCTGCATGGTGGTAGAATCATGACAGTGGGTGGTGGGAAGCAGAAACACAAGGTCTAATACGTGCCCACACTTATGAGTCCCACATTGAATAATTTGCTTCCAGCCAAAGCTGCCATAGTGTTTACAATCAATTCTACATGCGCATACTAGAGGCAGTTAGTCCATATGTAAATTGAAATCGCATAAGAATATCATGTGACCTAAATCAAATGACAGTCCAGAGCTAAATTCAATCAGTGGAAAGACATTTTAAAGAAGCAGGCCAGAAGGACAGTACATTAAACATATGTTCACAACTGGAGAAGCAAGACTCAAGAAATCTTAACATCCAAGGCTGCAAACTTCAAGTGATCTTTAGAAATCAATATCAGACCTCCTCCTCTTTGGGATTTATGAGATTGGGCCAGAACAGAATAGCCTGAAGGAGCAATGTGGCTCAGCTAAACAGTGTCATTTTCAGTAAGCCTGGACCAAGTTATGCACAAGCAGCCATGATATTTATCTTGGATCGAATCATAAATAACTGGAATTATTTTCGACAGATTGAGCATTCACCAGAAAGATGATCAGTACTGAGAGAGAGGAGATAGATGAAAGAGGTTGTAATGGAACTACAATTAAATTACAGTAGCCAGTTGACAGTGGGCCCCATAGGCTTAGCTAAATCGTCATTTCTGCCTTATCTAGAAATCATGCGAATAGTAAGGGAGGCTTTAATACACATGGAGAATGAGTGCACTAACAAGGTGCCTGACTAATGAGGCACTTGAAGGACTTCCTTTTTTTCGCCCCTTCATGTGTGTGACAGTGTCACAGGACAGGCAGGCTGGGCTGGGATTTTCCCCAGCAGGAGTAGGAACAGACTTGAAAGGCAGGGCCAAGCTGTGCCTTCTGCCTATATCAGCCACCTCCCCTGCAGGTTGAGCCCTTGGGCTTTGGTGGCCACCAGGACTTATCCAGGAGCATGGCTGGTGCTGGAACACATCACAGGCTGGGAGATGGAACAAAGCACAGGGCTGGAGACAAGGCTGGAATCAGAGACAAGGGCAAGGCCTAGGATAGCATAAAAGGGACTGGACTGGGGAGGGCAGGACAAGGACTGGTCTAGACAAGGACTAGACAAGTGCTGGACAAGGACAGGACTAGAAAGAGCTGGATAAGGACAGGACTAAATAAGGGCTGGACAAGGACAGGACTAGAAAGGGTTGGATAAGGACAGGACTAAATAAGGGCTGGACAAGGACAGGACTAGAATAGGCAACAGGAAACAAGAAAACCCAAACAAGACATTAGGCTGGCTAGGCAAACCTAGAAGGCCCAAAGTCTGCTAGGGAGGGCAGGAAAGCCCAAGAGGGTATTGAACATGGCAGGTGGGCCTGAAAGGCTGCAGTGCAAAGGCAGAAGGCCTAGAAGGGCCCAGAGCAAGGTAGGTCTGCCTGGAATGCCACAGAGCAAGGCAAGAGACCAAGGTAGGCTGCAAGGCAGGATAGCAAGACATGGAAGACCAGGTCAAGGAGCCAAGGTGACTCAACGAAGAGGCACCGAGAGAATGGATAGGCTAGGATAAGTAGGCCTGGAGTTGCCACCCCATGGGATCAGCAATAGGACAACTAGAGCAGCTGTGAGTGAGGCTCATTGATGACCTCTACTGGTGGGGATCTGAGTAGCAGGTCGAATCATGACAGACAGAATGTGCACATGCCTACGGCATCCTCTGAGGCTATTTCACATCACACCCCTAGTAATTTCACCAGGGGGGGGGACGGGACCTTGACACATAACCACTGGGAGTAGTTCAACTTCATCAGGGGAATGCAACCTTACTAGATGGAAATGGTGCAGAGTCTCAGGAAGTGCTGCAAGGGTTTTGTCTTGCTGGCAACACAAGCTTCCTCACTATTACAGAATTGTTCAGTAAGCTACCTTTCTTATGTTTTTGTTTGTTTGTTTTTCATTATATATTTGGATTTTAAGAATGTTATTTTGTACGTCACCTAGGCCTTTATTGTGTTAGGTGAGTAATACATTTTAATAAATATAAATATAAATGAGGCAAGTAGGAGTCCAAAATGCCCTCCCAGGCTATTTGATATTGCACCCCTAATCCAATGCTTCTCTCTCATTGTACTACAGAGGCATATATAACTGAATATCATAAGCAAATATCTGGAAAATAAAATTAAACTTAGAAATAACCAGTGACAATAGCTCCAGATAAATGTTGAAAAGAAAGGGTGAAAGTAGTGCCTTTGGGTAATCCCATATACCAAAGAAGATTTTCTAGAGGCAAGTCTTAATTTGTTGGTCTAGGATCATCTAAATGAAAAAAATCACCACTCAAGCAAGGACAGTGTCTGCTACACCCTTTACAGATAAGATAGCATGGTCGACTGTATTAAATGCTGCACTAAGATCAAGGAACACCAGCACTGAATCATTGCCCCAATCCATCTCTTTCAGAAAATCATCCAGGATTATGGTAAGGACTGACTCTGTGCTGTGATAACATCTGAACCCTGACTAATGCACATTCAGATCATTGTTTTCCTTAACAAAATACTGCAGTTGGACTGAGTGCCTTTTCTATCAATTTTGACACAAAATGAACATTTGATACAGGGCAAAAGATTTCTGGCTTTATAAAATCTAAAATCTGGTTTGTTTGTTTTTTTTTTTTTCAAAAGCAGCCTAACTACTACCTTTAAAGCTTGTAGAACAATACACTCTCTCTCAGTAATTATTTGAATCCCTATGCATGATCATGCTTAGCCCTTTTCAACATGCCATGTCACTCGCCAGACTTTGGTCTGCTATAGAAAAAAAGTGGGGGAATCACACTGATCATGTTCACGCCGTGATATCAGCACACACTAAGGGCAAGAAGCCATTACTTACATCTCTGCACCATCTCGTTTGCATACTCTCTGAAACAATTGCAGGCAGATATTTAAAAAAAAAAAAAAAAATCTGCTGAGCAGTTAAAGTAACTGGGTAACTTTACCAGATTATCTCTTGCTCGATATTCAGCTGCACTTACCTGGCTAAAAATGAAGCTGAACATCTTACTAAATATAACAAAGGTAACCAGGGATTAAAACCGGAATTTTATGTACATCGGTGGCTATGTGCTGTCCTTTTATGGGGAGAATCTGCCTGCTCTGCGTCTCCAAGCATATTTAGCCTGTTCCCTGATCAAACAGGCTCTTGCAGCCTTGCTAGGCAAGGTAGGAGCTTGTAATAACCATTTGAAGCAAAGATGAGGAGGCAATACTTTGGGCGGATGCTGCTCCCTGGTGTTTTAGGAGAAAACAAATCTTGTATCTAGGGGGTGTTTAACGTGAGAACAGCGTGCAGACGCTAGTTTAACTGGTGAACTGTCCAGGGTACTGAAGTTTGTTTATGTGAATGTTTGAATGATAAAGGAGCTGCATCTAAGAAACGATCCTATGAAGGGCAATTTTATAGCAAGCTAAAGTCTGCAGGTAGAAAGTACAAGCAGACTTTAGCCAGAATTTTCAATTAGCGGGTGCCTAAGGAACAGAACATGGCGTATCACATTTGCACATGCTCATAGATTTACACGCATACGAGTAGATTTTAAATCGGCTCTGTGCATAAATCTGGGTGTTCACATGCGTGGCTGGGCCTTACGTGTGCGCCGGGCCCATTTTCAAATGGGCCCAGCCATGTGCGTAAACTCCAGTATGCGATTAAGTGCCAGGGCCTGTAAAGGGGGTGGTCTGGGGGACGGAGCAGGGCGGGGCTGGAGGTGGCAGGCACAGCAGCCATTTGCCACTGTACTGGGGAAGGGAATCCTGGTGTGCGCAGGTTGCTTACTGCTCCATTGGAGCAGTAAGCAACAAAATAAGAAAAAAAAAGGTAAGAGAAAGGGTTTAGGGGTGGGTAGGAATGGGGAAGGGGAAGGAAGGTTAGTGTGGGGGGTAGGGAACTGTGGAAGGGCATGATGCGTCACTGGGCAAAACTTCCATAATTCCCCCCTCCTTGCGCAATGATTTTATAACATGCATGCACATGTTATAAAATCGGCGCATCCATGTTTTTGAAGATCAAAATTATGCACATACATGGCTTTTCTGCCCTCAACTATCTCCGTCTAAACCCCGCCCCCTTCCACCACCATGGAATGTCTCTTTCTAATGTGCATAAAAATGCCCCCAAATCACTTCTACGCATACTTTTACATGCAATAAAAACTGGGTAATTTTCCAGAAGTTAATTTGTATGCATAAAAATGGTTGTATGCCTCAATTGTATTATTTCAGCAAATGTGGGAAAGAAATATGAATAAGGAGATAAAGAAGTAAAAAAAAATCCACTTAAAAATGAGCAGACGCATGGCGAAACTAAATTTATTATTTATTTATTTCCTGCATTTATAACCAACTGATTCACATCTCAGTGAGGGACAAGCATACGCACATGAAATAGTTCAATGTACAACAAACGCAATACAACAATAGCTTATTTCTGCATATTGCAATGCTCTCCCAGTCTGAAGCCCCTGCAAACGATTCCAATGCCCAGCCCAGGCATCTGGATGCTGTCTATTGAATGCTACAGGCTGCCGAAGGCTAAAGAAAAGAGATGTGTCTTAAGTTGTTCCCTAAATTTAAGCAGATCCTTTTAATTCTTTAGCACCTCTGGAAGTTCATTCCAAAAAGCAGGTCCTGCCACCCCAAAAATCCAATCCCATGAATTTTTTAATGTTATTAACATATGGGATGGAACTTCCAAGAGATGTTTCTCGGAGGAGCATAAAGTCCATGGGGGATGATAATGAACCATTTTGTCAGACAAGCATTTAGGGACGAGGCCCTGAATCGCTTTAAAAACTAAGACCAAATTTTTGAATCGGCTACATCACTATAGTGGGAGGCAGGGGCGGATTGACCTATTGGGGGATCGGGCTTCCCCCGGTGGGCCGGTCATTCCTGTCACGTGATTTATTTATTTTTTTTGTATTATAAAGTTTCCAACCAAAGTGAAGTGGGGCTTCTGTGGCCCGAAGAGAAACTTGCGGAGCCGGGAGAATGGCCTGCAAGGCCGTGGCAGAGCCCATCTTGCCATGGCAGAAGAAAGCCATGCAGGCCGGGAGAGAGCCTGCAAAGCCGCGGCAGAGCCCATCTTGCCATGGCAGAAGAAAGCCATTCCGGGGCCGAGAGAAAGGACTGTAAGATCGTGACAGAGCCCCTCCTGCCGCGGCCAGAAGAAAGCCATTCCGGGGCCGAGAGAAAGGACTGTAAGGTCCCGGCAGAGCCCGATCTGCGGGGCTGCTGAAGAGGACCTGCATGCAGGGCCGGTGCGCCACCAGTCTGGGGGCGGCGATAGCATGACTTCTCCTTCTTCCTGTCCACACAGCCTGGATGAGGAAGTGGTGGGTCCGCGTGGGCGGGAAGAAGGAGAGCGCTGGCCTTTGCAGGAAGAGGCAGCATTGGTTCAAAGTTCGCGCGGCATCCAAGAAGCAGCAGCAGGGCCTCAGCCTCCACCTCCACGCAAGCACATCCCCTGGGCCTTCTCAGGAAGAGGCATCAAGGGCCAGAGGAAAATCAACAGCGATACTTCCCTCTCCCCCATGGCCTCAAGAAAAATGAAGAGGTCCGCTGCCATGGGAGCTGAAAGAGGAGGCTGCTGCTGTACTTCTACTGGGGAGGGGGGAGAAAGTGAATGAGTGAGAGCATGTGTGTGTGTATGTCTCTGTGAGGGCATGTGTGGGTGAAACAGCATATCTGTCTGAGAGCATGTGCTTATGTATGTGTTTGTGCATGTGTGTGTGTGAGAGCATGCATGACTGTGTGTATGACTGCATGTCTGAGACAGCATGCCTGCGTGTTTCTGTGAGATTATGTGTGTGTGTATCTGTGAGATTGTGTGTGTGTTGCTGTGTCTGAGAGCATGTTTGTGTCCGTGTGTGTGAGAGCATGTTCTATGATTGAGCATGTGTGTTTATATGAGAGAGAGAGATTGGGAGGAACAACCCCTCACCTCTCCCCTGCTAATCCACAACAATCTCAGGGCATCTGGAAATCAAAAGATTCCAGGTATGAACAACCAGGGATTTTGTTATCCTTTTAAAGTTTTAAGTATTGCATAGTGTTTGAAATATTTTATTGGTCTGGAAAATGTATATGAGTTTTCAATTATTAGATGTTGTTCTATTTGTCAGCTGTTTTGAAATATTCTTTTTATTAGTATGGTTTTACTTCTATTGATCCTTTATATTTACTGATTTTGATGTTTTTTCAGGTATTGTAATATTTCTGGTTTTCCGTTGTTGCACTGCATAATAGTCTGACCTGTTGCGGTTAGCAGTTCAATTTTTGTCTGAATGTTTGTAATAATACTTTATGGTTACTTTATTCTGCATTTTTGTGAGGGTCTGTTTATATTTTGCATCTGTGATTGAGTTGACGTTTTCCTAACAGTAGGTGTATTGGCTTTTTAGGGTCTGGTGTAATGATCACAGTGTTGCCTTTTCATAAGTAGGGTTGTTAGTGTTTTCCTAACAGTGGGTGTATTGGCTTTTTAGGGTTTGGTGTAATGATCACAGTGTTGCCTTTTCATAAGTAGGGTTGTTAGTGTTTGCGTGCTGGCAGTTATTGCAGTTTTGATATGGAGATTTACTGTATTGAAATTGTAATCCAGTTTACTTGTGGCTTTCTGAGGGCAAAGCTCATACCCAATGCACATTACAATAGACCTAATACCAATTCCAAGGGTCTTTTTTACTTTTTTGCAGGGTTTTTCAGCACTCCATACAAGTATAATATACATGTTGTAAGTAATATTTTTACCTCACAAGATGTTTATTTTGGAGATATTTTAGCTCAATTCCATCAGGTTCCAGAATTAACATGGCGTGCTTTTGGGAGCTGTTGACATATATGCTGCAGGGAAAGGGCTGGTTTTGAAAAAATCCCCCAGGCCTATATTTTCCTGCAATCCACCACTGGTGCATATATATGTAAATTATATTGTATGTGTAATTGGGTACCCATGGGCCAGTTGGAGAAAAATCCTCCAGGCCATTACTTTCCCACAATCCACCCCTGGTGGGAGGACAATGATGGCTAACCAAGACCGGAGAAATGTGGTCATACTTAGAGCACCCCAAGATTAAACAAGCTGCTGAGTTTTGTATTAATTATAGAGAAGCTGGCTAGAGCCAACTGTGCAGGGATCGACTCTGTATTTGAGTGAGAGAACCTCAGTTTTGATTAGTAATTAGTCATTACCCCACTCAAAATAAGAGTGTGAGTGAGAAAATAAATTCTAATTTGAAGAGTATTGATATTGAAACTGAGAATTTGACAAAAGTAATACTGAGGTAGTTGTGCGTCAGGGAAAAGCTGATGAACTGTAACTTTTAAAATCCTCAGAAAACTAAATCGTTTAGCTTTGTCAGAGAATCCGCTGACAGGACCCAGTCTTCAGAGATAGGAAGAGCTGCCAGAGAGTCGGCAGTTTAATAAACTGAACTGACGGTAAAAAGAAAAACAGGGAGACCGAGTTGTAAATTGAGAACACCTCAGCAAGCTGACAGTCAAGCAGAGCGTAGAGAATGCTGCAGACAATCTTCTAGTTTTAAAGGACACGCATCTTTAGAAGAAACAATTTTCCAAAGTAAAAAAATAAACTGGAAGAGAAACAGTTGCATATTAGCAACACCTGAGCTGCAGAGAGCAATTCTTATTATGTTTCCCTCTATCTTAGAAATTGTAGACTGAACAGAGGGTAATGTGTTTGAAAATGAAAGGAATAGAGGGCCAGATTTTCAAAAGGGTACGCGTGTAAGATTCGAGTGTATCCCCCAAAAACCTGGCCAAAGTACCCCCTGCGCGCATCAAGCCTATGTTGAGTAGGCTCGTGGCGCGCGCAAGCCCGGGACACGCGTAAGTCCTGGGGCTTTTCTTGGGGGGGGGGGTGTCATGGCGGCGTATCATTTGGGGGCGTGGTTCCGGCCCGGGGGCGTTTCGGGGGCGTGGCCGAGGCCTCCGAAACAGCTCCTGGGCCTGGGAATCGCGCGCCGGCGGCCAGCCCGGCACGCACAAGTTACGCCTGCTTTGGGCAGGCGTAACTTGTAGAACAAGACGTAGGGGGGTTTTAGATAGGGCTGGGGGGTGGGATAGGTAGGGGAAGGGAGGGGAAGGTGGGGGGAGGCGGAGGGAATGGAGGCAGGCTGCGCGGCTCGGCGCGCACAGGCTGCCGATATTGGGCAGCCTTGCACGTGCCGACCCCGGATTTTAATGGATATGCGTGGCTATGGGGCGGATTTTCAAACACTATGTGCGTGGGTACTTTTGTTCGCGCCACTGGCGCGAACAAAAGATTTTATAAGATACGCGTGTAGCCGCGTGTATCTTATAAAATCCGGGGTCGGCGCGCGCAAGGGGGTGCACATTTGTGCAACCTGCGCGCGCCGAGCCCAGCGCGGCCTGCCTGTTCCCTCTGAGGCCACTCCGATTTCGGAGCGGCCTCGGAGGGAACTTTTCTTCGCCCTCCCCCCACCTTCCCCTCCCTTCCTCTCCCTAACCCACCCCCCTTTGTCGGCAAAGTTACGCCTGCTGAAAGCAGGCGTAACTTTGCGCGCGTCGCCGGCAGCCCCGCTCCGTCCTCCGGTCCCGGGGGCGTGGTCCGGAGGCTTTGACCACGCCCCCGGGCCGGTGCCACGCCCCCGGGCCCGCCCCAGAAACGCCACGGCCCGCCCCCGAAACGCCGCGTCGTTTCAGGAACACCCCCAGACACGCCCCCTCCCTCCCCATTTCGAAAGCCCCGGGACTTACGCGCATCCCAGGGCTTTACGCGTACCGGCGGCCTATGCAAAATAGGCGCGCTGGCGCGCAGGGGTTTTAAAATCCGCCCCTATGCGCGTATCTATTAAAATCCCACGTACTCTTGTTTGCTCCTGGTGCGCAAACAAAAGTACGCACGGACACAGATTTATAAAATCTACCCCAGAGTGTATAATTAAAAAAAATATTTCTGAGAAAATTATTAACCTAGGGAAACGTGTTTTTTTTTTCAGTTTCAAATAATTAGCAGACCAATATTCAGTAAGCCAGCTAGTGGCCAAGTTAGCCAGATAATTTGTCCCATATATTCAGTGGGATAAATGTCTTGCTGACTATACTCATCTAAAGTTATCCAGCTGTGTTTAGCACTGGATAACTTTAAACCTAACTGGCCAGCTTTGGAATATAACCAGTTAGCGCTAAAGTCATCCTGCCTTGTGTGGCTGGATAACTAGCTACTTAACCAGATATTTTCAAAAAAAATCCAGTTAAGTGGAACTGCTTTGCTAAAAAAAAAAACCCCAACAACAACAGCAGCAGCAGCAGTATATTCACCAGCTTCGCAGCTCAGTTCTAATTCCGCACAGCTTGCCAGGATCCCCTTCCCCCACAACCTTTCATAAGCTTTTTATTTACTGATTTGGATGGTTAGGTAAGAAATTAGTTAAGTATGAGTGAAGGGATGAGATTACAGTTCAGGAATTTTGAGTGGGCAGGTCTGGCAAATTGCTGTGGCAGAAAATGTGGGTGGTTGGTATTTGCTCTGTGTGTTGCATGTAAACGGTAGGCATAAGTTGTTTACTTTCAATTTTTGTTTTTGATATTTTATTATATATGTTGCCATCGGAATCCATCTTGGTGGCTTTGGCTTTCTTCTACAGTGTAAAAAATTTTAAATAAAAATAAAACCTTTCCAAATTTAAAGACAAATGCAAATATCAGCACTGGGCCTCCAATCCTCACCCCCCCCCTCCTCAATAAGTACAAATAAAATGATTACCTCCTCTCCAATCCTCACCCCCTCTCTGCCACCCTCCTTCCATCCTTCGTTCCTACCCAGTACCTGAATCATGGGTCCTTTTTAAACCTGGGATTGCAGCTCATTACAAATCCAGGCACTTCCAGTATTATTCAGGTAATAGTGCTGGAAGCGTGCGCTTTCACTGTAAATATTCAGCACTAGGCTCAGTGAAAGGGGCCACCACTGTGGGATTTCCCTGTTTCCCCATGATATTTTTTCTGAGTTTTTTTTTCCAAGAAAAATATTTGTGGGGAAACTGCTGCATTATTTTTCTAAGGAGAAGCCAAATATTGTGGGAATGCCCCTTATCACATTTTGCCCCTCCTATGATAAAATATTGTGATTTAATAAATAAAGTCCTATGTTAGGTGCTTAGTGCTAATTTTCAGAGCTAGGCACCTAAGGGGGTCATTTTCTAAAGGGATTGCATGCGAAAAGTCACTTTTTGCGCGTGGTAGCTAAATTGGGGCAGAGTCCGCACCGGAAGGGGAGGAGTTGGGGTGGCGGCAGGGCGGACTCCGCAACAACTTCGCTGACGGCGAAAAAGTAGGACACCTTATCGCTTCCAGTAGCCCGCCCAATAGCACCACCTTAGAAAATCCAGGCCTAAATTAGGAGAATAATTACCAGGCCTTCATTTTAGCACCTATGCTTTAGATGCTTAAAGTTAGGTAAAATTTCAGCCTAAAACGTAGTTCAGTTAAATTTTTTCCTAACTTTAAAAGGTGAATTTTCAAAACTTGTGTGTGGAAGAATTAGCATATATATGTACACATAGGGGCAGATTTTCAGAGCCCTGCTCGCCTAAATCCGCCCAAATCCGGGCGGATTTAGGCGAGCAGGGCCCTGCGCGCCGGTAAGCCTATTTTACATAGGCCTACCGGCGCGCGCAGAGCCCCGGGACTCGCGTAAGTCCCGGGGTTTTCGGAGGGGGCGTGTCGGGAGCGTTCCGGGGGCGGGCCCGGGGGCGTGGCTACGGCCCGGGGCGGTCCAGGGGCGTGGCCGCGCCCTCCGTACCCGCCCCCAGGTCGCGGCCCGGCGCGCAAGAGGCCCGCTGGCGCGCGGGGATTTACGTCTCCCTCCGGGAGGCGTAAATCCCCCAACAAAGGTAAGGGGGGGGTTTAGACAGGGCCGGGCGGGTGGGTTAGGTAGAGGAAAGGAGGGGAAGGTGAGGGGAGGGCGTTAGAGGATTCCCTCCGAGGCCGCTCCGATTTCGGAGCGGCCTCGGAGGGAACGGGGGTAGGCTGCGCGGCTCGGCGCGCGCCGGCTATACAAAATCGATAGCCTTGCGCGCGCCGATCCAGGTTTTTAGCAGATACGCGTGGCTCCGCGCGTATCTACTAAAATCCAGCGTACTTTTGTTTGCACCTGGAGCGCAAACAAAAGTAGGCCTATTCGCGGAGTATGAAAATCCGCCCCATAGCATATACCCATGTATACGCCATTTTATAAAGCTGAAATACGAATGCGTAAGTAAGGGTCTGTGAGTAAATTCATGTCTGTAAAAAAGGGGGCGGTCCAGGGCCGTTCCAGGGCGGGGCCAACATTTACGTATGGAAGATGCTATTTTATAAGAGATTTACGTGTGTAGATTTGGCGGCTTACTTGTGTGTATATTACACCCGCTCTTTATCTGGTTTAAGCGATTGTGAATGTCTTTATTATGAAATACTGACTGGATGGGGGGTCTGGGTGACATCGGGATTCAGGGTGAAGAGCCAGGAAGGTTTTGATGACCTGCAGATGGACTGAGTAAACTGGTAGATGAACTGGTAAAACTGTATTTCATTGACATGCGAATGTTGGAAAATCTGCCAACTTATACACATAAAAGCCAACTTATGGGGAGTAAATATGTGTAAATTACATGTGCAAAATCTCCATGCATATGTTTTTAAAGTAAGAAATATACTCACCCAGAACAATTGTGTGGCATTTAGCTAGATAAATTTCGACATCCAACTATGTGGCAACTTTGAAGCTACTTAGCCAGATAAGTCTTAAAAGTGCTATTTATCTGGCTAAATAACAAGTGTCTTAGACACTAAGGATAAGACTAAAAGACTTGTGCATGCACCTATATATGCATGTACATGGCTGCATGCAGATCTCCCCCAGTATTTTATAACCAATGCATATCATAAACCCTGCAACATTTGAATGAATGTAAAAGATAAATGCGAATAGATATTCAAGTTAATCTGATAAATTTCAACTTATCCAGCTAAGTGACTTTGCAGCTACTTAACAGAATAAACAGTGTTCTAATACAGTGATACAATAAGAGATACTTAGCCAGATAAGTCTTAAAAGCGCTATTTATCCGGCTGAGTAACTGCAAAGCTGCCACTTAATTGCATAAGTGCGAGTGAGGTTATCAAATTTGCAGATGATACAAAATTATTCAGAGTAGTTAAATCACAAGCGGATTGTGATAATTTGCAGGAGGAACTTGCAAGACTGGAAGACTGGGTATCCAAATGGCAGATGAAATTTAATGTGAACAAGTGCAAGGTGTTGCATATAGAGAAAAATAACCCTTGCTGTAGTTACACGATGTTAGGTTCCATATCAGGAGCTACCATCCAGGAAAAAGATCTAGGCATCATAATGGATAATACTTTGAAATCATCAGCTCAGTGTGCTGCAGCAGTCAAAAAAGCAAACAGAGTGTTAGGAATTATTAGGAAGGGAATGGTTAATAAAATGGAAAATGTCATAATGCCTCTATATCGCTCCATGGTGAGACCACACCTTGAATACTGTGTACAATTCTGGTCGCCGCATCTCAAAAAAGATATAGTTGCAATGGAGAAGGTACAGAGAAGGGCTACCAAAATGATAAAGGGAATGGAATAGCTCCCCTAAGAGGAAAGGCTGAAGAGTTAGGGCTGTTCAGCTTGATGAAGAGATGGCTGAGGGAGGATATGATAGAGGTCTTTAAGATCATGAGAGGTCTTGAACGAGTTATTTACACATTCGGATAATAGAAGGACCAGGGAGCATTCCATGAAGTTAGCAAGTAGCACATTTAAGACTAATCAGAGAAAATTATTTTTCACTCAGTGCTCAATTAAGCTCTGGAATTCATTGCCAGAGGATGTGGTTAGTGCAGTTAGTGTAGCTGGTTTCAAAAAAGGTTTGGGGATAAGTTCATTAACTGCTATTAATCAAGTTTACTTAGGGAATAGCCACTGCTATTAATTGCATCAGTAGCATGGGATCTTCTTAGTGTTTGGGTAATTCCAGGTTCTTGTGGCCTGGTTTGGCCTCTGTTGGAAACAGGATGCTGGGCTTGATGGACCCTTGGTCTGACCCAGCATGGCAAATTCTTATGTTCTTAGGTCAAAATGTATCCAACTAACTTGAATATCTATTCACGCTCATCTTTTGCATGCACACAAATGTTGCAGGGCAAATTTATGTATATTTTATAACTCATCAGGTGAATTTTAAAACCCTATGTATGCCAAAGCCAGGAGATATGTGTGTATTGGCTCTGCGTGCACTTCATGGATTTTAAGAAGTGCCCGGGTACACACGTGTGTCCCGGTATGCGAATACAAATTTTTTTCATAAAAGGAGTGTGGCGTGTGGTATAAGTGAGGCATGGTCGTTCCAGGAAATATGAATGAAACTAGCGCATAAGTATTTACGTATATTTCGTATTTACCGGGGTCTCTAGCCACGAACTTCACTTCTGCTATGGATAGCTTGTAAGTCATGAAACAAAAAAAATGAGGCTAATCAGTGGAGTTTTAAGGGTTGGAGCTAATAGGATAAAAGGGAAGGAAGTTAGCTAGGGGATTTAGGAAGTCTTCTTTACTGGGGTAAACTGGGGAAAGAGGTAATTGCATCGGTGTAGGTATCTACTAAAATCTCCCTCCACCTATGTGATCACAGCGGCATTTGCGTGCATATGCCTGCGTCAATGTAAAATTGTGCACATATGTATGCATGCATAGGCGATTTTATAACAGGCGTGCATATACGCACATATCTTATAAAATCGCTGCATCCATGTGCGTGAGCTGGCAAACACACGCACATGTGCTCCCATGCACAGGTCTTCAAATTCACCTTCATGTGATTATTATATGCGGGGATTACAAAATACCGGGGTAGGTCTGCATGCAGCCATGTACATGCATATATGAGCATGCACGCAGATCTTTTGGAGTTATCCTCAGTGGCTAAGTCAGTTGTTCAGTGTTCTGGGTATATTGGCCTCCATGCATTTTTTTCCCCCCATAGACACAGAATAGAAAAAAAAAAACTTTATGTGAATCAGGTCTAGATTACATAGGCATAACATGAGTATTTCTAGAGTTAAGAATGCTTTATTACATTATGTAGAGAGCTGTTTTAATGTGCTGGAAGCAAGCTCTCCTATCTGCCACCCAAGAATGATTTGAAAGTGCACTTAGCTTAAAGAATGTTGAAAGTGCTACATACAGAGCCTGTATTTCTTAAAAAAACAAACCTGGGCAGTATTTTGTGAGGATATGTATATACTGGGATTGGAAGTTGTGTGTTCTTCTGAAGGGATTGGGGTGACATGTTCATCACTGGGATTATACTGCCCTAGGCTTGCTTTCGGATGTAGTCGCAAAATGTTAGAAGGGTACACACTTATGTGAATGTTTCACCTACTGTATGTGGTTTTATTAGTATTGAAAAACTTTGACTATTTAAAAAAAATAAGATTTACAGGATTGCTAGCAATTTTTCAACATTGTTTTGTTTAGTTGAGTTACAATAAGTCCAGTCATTTTATTATGATATAAAACCTCTAGAAATAGGTTCAGAGTTGGCAACCTATCAACTGGGGGTCCTGTCACTCAGTCTCAGCTCCTCGATTGCTCCCTGATGCTGTCATCCTCTCCCCTGTTGTTTGGTCTCAACTCTTCCATCACTCCCTGAGAATGTCATGCTCACCAGCAGGGCCCTGTCACTCAGTCTCAGCTCCTCCATCATGTCCTCCTGCCTTTCTCATCTGTGGCGATGCCTATCACATAAGGTTCATGGGAGAAATGAGCTGTGCCATGAAACAGAGACATGCATTAATACATATACAGACACACTAGTATGCTCTCAAGAAGACAGCACTGACCCACAGAGGTGTACTTGGGATAGCATTATTGCGCGTTTGCTGCTCTCATTATCCCACCTACCAGTTGACCATCTAAATATAGATCTTCAAGAATAGGTAAGCCAGATCTGTTTAAATATTGTTATTGCAATATTGCAATATTGTAAAAATTGTTATTGCAGATCTTTAACTATGCACATGATAAATACGGACACGCTGGCTTTTAATGTCAACCACGCACTGCTATGCATGATTCTGAGGACTAGACCATGTATCTTTGTGCCGCTTGCCTTCTTAACTACGGCAGCAAACCAAGGGTTCGGCATTTTTAAGTTGTATTTCCAATACATGACAATTTTTGATAGAAGATGGTATAATTGGTTTCCAAGACTGCAAAATCATTCTTTTGGCATCAAGTAATAAACCATAAGAAAGAGACTTTATAGAAAGAGACTTTCTGCAATTAGATTTTCATGTTACGACTGCAGTCAGATATGAAGAAAAGGAGAAATGTTGGTCATTGACATCATGTTAATTATCTTGCAGCAATCCCCATATCACCACCGGCCCCCAAAAGAAGAAATCATTGACAAAGTCCAGAAAATGGTCAGCAACATTAGTAGACAGATTACAAGCTCTTACACAGCAAATGTAAGCGATATATGCAGACATTATCGCAGGGGAGAAATACAGGGGTTATGCCATATATTACAAGTTCTGTGACAAAGAAAAAACTTTAGCAAGAAAGAACCAGAGGTCAAACCAATTAGATGGGCAAATTGTAATGTTTAAGCCTTTGTTCCAGTTTTGCACCAAAACATTTCTCTCTGTGCTAAACGGAGAACATTCTTCTAAATGTCTGACAATCTAAGCAAGCTATCAGTCGAGTGGCTGTCTACATCTCCCTCCAATGCATGAAAAAGTCACAAGAGAGACCCCTTTTTTTTACCCCGCCCCTTTTTTTTCACCCTCCACCTTTCATGCCCCCTTCCCTCCAGACAGCATTGTGTCTGAGCAGTTCTGGGGAACCTTTTAAGACTGGAAAGGCTCCTCCGCCAAGCTATGACTTTAGCAAGGGCTGGCATGGCACTGACAGCCGTGTTCCCTTCCTTTTCAGAGTGCCCAAGTCTAAGTGGCCCCTGGCAGACGGGGACACTGAACCTACGTATGCTGTGCTGTAGCACACGACACTGAGGCAGAGGGCACACCCTGGAGGCTGTTTAATTTCAAAAGCAACAACATCAAGTAATATTTCACTGTTGATAAACCAGTGAATTGCCAACATTTGAAAATAATTAGGAAGCAACTTAAATCTCTAATACCAAGTGCTATCTACCTTAACTGCATGATATTTACTAAAATCGGAATGTGTCTGTGTCTGTGTGTGTATGTCCCTTATAACTATGAAATAATTGGATCTAGGTTCACCAAACTTTGTGGGGAGATAGGACCTAAAGAGGTTTACATGGGAGGGGGATATATGACTTTCCCACATTTTAAAGTTGGTGAGTGATTTGAGGGGGAGCAGGAAGCAGCAAAATTGGCACTTTCCCCATAAGAAACGTATGGGAAGTAGAAACAAGTCTATCTCGAATGTCATACCTTCTGCTGTTTTTACCTTCTGCTTTTTTTTGGTTTTTGTTTTTTATTCTATCAGAACAAAAATGATCCACTATTTTTGGAAATAGTAAACTCAGGATTTCCTTAGTTCTGAACTTAAGGATTGCTAACTGTTGGATTTAGCTTGGAAAGTTTAATAACACCTCCTGTGTCATTAGGCTCTGGAGGACAGCTATATGAAGATACTTGAGCTTTGCCAGATATTTCTTGTGGTTGAAAAAGATATGGGGTGCACAAGAGACAGCCACTATAAGCATTCTGTTACCTACCCAGGAACCAGCCTACCAAAGTTCATTCATCCACACACTTATACAGTACATCTTTTATTCACTTCCATTCTCCTCAAGGCAAATATATTTACTCTGCTTGGGGCTGAAGTATCTGCAGAAGGTCCTTGCCACAGTCTAGTAGGTCTCTATGGGGGAGGGGGGAGGCAGTTTTGTCACTCTTATTTTCTTCTCCTTTCATGGAAAAAAATGGAAAAATTAACTGAAATGAGCCAAGCTGTGAGAGGGAAAGGTGAGATATTGTCTGCTAGCTGTGCTTTCTTATGATCAAATATGTTTTGGAGAGAAGGTACTGCTTACTCCAAAGAAGATTACAGCACTCACTTGTTTGAAACCACTTGGCCAAACCCTACACCCTACCCAACCATCCTAAAACCATCACTAATCAGCTACTGCCCTCCTTTCCAATCTCCCATGTCTCCACTAGCAAGGAACACTCTAGACGTGCACAAAGGCTTTTATTGTATCAGCCCTTCATGTTCACATAGTAGGACTCAAAGGAATCCCTGGATCTTATGCATGCAATAATACATCCATTACCTCTATAAATAACTATTCCACACACATTCAGACCTCCATTGCAAATATATGCTGTAGCACTATATAAGTATATAACACTGCTAGATTGTTTTGATACACTAAAGGGCAGATTTTTAATCTTACGCGCATGGGGTACATTTGTGTGCGCTACCCGGCACGCACAAATGTACACCCGATTTTATAACATGCGCGTGCTTCCATGCGCATGTTATAAAATCCAGGGTCAGCGAGCGCAAGGGGATGCACACTTGTGCACCTTGTGTGCACCAAGCCCTAGGGGAGGCCCGATGGCTTTCCCCGTTCCCTCCGAGGCCGCTCCGAAATCAGAGCAGCCTCAGAGGGAACTTTCCTATCACTCCCCCACCCCCACCTTCTCCTCCCTTCCCCTATCTAACCCACCCCGCTGCCTTATCTAAATCCCCCCCACACACCTTTATTGCAGGAGTTACGGCTGCTTCTGGCAGGTGTAACTTGCGCGTGCTGGCCGGCCGCTGGCACGCCAAACCCCAGCACAGCCGCTGTGCCGGAGGACTCGACTCTCGACTGCCCCCGGACTGCCGCCTGCCCCCAGCCCGCCCCTTTTTCAAAACCCCAGGACATACGCGCATCCCAGAGCTTGCGCGTGCCACCGAGCCTATGCAAAACAGGCTCGGCACGCGCAGGGGTAGGTTTTAAAGGGTTACACGCATATATTACGTGCATAACCCTTTGAAAATCTACCTCGAAGATGGTAACTTTCAAACTAGTGCATGGGCGCACATGTGCACGTGTGCATTGGCCTGCACCCAGGGACATGGCTATTTTATAAATATGTGTGCATTTTATAAATAGCCTGCCTGTGCATAAATATGCGCCAAATTTTAAGTGGCTGCATGTGAATGCGACTTATACCATGTAAATCGTAAGATTTTAAAAGGGTTGCGTGCCGACACCATTTCCAGTTTTATCAGTTCATCCACAGTTCGCAAGGTTAATAGCCTTCACTCCCCCAGTTATCTCCGACCCTTAAAACCCCACCAATCTCCCTATTTATCTTTATTTTATAACTTGCACGGCATCAATAGCAGAAGTAAAGTTATGTGTCAAGAGGCAATTGCGTGCGCCAGAGCACATAAATATTCACATGCACATCGCAGTTTCACGCTCTGAAATGCCCATACCCCACCCAGAATACACCCAAGCCCTGCCCCTTTTTTGAAAACTTCCAAGATGCGCGCGCTGTGGCATTTATGCTCGTATCCAGGGGGCTTTTCAAATCCACTCGGTGCATGTGAGCCTGACACATTCGTGCGTCCACTAATTAATGTGCACATCAGGTTTTTATAATTCACCTTAAATACTATTATTATTATTATTATTAATCCTTTATATCAGTGGTTCTCAACCAGTGTGTCGCCAAGAACACGCAGGTGTGTTGCCGCACTTCCCATTCCCCCACTGACCCAGCTGCTCCCCCTCCCTAGCAAAACAGGTCCTCCGCCCGGGCTTAAAATGCTGATAGCCCGGGAGGAACGCGGCAGGACAGCTGGAGTCAGCAGCACCAGCATGCTCTCTTCTTCCCGCCCCCCCCCCCCACCCCGTGGCCCAGAAGAGGAAGTGGTGAGTAGCGGGTGTGTGCATTGGAAGAAGAGACCATGCTAGTGCATGCAGCATTGGCCCGAAGAAAAGAAGAGAGGCCCAGCCTGAGGAATGAGCTGCATGGCTCGGAGAAAAACAAAGAACGTCATCAACACCCACAGCTGATGGGACTCCTTTCTCCGCGAGGGCTGAAATGAAGTAGGTTGCTGCTGCCTTTAGGGTTAGAAGTGGAGGAGTCTGCTTCTGCCGCTAGTTCGGGAGAGGGGGGAGAGTGAGTGAATGAGCAAGCATATGTGTTTGAGATCCTGTGTGTGTGTATGTGTGTGTGTGAGTGAGAGAGCATGTATGTGAATGATTGAGAGCCTATACATGTGAAAGAGAGTATGTATGTGATTGAGAGCTATTTTAGTAAGGGAGCATGTGAGTATGTGATTGAGAGCCTGTGTGTAAATGAGAGAAAGAGAGAGAGCATATATGTCTGTGTGTGACTGAGAACTGGTTTAGGTGAGGGTGAGGGAGCATGTGAGTATGTGATTGAGAGCCTGTGTGTAAATAAGAGAAAGAGAGAGCATGTGTGTAAGTATGTGAATGAGAGTCTGTGTGTGAGAGAAAAAGACAGCATGTATGTGTGTGATTGAAAGCCTGTGTGTGTGTGTAAGCGTGAAAAGATAGACAGCATGTGTGTAAATGTAATTAAGAGCCTATATAAGTGAGAGAGAAAAAGCACGTGTATATGTGAGCGATTGAGAGCCAGTGTGAGAGAGAGAGAGAGAGAGAGGAGAAAGTTGCAAGCAAACCATCCCTCCTCCTGCTAATTCAAAACAATCTCAGGGCACCTGGATATCAAACGTTCCCAGGTATGCAGAACAAAAAATTGTTTGTTTCCTTATTATTTTTCATTACTGGGTCTTTGTGCCTGCTATTTTGAAATATTTTATTGATATCTAAAAAATTTTTATATGAGTTTTTAATTATTGGATATTTCATTCATCCGCTGTTTTGAAATAATCTGTTCTTTTTGTTAGTATTATTTTGCTGCTATTGATTTTATATTTCTTGATTTGTTTTATAAGGATGGGTGATGTTTCTTTTTTTCCTTTGTTGCACTGCATACAGAGACTCTGGCTTGTTGTGGTTTCCAATTCAGTTTTTGTCTGCATGCTTCTAGTTATGCATTTTGGTCTCTTTATTCTTTGTTAGGTGAGAGTCAGCACATGTGATTCAGGTGAGGTTTTCTGCTGGCATGTAGTTTCTGTGTAGGGCTTTATAGCAACCTGGCTTGGTCCGTTTTCCTAATAGGAGATGTATTGGTGTCTTAAGGCCTGGTATAATATTTTCAGTGTTGCCTTTTCTTCAGTAAGGTGGTTACTGTTAAGTGCTGGAAATTGGTGCTGTTTTGGTGTGGGATGTTTACTGTTTATGCAATTTCTGTTCAGACAGAATACATATCTTTTCCTTGTGTCATTCTTAACAATAAAAATAATACTGGACCTTTATTTTTTATTTCCATCGTAAATTGTAATGAGCAGTGTGTCACACATGTGAGCATGGTCTGTCAGGTGTGTCACAATGGGAAAAAGGCTGAGAGCCACTGCTTTATATAACAGATGTATGCAGCACCATACTGAAACATACACAGGTTAATTTTATAACTCTCCGCACGGTGGTAAAATCTGCATGCACATATATGCTGATGTTAGCAAAGATATTCAAATTGAACTAACTCACATATGTTCACTTTGAAAATTCGCAGGTAAATGGCCAGGTACACACAGAGATTCACTCACGTAAGTTATACATCCTCTTCGGAGGACACACACCCTTATGAGCATACTTTTTAAAATGAAAAAGGATGTATGTACAGGCCAACTCCACCTCATCTCCAGCCCTGGAAACATTTCTGCTCGGTTTGCATTAAAGAATGTGCAAAACTGGGCTATGTGTGCATACTTTTATGCAAACAGAGCCTTGGCTGATTTTTATAGCAGCTACTT
The DNA here is from genome assembly GCF_901001135.1 of Rhinatrema bivittatum. NCBI lineage: Eukaryota > Metazoa > Chordata > Amphibia > Gymnophiona > Rhinatrematidae > Rhinatrema > Rhinatrema bivittatum. Next base: position 213,873,072 of record NC_042622.1, on the reverse strand, counting down.
ACGCGTATAAAACCATGTTTAAAATGATCTCCTTAATGGACAGTCCCTACTCCCCAGAGCTTACAGGCTGACAGGATACACAACCAAAAACAAATTAGAAATTTTGATTTGGGTAGAAGAAACATGACTGAGAAGAATAGAATAAGCCAGGATTCAGGCCGGAAGCCCCTACAGTAGAAACCACCCTGAAGATTTTGTCCCAGTGTTGCTTTATTAATAGATAAGGTGATTACAAAGACTCCCTGACTTTTAATGTACCGCAGGTATACACAGACAAGGTTTTTCAATCAAGGATGAAAATGCTCACGGTTAGGGCAATGCTTAAATCCAGCCTAGTTCAGTTTCCACAGCAATTACTTTCCAGGGGCCAGATACAGTAAATGCTTGAGACGCAGCCTCTACTTACAGGCTTAATACAGAGCTTCAATACTTTCACATCACACGACGTCACTATACACAGGGAGATGAGCTCACGAGCATTCCACTAGGATCTCACACAGTTACTTGGCTTCCAAGCTGTCTAAATGCTGGGATCGCCTGCCTGGCCTTCAGCCTACCTTTGGAATCCCCTGAGGAACAATCTGGATCATTGGGGCGTGGCATAGGCCAGGCTATCAGTAGTCTGGGCCTGGATATCTCAGAGCTGTCCTGTGGCTCTACATCCAGCACATCAACTGCAGACCAAGCAGACCCAGGGTTAAGGCTAGCTACAACACATTGTGTTTTCTAACACAGTTAAAATTAAGAGATGGAGAGGTCATGGGGTAGATATTAAAAGGTTGTGCGTGGGCGTACATGTGCGCACGCTACCCAGCGCGTGCACATGTACACCCGATTTTATAACTTGGGCGCACAGACACGCGCAAGTTATAAAATCCGGGGTCGGTGCGCGCACCCTCCCCCCATTCCCTCCCCCTAACCTGACCTTCCCACCCCTTCCCCTAAGATTTCCCCCCCCCCCAGCCCTACTCTAACCACCCCCCAAAATTTTAGTTTCACCTTTTGCGCCTGCCTCTGGGCAGGCGCAAGTTGCGCACACCGGCCAGCTGCCAGCACGCGATCCCCAGCACAGCGGCAAATATGGCCACTGTGTCGGGATCCTGACCCCACCCCGGACCACCCAAGCCCCGCCCACACCCTGCCCTTTTTGCAAGCCCCAGGACTTACATGCATCCCGGGGCTTTACGTGCACCGCCGGGCCTTTTTAAAATAGACCCGGCGCGTGTAACCTTTTGAAAATCCAGCCCAGAGTGTATTGTGCTAGGAGGTCTGCCCTACACTTGCAGATACTATAGGAGGGTCAGACTGCAGGGGGATTTCAATCCAGAGAAACCCTCTGTGTTGTAAACACTGGGACCAACAATGGCTGCTTGCTCAAACAAACACGCGGTTTAAACTAAACCCATTTTCACAGGAGTTCCATATTAACCTGCCACAGCAGCCTTGTCTGGACATTTGGTTTATTTAGGAACGCCAGGGCCCTGCCACGCTTTTGTTTGTTTTTTTTTCTTGTGCATGCACCACCAGGACTGGGGAAACCATTTCTATTTCTAGCAGCTTACACTGGGGTTTTGGGGCTGCTTGCATGCCTTTTGCAGTTTCTGGCGTTGCCATTGTTATCAAAAGTGACATCCTGCTATTGTTAGATCAAAATATATATGTAGATATATATATCAAACTGCTGTTCTTGTCTGTTACTGTGGGGCATTATTCTGCTGTTGGTTTGATTGCCATTGCATTCACGTCTCTTCGCCTTTGACAAAGAGTAAAGTATTGAAAGTTTCAGCGTGCCTTGGTGTATCCTGGGTCACCCGCTCAGGAACAGGGGGTGCTAATTGCATTGAATCCGGGGTGCCTGTGTCATTTCCCCCAGTATCTAAAGAACCCACAACCCTCATCGCGCCCTGTTACACGGGGGCTGGAGGGGGCTTCTGCTGCAGCACACCTCCAGCTATGGGTGGCAGGTTTCTCCCAACATCGCCTGTGGGGTGCTACACCAAGAATAGCCTTGAAGTGTAAGGGTGGGGGAGGAGGATATGCCAGAGGTAGCTATCCGAGGGGAGAGAACAAGAAAATGGGATGAGAGAATTGTCACATGGGGTGATGAAATGCTCTTGGAGGAAAAATTTAGGAGAGCAGGAACAGTGGACAGGCAGAAGTAGGTGGGGTGGAGAATATGAAAAATGTATGGATGATTTAGCAATAGGAAGAAAACATAGGAAGTTGCTACTGAGGGTGAGTGGGTTTATAACAAGCACCAGTAAGCATCAAAAAGGGAGGGATTAAATAGGTGGGGAATACAGAGTTGGTGTTTAACTGAGAGTGAGGGTCTATTCCCTCCAGTTAGAAACTGCTATGAGAGATCCGATTGTTGCTTGCAAAACAATCTATATAGAAAGCAGAACTTGGGTTGGGTTGGTCAGGCTGCTCCTCAGTCCCCAGTGCCTATAGGGGTCAAGCAATCAGCAGAGACTCTATATCTGCTCTGTACAGGTATATATCAAAGAGGCTGGACCCTGCTCTTTTGAATAAGTTAGTGACACCCAGGCCAGAATTTGGATTACAAAGGGACGCTTGCAATATTTGTGCGCAGAAAGCGGGTGTTGAACAGTCAGTGCCCGCTTTCCTAACACACCCCCAGGTGCCCCTCCTAGGGGTGCCATGCAATATTTAAATTAGGGGTCACGTTGTCAAGGAGGCCCGAGAGTGTTGGTCGTCTGCCGGTTAGGAAAACCGATGCCGAATTTATCGGCATCGGTTTACCTAAACGGCGCAAAGCCAGGGGTTCAGAAAACAGACGCTTGTCAATTGAACTTCCATTTCCTGCACCTGACTACTGGTCCTTTCTTTAAACTTTTTTTTTTTTATTAGTTTATGAAAGATTTTTCCTCCTACTTAATATCACAACGATATTAAGTAGGAGGCAGTACAGAAAAGCAGTTTTTTCTCCTTTTCTGTACTAGTTTTAAGAGCGCTCAGCTATTAACGATGGTCCCAGGCAGCCGTTAATTTCTGATCGCTAAATGTGCATCCTAGACGCACATTTTTTTTTTGCATGCAGAGTGAACAGCTAATAGGCTCATTCACATGCATTTGCATGTGATGAGCGCTATTAGTTTCACTCCGCGTTGGATGCGCATTGTGGAGGTGCTAATCTCTTATTGCATAAGGGGATTAATTAGTGCCTATACAACCCATGTCCAACTGTGGGTTATACAGTGCGCTCGGCTGAGTGCACCAATGGGAACTGACACCACATAGTATGTCCATATAAAAATTAAATGTTACTGAAAAAAAATAAACTTTTCTTTGTTAAATTTTATCTTTGCACCTTCTGAAGGTGGAGTTCCATGGTGGAAGCTGCTGGGTCCCTCTCTCATGCTTTTGCCTCCCTCCTCTGGCTGATCCATCGTATCTCGGTACTCAGGGACAAGGAGAAGGGGGGCATTTAGGTCAGGTGTATGCATTTTGAAATTTACACACACAAATAGTCTTCAAGAACTATTTTATCCATAGAAAAAGCAGGGGCACGTGACCACAAGTTACTTTGTACCCATGGCAAGTTTCAAAGTCCTTGCACGCTTTTGCTTTGTAAAATTCATGCAAAGACTAGATGTAAGCACAGACTTTGCACCAAGACGGGCAGCTTGGAAATAGCCCTCTCTGTATCATGGAAGGCTGGATCCCTTATCTCCTTTGGAGCCTGTAAGGCAGAATATATCAGCTTTTCTTAGCTTCATCATCATCATCATCATCATTTTTTTTATGACATACTTTTCCAGCCAGGGAGTTCAAATCACAGCAAAAATAGAACTGGTGAAATAGTACAACATAGTAATTACAGTGTAATTATAAGTCAGCAAATATAAACAGTCCAGTAGATTATAGTAGTTAAATAATATTGCTGATGTGAGGTACATCATATTGATTGTGTGGTACAATCAAAGTATAAGTAGTGTAATACAGTTTAAGGGGCTATACACAAAGTAGGGTTTATTTCATTGGCTGGGACAAAAAGCTGCTTCAAAAAGTGCCAGGTTTTCACCAATTTCCTGCAGGATATGAGACCCAGAGCACGTCTGATGTGAGGTGGTAGAGAGTTCTGCAGTGTCGGAACTGAGCCTGCCAAGTATTTTCCCCTGGTGTTGGTGAGGCTCACTATTTTTGGAGATGGCACATCCAGATGTGACTAGGTTTGTGAGCACTGACGGCAAGCAGGTGTACAGGGAGTGAGAGATCTCTTGAGGAAGGTCAGGACTAGACCTCGGAGTACTTTAAGGCTAGGGCTATGAGTTGAATTTAGTGCAGTAGAGAAATGGGAGCTAATAGAGGGATTTTTAGAACAGAGGTTATGAGGTCAAGTTTGTTTGCCTTTGCTATCATGCAGGTAGCAGCATTTAGTAGGAGCTGCAACCTGCAGGCAGTGGTTTAGGATGCTGAATGTGTTAAAATCCATGGATAAGCTGCTGTAAATGTGGAGGAAACATGGGAGCCTGGTAAACAGATATTATATAATGGTTAATTTCAATAGCATATATTTTGGTAGATGGGGGAAAGAGGGATAACTTGCAATCTAGATAAGTCAGATTTAATTTTTTCAATAACTCTCGGAAAATTAAATCTGTATAGATGAGAAATGTTAATCCCAAAATTCCTAATGCATTTAGCAGCAATACAAAAATGAAAAAGAAAATAGGGCATGAATTACAAGCAGAGAATTTGAATACTTCAGTTTTAACCAAATTAACTTTGCATCCAGAGGTAACCAGCCCTCCTGCTCCCCCCTCCCTGACTTCTGTAAGTGATTTCCTTTTATCTGTGGCAGTGAAACAGCTCTCTTGCAGACTGTGGGAAGCATTTGCCATCATGCAAGACACAGAACAGACACAGTGAAATGCTTGGGCAGAATCATGGCAGCGGCAATGCCCTTCATTGCCATTTCTGACATCAATGCGATCTATACTTTTTGAAGCGTAGGACAGCAAAAAGAAAGCATTATACTTTGTTAACCTTTTGCTTGTTAGTACAATTGGGTTGTGTAAATATATGCAGATGTGTTTTCCTCCCCTCTTGCTCTGTCATTCCCTTTCCTCCACATCTCTGATAACATCACCTGTCTGAGCAGTTGCATCTCTTCCATCTCTAAGACCCAATGCATCCTGTTATCTGATCCCTTTCAAACAGCAGAATGTAATGTTGGGGCCATGGATATCTATATCCTGGTGGTGCCTTGTGCAAGCTATTGTTAGATATTGGGGTGGAAGGGGGTCTCACTGGTTAAAATTACTTGACAATGGGGTGAGTCCCCTGTATATATTAGCTTGGGAGAGGGGAACAGTTCTGCATCAATGACTGACCAAGGAAAGAGGGAAACAACAGTAAACTGCTGTGGTTCAAGCCTTGGCATGTCTTTAATGGTCTCTGACTGGACCACCTATTCCAAAGATAACAATGATCATGAGAATTATGCCATTAACCTAGGAACTGGCCCTTTAGATAACACTATTAACATCTTGTGCTTTCTACATTGTGAGGTCTCACACAATGCTTGAACATCTCTTGTTCAGTACATGACTTTTACCTTTCAGCTACAAAGCTTGCTGGCAGCTGAGACTATGAAATATACAGGGCAATTTTCCAAAGCCCTTCACCTGGATAACTACAGATGTACCTGAAGACTGGAGGATAGCAAATGTAACCCCAATATTTAAAAAGGGCTCCAGGGGCGATCCGGGTAACTAAGGACCAGTGAGCCTGACTTCAGTGCCAGGAAAAATAGTGGAAAGTGTTCTAAACACCAAAATCACAGAACATATAGAAAGACATGGTTTAATGGAACAAAGTCAGCATAGCTTTACCCAAGGCAAGTATTGCCTCACAAATCTGCTTCACTTTTTTGAAGGAGTTAATAAACATGTGGATAAAGGTGAACCGGTAGATATAGTATACTTGGATTTTCAGAAGGCGTTTGACAAAGTTCCTCATGAGAGGCTTCTAGGAAAAGTAAAAAAAAGTCATGGGATAGGTGGCGATGTCCTTTCGTGGATTGCAAACTGGCTAAAAGACAGGAAACCGAGAGTAGGATTAAATGGACAATTTTCTCAGTGGAAGGGAGTGGGCAGTGGAGTGCCTCAGGGATCTGTATTGGGACCCTTACTGTTCAATATATTTATAAATGATCTGGAAAGAAATACGACGAGTGAGATAATCAAATTTGCAGATGACACAAAATTGTTCAGAGTAGTTAAATCACAAGCAGATTGTGATAAATTGCAGGAAGACCTTGTGAGACTGGAAAATTGGGCATCCAAGTGGCAGATGAAATTTAATGTGGATAAGTGCAAGGTGATGCATATAGGGAAAAATAACCCATGCTATAATTACACAATGTTGGGTTCCATATTAGGTGCTACAACCCAAGAAAGAGATCTAGGCGTCATAGTGGATAACACATTGAAATTGGCGGTTCAGTGTGCTGCGGCAGTCAAAAAAGCAAACAGAATGTTGGGAATTATTAGAAAGGGAATGGTGAATAAAACGGAAAATGTCATAATGCCTCTGTATCGCTCCATGGTGAGACCACACCTTGAATACTGTGTACAATTCTGGTCGCCGAATCTAAAAAAAGATATAATTGCGATGGAGAAGGTACAGAGAAGGGCTACCAAAATGATAAGGGGAATGGAACAGCTCCCCTATGAGGAAAGACTAAAAAGGTTAGGACTTTTCAGCTTGGAGAAGAGACGGCTGAGGTGGGATATGATAGAGATGTTTAAAATCATGAGAGGTCTAGAACGGGTAGATGTGAATCGGTTATTTACTCTTTTGGATAGTAGAAAGACTAGGGGGCACTCCATGAAGTTAGCATGGGGCACATTTAAAACTAATCGGAGAAAGTTCTTTTTTACTCAACGCACAATTAAACTCTGGAATTTGTTGCCAGAGGATGTGGTTAGTGCAGTTAGTATAGCTGTGTTTAAAAAAGGATTGGATAAGTTCTTGGAGTTCTTGGAGTTCTTGGAGTTCACTTAGGGGTGGATTTTCAGAGCCCTGCTCGCCTAAATCCGCCCAAAACCGGGCGGATTTAGGCGAGCAGGGCCCTGCGCGCCGGTAAGCCTATTTTACATAGGCCTACCAGCGCGCGCAGAGCCCCGGGACTCGCGTAAGTCCCGGGGTTTTCGGAGGGGGCGTGTTGGGGGGCGGGCCCGAACCGCGCGGCGTTTTCGGGGCGTGTCGGGAGCGTTCCGGGGGTGGACCCGGGGGCGTGGCTACGGCCCGGGGCGGCCCGGGGGCGTGGCCGCGCCCTCCGGACCCGCCCCCAGGTCGCGTCCCGGCGCGCAGGAGGCCCGCTGACGCGCGGGGATTTACGCCTCCCTCCGGGAGGCGTAAATCCCCCGACAAAGGTAAGGGGGGGGGGCTTAGACAGCGCCGGGTGGGTGGGTTAGGTAGGGGAAGGGAGGGGAAGGTGAGGGGAGGGCAAAAGGAAGTTCCCTCCGAGGCCGCTCCGATTTCGGAGCGGCCTCGGAGGGAACGGGGGTAGGCTGTGCAGCTCGGCGCGCGCCGGCTATACAAAATCGATAGCCTTGCGCGCGCCGATCCAGGTTTTTAGCAGATACGCGCGGCTCCGCGCGTATCTACTAAAATCCAGCGTACTTTTGTTTGCGCCTGGAGCGCAAACAAAAGTAGGCCTATTCGCGGAGTATGAAAATCCGCCCCTTAGAGAATAGCCACTGCCATTAGCAATGGTTACATGGAATAGACTTAGTTTTTGGGTACTTGCCAGGTTCTTATGGCCTGGATTGGCCACTGTTGGAAACAGGATGCTGGGCTTGATGGACCCTTGGTCTGACCCAGTATGGCTTTTTCTTATGTTTTTCTTATGTTGTTACCTGGGTAAAAGTGCTGTTCCGAAAATTGCCCACATGTTAGCCCACCCCCTTTTTGTCCGGGTAAGTTAGTCTACAAAATAAATGTATACAAAGTTCCCCAAAGGAGGGAGGGGTGTATTTTTAAAGGGCCATATTTGTTATGGTTGTGGACCCTTGAGCCGGAGAGAGTGGTGGTGACCACTGAGGGATTGCCCCCAATGGAACTCGTCTCCGGGAGGTGATGCTGGTGAGGACAACCCGGCATGACCTTCACCTATACCAGCCCTTGTTCCCCACAAGTTGAGCCCTTGGTTGCCGGGGTCGGCAGGACTTAGCTGTGGGTGCATCAGCGAAGCAGGTGAAGAGGAAAACGGAGGCAGGGTCAGCAGTCCAGGTCTGGGTAGGCAGCGAAGAAGTGAAACAGAGTTCAGGCAGAAGTTCCGAGGCAGGCAGCAAACAGGCCAGGGGTCAAAACGGGCAGCAGACAAGCAGAGATGAGAATACAAGCTGAGGTCAAACCTGGAGATCAAGCCGAGGACTGGATAACTGGAACTGAGGAGCAAGGATGAGGCTGGAAGCAGGAACGAAGGCACGGTCAGGAAGGCAGGAACTGGAAGCAGGATCACAAGGACTGGAACTGGAGCAGTAATGAAGGCAGGAACAGGATCAAAGCAGGAACTGGAAGCAGGATCACAAGGTCTGGAACTGGAGCAGTAATGAAGGCAGGAACAGGATCAAAGCAGGAACTGGAAGCAGGGTCACAAGGACTTGAACTGGAGCAGCAACGAAGGCAGCAACAGGATTACAGCAGGAACTGGAACGAAGGATGTCTGGATCAGCAACTAGCACTCAGAAGAGATGAACTGTTGCAAAGGCAACTTCTGTAGACTGCTGTGGGGTTTAAATACCCCTCCCAGGTGCTTCTTCCACGTAAGTCGGGGGATTTTAAAAGTGCCACATGCCGCCATTGCCAGTTATACAAGTTCAACCCCAGTTAGCCCAGTTAAGGGGTAAGTCCTCCAACCCCCCCCCCCCCCTGTTTAATAGCCTTCATCTCCCCCAGTTATCCCCAACTCTTAAAACTCCACAGATCTGCCTAATTTTCTTTATTTTATAACTTAACTCCATAGCAGAAGTAAACTAACACGGCAGGGGATCTGGGCGCAAACTGGGCATGAAAGTATTTACGCGCACATCTCTGGTTCACGCCCCAACACGCCCACTCCCCGCCCAGACCACACCCACTCCCCGCCCCTTTTAGAAATCTTTGGAAATGTGCATGCTGCAAGAGACATGCGCTTATCGGCATTTAAAATCTGCCCTGCCCATGCAAGCCCAACTTATTCGTGCATTCCCCATAATTAATGCATGTGCCAGATTTTTAAATTCCCCTTTAAAAGGGTAATTTGCAATAGGATTTAAATGCTTAGAAGTGGGTTTTCTGTGTGCAAAATGGACTTTTGAAAATTGCTATGATATATGCTACTTTTACATGCGTAAATCCTTTTCAAAATTCCCCACTGGTATTGTACCAGAGGGATTCAGGTTTAGTTAGTGATTGATCGTACTCCCTATGGTGGATAAATTGACCACTACAGGATATAAAAACACTAAATAAAATAAATAAAAATACTACTAATACTAATCATTTCTATAGTGCTACTCGATGTATGCAGTTCTGTACAGAAAAAAAAATATGAGTCAGTCCCTGCCCTGTAGAGCTTACAATTTAATGAAAAGCACCACTATCCAAGTAGGCCAGTGGTACTTGACTTTCCAGCCCTTTTTTGATAGATTTTTGATAGGCAGTTTATTAAGAACAATAAACTAAATTTGTTTGGGTAAACAATAATGCAAATGCAGATATCCTTCCACATGAGGGCATGGAAAGTCAGCCTTCTGCCATAGAAGCCTTGGACCATCTGTAAAAATTAGTGATTGTACAACAGGAGCAATAAAACCCTGTTAATTTAGGGCTGGATCACAGGGAAGAGTTTGCACCCCTTACCTACATTTTGTACAGGCTGAAAGCAGATGTCCTTAGGCTGAATACAAGGCAGATTACTCCAGCCAAACCTGGAGGAGGTTCCTAGAGTGATCAAAAGTCACTGAAAGTTTGGCTGCCCACTTTTTTTTCCGACCTCCTGTTTCAAGGAAGACTAACAACCTGTATTTATTGTGTGAGTCTTTATTTTATCTAATGTGTTTTGCTGCTGCAAAAAAAAAAAAAAAAAGCTGTTTTTGCTATTTTATCAGTTAACCGAACTTTTTTTTTTTTATGCTTTAGACTGAGAAATAAATCAACCTTTCCTCTGCAACCGTCAGCCACCCCACCCTCCCACAGTACCTTTAACTAGGACAAATCCTCCCTCATTATCTGCCACTGAGTTCAGTACTGTAAATGATAGGTTCTTACTAATTAAAATTGTAATGCCTCTCTTGTTTGTGGAATACAATGAAAAGAATAGTCCTCTCACCCACATCCATTTGAGTTTTTACAAAGGAGACAGATCAAGCTGTGCCTTCTGAAAAACACGACATGAGTTTCCATATCTTTTCAATAGGTTAACAGATGCTGTCTCATTGTTCACATCCAAAGAAACACAGTTTCCCGGTGCTTTGCCTGTAAAAACAGTCTGCTATAAAATGGTTATATCCATCCAATATGCAGGTAAACTTGCATGCATACTGCCTGAACACATGCAAGCTCACCTGGACTGAGCAACGGCATCAGTGGCGGAGGGATTTGGACTTATTCTAGATTCTTAAAACAGGGAGGCTAACTTTCAAACAAATGTATATGGCCCTTTATACGCACATATATATATATGGTCATGCGGAGATCAACCATGGTATTTTTACAACCTGTGCACATCGGGTACATGCAGATGATTCAAAACGCATATGATACTTTACTCTCAAATATCTGCAATGCATTGAAAGCATGCACTTTTCCTATTTTAAAAGCACGTGTGTGTATATTTTATCCGGAAGTCAGTATATTTTTTAAAATACATGTGGAATTGAAATCAGCAGTGGGCCGAAACCTCCGCCAGTTCACCCAGTCTTTCTCCAGGTCATTGACACCCTTAACTCTGAATGCCCCCAAGACCGCCCATCCAATCAACAGTAGACGACAGACGAGTCTGTTATCAGTTGCAAAAGATAATTAGCAGGTGCGAAATTGTATGAATAAGTTGCCAAATGTACACGTACGAGTCTCTTATATAATAGCTTCTTGCGCACATACCTCTTGGTCCTAACCCAGAACACCCCTAAATTGCCCCTTTTTTCGTGTGTAATTGTGTGTGCGAGCCTGAAAATACTCACATAAGTTTGATGTTTATGAAAGAGAGTGGACATTAATACAAGTGTAGCAGGACCCCGTTTGGCTTGCTGGCTGAAACTGGGCTCCATTCGCCAGGGGGAAGTTTAATCTCCTGGATCCTTGGTGCTGTTGTGGACACAGTCATCTAAATCACACTCACCCCCAATCGTCCGTATCATTGGTCAGGGGTTCCTCAGTTCAGTCCGCTTGGGGGTCTGGCAGCAAAGAACCACAGAGTCCAAAAATAGCATTCAATATAAAATGTACTTAAAAGTTTGAAAATAAGAACCCAAGCCAGTATGGGAAAAAAATTAAAAACGGAAGAATCAAAATGAAAACAGCCATAGTCTCTTTTTTCTTGGTACATCCCCAAGATATTCTTCTCCCACCTGAACCAGTCTCCACTTCTACAATCCCTTCCCCTTAGTGGCTAGGGTAAGTTCTTTCCAAGGGCTGGAAAGGTGAAAAAGTGCCTTGTCAAAAATGGATCTTAAAATACAGATAACTCCAAGCACTCTCTATCAAAATATCAGTCTCAAAAATTCCAAATATCTTCACAGTCTTCAACCCTCTGCTGGTTTACTGGACACAAAGGCAAAAAGATCCAGAACCCAGCCCTTTTAGATCCTAGGGGTTTGGACTTCTCTCAGGAATTTAGCTCAAAAATAGCATAATCTTCCAAAAATCTGCAAGCTCTTCTACTCTCCAATTCTCTTCTCTTAGTCAGTCCACTGTCACCTCTTGATCGCTCTTCCTGGGGAAAGACAATGATCCTTTTGGACATGTTCAGAGGGGAAATGAATAGCCCCGAGACACATCCCACGAAAAGGTGGGGATTAAGCTAGGGGAGGACTCCGAAAATGCAAAACCCCTCTTTAGATGGAAAATATAGGGGAAAGTATTGGTGACAGGCAAAGCAGGGTCACTCAAGCCACTTACATACACTCTCTTTTATAAACATGAAATGTATGTGCGTATTTTTGGTCTCGCGTACACATTTACATGCATAAAAAAGGGGCAGTCTAGGGGGCACATACTGTACGTTTTGAAAATTCAGCCCTCTGTAAATTTTCCTTAAAATTCTTCACATGGGGAACAGCGGGTGTAATTGCGAGCAGGTAAATTTGGTGAGAAGATGTTCAAAAAGGACTCATGCACATTCGGGTTGATTTTAAAACCCGTGCGCACGTAAAGTCCAGCCTTTATGCACGTGGCTGGGCCTTGCACGCGCCAGGCGAATTTTCCAAGAGGCCTGACCACGCACATGAAAGTCGGTATGTGCTCAAGTGCCAGGGCAGGGTGAGCGTGCCAGGACAGCGCCATTGTTCGTTGTTCCAGAGACTCGCGCGCTGGCCAGCTGCCGGCGCCCACAACTTACTTCAGCTCGGGAGCTGAAGTAAGTTACAAAACAAAAAAGCAAAAGGTAGGATTTAGGGGGTCGGGAGGAGAGAGGAAGAGGGAGGGAGTATAGGTAAAGGGTTAGGAAAGTTCCCTCCCAGTCCGCTCCTTAATGTGAACAGTGTCCCATCCCCCCAAAAAAAAGACGACTCTAATACTGTCCAGAGAAATACAAGTAGCTCCCCTCTCCCTATCACTCTCAGGGAGAACGCACCCCAATCATGCTCCCCAGAAAACAATCCCCAAGCCTTTAGGAGTTTGGATTTACGTGATCTCTCAAAGCAATACCTAATCCTGAAAACAGGATGCAGACAAAATATCTGTAGCCCCCCCCCCCCCACACACACACACACACACACCCACCTTCTAAAATCTGCTGTCCTTATTGGGGTTTGGTGCTTTCTTTCCTGACAGAGGAAGATATAATTCAGGGCTCTGTTGATGCTTATGTAACCTGATTTTGCAGGGATAGGCTTTGGTGGGGGGGTCCATATTCAGCCACTGTGTGACTCGGGAAGTTAGCCAGATACACTTATCTGGCTAACTTAGCTGGGATATTCAGCAGCACCACTGAATATACCCATCTATCTTAAAGTTAGCCGGATACGTTTATCCAGCTAACTTTAGGACAGCCCTGTGGCTTGACCAAAGTTAGCCAGATAACTTATCTGACTAACTCGACTCCTCCCTGATCCACGTTGACTGTAACCGAATATTCTGCAGTGCCACTTAGCTGGGCAAATCCAACTTATCTGGCTTAAGTATATTTTGAATAGCAGGCTCTGGGTGCACACTCTTCAACCAGTCCCTCTACCCTCCATGCCCTCATGCAACACCAAATAAAACTACGGGCTTCTCCCACCTTGAGTCCAGCTGTCTCATTTATTTCCTGGCACATTTAAAACACAGAGAATGCAGGTTACAGACATGAGGCAGTTGAATACATTCAAAGGAATCCCAAACTGCCTGCACATTAATAGATGACTTTACTGCCTGTTGTTATTTATTCAGTACCACATCGAGACAAACACTGTTCATATCTTAAGAGAATTCACTAACAATGGAACTGATGTGATCCCCATGGCACTCACTCTCGAGTGTCTGCCCTAGCCTTGGCACGAGGGAGCCCACAGCGTAGCTGGCATTATCCTCCCTGGAGCCCCAGGTTGCTCTACAGGGAGATGGGTTCTCCAGGAGCAGCATCCTGGAAGAGCTGACGTTGTCTGGTCTGGTACCTTCGTGGAGTGAACTCACATAGCAGCCAAAAATACCAAAACCTGCCACTAGGGGCCACTGGAGTGCCTTGCTCTTAGTAACCATGGGTTACACTTGCAGTCAGGCACCGCATGCTCAGACAAAAAGGCTGTAATAAAACTTTACTAAAAATAAACTTCCTCTAGACTAGAGTAACAGTTTCACAGCAGGTGATGAGTCGGCACACACACCAATTCATGAGATTCAAAACAACCCATGCAGCTTCAGAACTTTACTTACAGAGAATCCTATTATGATTTAACTATCCCAGTGACAGCTTCTCTGACTGATGATTTTTAAATTCCAATTGTCCTGGGAGATGCTGCTGCAACTCACAATGCCTCTGGCTACTCCCCACAATATTTCCACTGCATGGATAATTATCTTTATAACTTAAGTCTCCTGCCATTTCGTCTACCAGGCCCTAATACCTGAAGATCTGATTCCAGTACGATTCTCACACCACCAGCTATAGGCAAGAGGATTCATTTCTGCCTATACTGTTGTAAAGGATTGCACTGCTGGGAGCTTGGCATGGGTAGGTCACACACTCCCTCTCCCTCTTCTCTTGATACACTGGGCTGCTGCATAGGATTCTGTAAAGCTTTTGGAAATCCTGTGGTGAAGCCCTCCTGTGGCAATGAAGAGGTGTCCTCCTTGTTCCTTCTCTTTCTCAGAGAATGTTGTCCCCCATATTTAACTCACTCTTGCCACTGAAGTGTTAAAATACATATTGCACAAAACTAAGCAAGGGTACCTTTTGAAACGTAGCCTTAGATGGTAACTTTCTTACTCGTGCATGACCGCACTTTTTCAAGTGTATATGGGCACGCGGCCACATAGGCAGCAATTTTGTAGCCTAGTGGTTAGAGCAGTGGGCTACGAACCAGGATCCCAGGGTTCGAGTCCTGCTGTCGCTCCCTGTTACCTTGGGCAAGTCACTTTGCTCTCCATTGCCTCAGGTACAAACTTAGGCCTGGATTTTCTAACGTAGCGCAGCTCTCTGAATTCGGTGGTAATGGGGGGCAGGTCTGCGAAAGCCGGCAGCAATCGCACCACCGCGGTGTTATCGCTGCCGGCTTTCGCACCCAATAGCACCATCGTGAAAGGTGGTGCTATTGGGCGCACTACTGGCAGCAATAAGGGGCCTTACCCTATCGCCGGCAGCGAAGTTTCCGCAGCGTCCGCCCCGCCGCCGCTCCAATCTAGCTATCGCACGCGAAAAGGGACTTTTCGCGTGCATTAGGGTTAGAAAATAAGCCCCTTAGATTGTAAGCCCTCTGGGGATAGAGAAATACCTACAGTACACTGAAAAAAGTGTGAAAAGCGGAATATAAATCTAAATAAAATAAATAAATAATGTTATAAAATGCCCTGCATGCGTATGTATGTCCCTAAATTTTAAGCTTGTGCACACACAGCAGTGTAAATCAGCTTTGGGACACCTGAGGGTCCCATAGCCATGACCAGTTTCACCAGTTCGTCCACCAATTTGTCCAGTCTAGAGCTAGGTCCTCCTAAACCCCCCCCCCCCTCCCCTCGGTTCTTTAGCCTGCACTCGCCCCAGTTAACCCAGATCTCTCAAACACTTCATAGATGACTGGAAATAGTTTTATAAAGATTTACACCTCCTCCATATCAGATGCAACTTTATGCATATATCTTGGCCCCGCCCCGGAACGCCCATGCCCCACCCACATTCCACCCTTTTTCCTGATGTGAGATATTTGCACATTGGTACTTGTGAGTGCATGTGGGGAGTTTATAAAATAATGTGCTCGATGATTTTGGGCTTGCACCTGGCTTTTAAAATTCACCTTAAAATTAAAGCTGCTTTGGTGCGTATGGAGAGGAATGGTCAGTAGAAAAAAAAAAAGAGGTGATATTGTCCCTGTATAAGTCCCTATTGAGATCCCTTTTGGAATACTGTGTACAGTTTTGGAGATTGCGCCTTCACAAGGATATAATATAAACTAGATGGAGTCTGTTCAGAGGTTGGCTATTAAAATGGCCTTCATCATAAAGCATATGAAGACATACTTAAAGATGTAAACATATATACTCTAGAGGAAAGACAGGATAGGGAAAATATGATAGAGTCATTTAAATACTTCCAAGTATCAATGCATAGGAGGCAGGCCTGATTCAATGGAAAGGAGGCTCTGGAGCAAGAGGTCATGAGATGATTGTAAAAGAGAGTAGGCTCAGAGAAATCTAAGGAAATATTTCTTTGCAGCGAGGGTGCTAGATGCATGAAACAGCCTCTCAGTTGAGGTGGTAGAGACTTGAACAGTATCTAAATGCATGGGATAAGCACAGGTGATCTCTGAGGGAGTGGTATTGATTGTAGAGCTAAGTAGTTGATGTTGATAGGTAGACTAGATAGGCTATCTAGTTATTTTATGCCATCAGGTTTCTATGTTAGTTAATAAAATATTAAAGGAACCAAGCAAGGGGACTGATTCTTTGCTGAAGGAACCCAAGTCCATTAATGCATTTTAAACAGAGCATATTGCCAGTAATATCTACAGGATCTCTTTTCTACCAAGCAGTGTGTTATTACAATATCTCAAAATTTCTGAGCATAAATTTACATATACAAAACCCCTATCCAAAAGGATAATTTAGGTTACCATCTCTCAGAAAACAGTACAGCCACTCTACTGGTTGTTTTCACCTGTTAAATCACATTATTTCCTTTTCTTACATTCCCTGGTGGCTAATATACCAGTAAGTCACAGAAAATATAATTAGACTTCCCAAATGGGAAATCAGCATCTGTAATTTAGCATAAGTGAAACAGTTAATTCAGTCACCCTTCTAGATGTGTTTGTCATGTTGCAAATTGACTACTGCAATTCATTAAAATATTTTAAAACACTTCCATCTAATACAGAATGCTTCAGCACAGGTTTCATTGGATTGTGGATGCTAGGAACACATTGCCACAGTCCTCCGATCCTTACATTGGCTTCCACTTCCCTACCAAGTCAAGGCCCTTTGCATTGCCTACAAGTCCCTGAATGGCCTATGTCTGCTCTATCTAAAGCCACACCAGCAAAACCAGCCCGTGGTCTAAGATCCTCCTCCAACCCCAGGCCCTTAAAGACAGATGACTAGAACACAGGAAGAGGCCTTCTCAGCCTTGGTCCCTGCACTCTGGAATTCCCAAGCAAAGGAAGTCGGATTCTCCTCTGATCTTCCATCCTTCTACTGGAAGGTCAAAGGCTGGCTTTCAAGGATTTGCACAGTTTTTGAAATGTTGGTTTGTTTTCCATTTTTGTTTTGTTTGCTTTGATTCTTTGCATTTATTTTAAAGTGAAATAAATGATAAAATATAAAGCAAAAGGAAAAATAAAAACAAAATGAATAAAAATGTCAGGACCCATCAGAGAAGACAAAACCCCTCCCAGGCCTCTTCTCTGCTCCTTTCCCCCCCAGGCCCCGATCCTTCTTACCGTAGCTTTCTTCTTCTTCTCACAGGCCAGGAGCAATCCCCAGTTGTTTCTGCTCCGCTGGAGATGCACTCAGAAATGGCCAAGGTTAATTTCTTCTTCCAAATGGCACCATGGGGCTGGCGCACCTCCAGTGGGATCACTCCTGTCCCAAAAAGAAAAATCTAACTTTGGTAAAAGGGGTCAGTAGGAGGATGGGGAGGCCTGGGGGGGAGGGACAGGCCTGGATTTGTCAACAGGCACACTAGGCCTGTGCCTAAGGTGGCAAAAATCTGGGGATCAGCTGCCTCCCAACCATGCTGAATCTCACTCAGCAGAGAACAGCTTTTTTCTTCCTGCTCCAGCTCCCCCCCCCCCCAATCAGTGCAAAAAACAGGAGCGAGGGGGGGGGGGGGGTGAGGCTGAAAGAGCCAGAGCAAAGAAAAACTGCTCTACTCTCTAGTCCAACCCCTTACCTCTGCAGGGAACAGGAGAAGAGAGGTGAGGCCAGAACACACAGCAGCCAGTAAAGAAAAGTCACAATGCTCATTAATCCAGCCCCTTCTGCTCTTGTCATTCAGGGATCTGAGGGGGGGAGGAGGTGAGCTTGGAGCAGACAGAGCAGAGCAAAGAAGGCTGTGCCTTAGACATTCTGCTCTATTGTTCCCTGTCTGGGAGGGGGAGCAAGGGGGGAGGGGGAAGCGACAGTGCCTAGGGGGCAACAAAATCCTAAATCAGTCAATGTGTGGAGCTGTTAGCAACAACATTTTAAAATGAAACAAAAGAAAATGAACAAAGTTTTGCTTTAAAAATGGATTGCAAACCAAGCAAGACATTTTGTTAAAATTTCCTGTCTAGTTTCAACTGGATGCATGTTCCTACTGGTGGCTATTCTGCCCAGCCTTCACCTGCTAAATGCCACCTCCCTCTATATCCACATTATGGGCCTTAGTTAGGTCCAATGGTCTCTATTTCCACCAGTGATTTACGGTGGCACCAATGATCCCCATCTCCACCAATGTCTTGCCTACCAGAATAGATCCACAAAGCCGCCATCTCAAAAACTCTCATTCTGAAGGCCCATATAAGTTTTTGGATCCCCCTTTCCCACTGGGATTGCAGTGCTGAGAGCTAGCCTGATCCCACTGACATTTCCCGAAGATAAGTCCCCCAGAAATATTAATAAGTAAGGGATGGAAGGACAAGACCAGGAGACCCCAACCGGATCTCCACATGCCAACACCAAGGGACCAGGATGGGGTGGGTATCTGCAATAAAGTTGGGGAACCCTCCACTAGGATTCCCCGACAACTGCTGGGTACACTGCATGCATTAAATACCACCATGGGGCTCTACCCAGAGGTCTGATTAAAGGACACCTATCTACAGAGGAAAAACATACATGTACCTTCATTCAGATGTAAATTCACACTTCTGGACAATGGACTTTAATTTAATGATTTCCAATCAGTAAACTATTATTTTAACACCCAGATCTAGTCCTGTGACTCCTGTCTGGGTCATTACAGCCTCTCACCTCATAAGAAGCACCTACAGTATAATAAAGAGTCAAGAGTGGGATGTAATTGCTAGCCGGAGCAGCCCCTGAAGATATACATTAGTTGTGTGCCCTGAAGGGGATTACTACTCCTAAGAAAATGGGCTACATATGTTTTTTCACTTCTGTAACTTGGTTTGAGTAGCTTGGTAGTAAGCGTGTGTTATGGTTTAGTATTAATAATAATGCTAGCAAAATTTAGCGAAACATCCTTCCGGACTAGAAGTCAGCAACCAATATTGAAAAGTATTGAAAATTAAAACAAAAGCATTAACCTTTCTTTGGAACTATTTTGCTATTTTGCTATTTTTTCTTATTTTCAAAATAGCAGAATATTTTAACTCTGAGTCTTTATTAAGAAAATGAAGCCTTCTTTTCTTCCATCTTAGGCTCTTCCAAGACCAGGATTATTCATTTCTTTGTTAGTTTTCTGACGGCTTTAACCTAGAAAAAAAACACAAACACACAAAGAAGCAAAGGAAAGTCTCTTTGTCGTCTTATCACCTTTTAACAGAGGAAGATTGATAAAAATGAAACAGTCTTGGCTGTAACATAGTCCAGTCTAAAAGCTGGTTTGGCCTCCTTATCACATGCTGCAGTACGCTGGATCAGGCTTGGTCCTTGTGCCATAGACTGATTTCTAGACACAGAAGCAAACCTTTTACCTCCTCCACTGTCTGTCTGTATCAGAACATGGTGTTTCCTGATGGACCCCGTGACTTCCACCATTCTCTGGAACATAGGACATTCAGTGGCAAGTCGTCATAATGGAGACTCCCTTTAATCTATTTGCTACTTCTTCTCGCACCCAGGAATCTCTTAGTAATTCCACCTGGTTTATTGTTCACAGAGGGACATAAGGATAGGTGGTTTTCATATATGACAGACTTTACCCTGCACTGGATTTGAGATCTGGACCGCCTTGGCAGCTTAAAGCTTCCACTTCTACCAGGTTCTGTCCAGGAACAGTTTTTTTTTTCAACTGATCACTGAACTCTTCTGGGATGGATTACTTTCTCTTTTGTTTGCTCTTCCTATCTGCAGGCAGTGAACTCCCCAATGCTGACTGCTTTTTCCTAAGATTCTCTAGCATGTATTCCAGTAAACCTGCTGATCTGCAGCTCAAGCTGCATGGTCTGTTAATGGTGAATATTCTCAAACAATGAATCTTTTTAGCAAAACACCATCTTGAACATGAAGAATACCATCGAATATTTGGCCTCTTCCAACCCAGTTTTTTTTTGTGCTCCTTTGGAGGCAGCCATCTTCCCATGGAGGTCCTACTAACACTACTAGATGGGCTTAGCTTCTTCTCCGGGTCCCTCATTACTGTAAAACAGTTTATGAAGGTCACATCCAAGGGCTCAGAAGTAGTAACCTGACCAATTCTTTGGCTCTCTTGTGTAAACCTTTCCACAGCCTTTCCCCATCATCAGTCTCACTGCTCTGGTGAAACACTGAGCAGTGCTTCCACAGGCTGCTGGAAGAGAAGTAATCTTTGGTACAAGCGGTTGGAATACTGTGGTTTCTGTGCCCAAAACTGGAAACTTCAGCAGTTTTGCTTGGGATCACCCCAAGAAAAGGCACTGTCACAGTTCCAGCAGGACCTTCCCTACATTCAGCTCCATCTGCAATATTGCTAGCCTTAGAACCACTCCCTTCTGAAGCAACAGTACGATTACAGGGTGGGCAGCTGTTCCCATTCTCTAGCCGCATCCAAGGCTGAATTTAAATTCTTGCAGTTGAACGAACGCTTCAGGCAGTTTCATTTATTTATGTAGTTTAAGATTTATTGACCAGATTTCCAATTGTAGCTCAAAGCAGTGTACCTTAATCTGGGTGACCAGCATGAATATATTGTGCTTTACAGGTTTCACGCTGCAGAATCTCCATAACTGGTTGCTGAGGCAGGTGGCAAGTTCCACACTCTGCACATTATATATCCTCCTCAATCACCAACCAGACTCACTCCTTGTAGTGATACACCATCATTAAGTCACAGGGACTCTCAAACAACAATCAACTTTGAATTCACTATCAAACGGCATGCAAAAGGAGACCACACATCTGAACTCTTTGTGTGAGATGCCCAATTCTTTCCTACCCATTGCTTTTTACTGCTTATTGACAGCGTAGCAGTGGTGTCCCTTATGTCAGCTGCAGCATGAACCTCAAGCTCTTCTTCCCTGAGCCTTGGTACGGTCCTTGCCACTCACCTGAAAACTAGCAGGAGCAGCAGTCATGTTGCAGGAACGGAACCACACAATTCCAGCACAGAAAAAAATAATGTAGATTTAACATTTCCTAAACAAGGTCAGTGCCTGAGACCAGGAGGGCTTTCTTTGTTGGAGAGGATTTTAGGAGGTTCTTTCCAAACCAGGGGGAAGGAGGGAAGATACATCTCCAGACCCCACTGATACTTCCAATCAGAAAGAGTACCTGCCAGACAGGAGGAGGAGCTCCAAAGAAATAAAACTTCACTGCAAGTAAACTTCTTCTATGGTGACAATTTTGCATACAGTACATTTAGCAGGTGTAACCCAGCTTGGGCTCTCCTCAAGGTACACAGACACACTCAATACCGGGGCTAAGTCCTGGACTGCCTTTCACACAACTCCACTGCAGGTCCGCTGTTAGGGGGAAGGATAAACCTCCTAGACTCTGAATGTTTTGTTTGATCTGATCTTCTGAATGCAAAAGTGCAAGTGGAAGCAGTAAACCTGTGGTCACTTAATCTCTTCCTCAGGTTCCCTTCTTCCTCCCTGGATGGAATATGAAGCTGCCCTGGGCGCTCTAAGCAGGGTCCTCCTATCCCTTTAAGGATTTCTTTTGAAATACCAAGGGTCTACTGCTTGCTGTTAAATGGTCTAGTTCTCTCCTCTCTCCTTGTAAGCACCTCCTTAGTTGTTTGCTTTAAGGGAGCACCATCTTTTCCTCCTTTCGCCTCTCAGTTATGGTACTAGCTGGGTATCCACTTCTTAAACCAATTGCTAAAAGAATCCCTCAGGACTGAGGGACGCAAGGATAACTTAAAAAAAAAAAAAGTCTTTAGAGTAGGAAGGGTGGGTAAAACTTCCAAAAAAAATACAAAAGAGAGATAAGTCACCAACTAATGGATGTGAGTTGGAAATAAATCTTTCTACTGATGAAGACCTCTCCATCAAGACTTTGGGGCTGTATGATGCAAACTTCAGGAAACTGAAAGGAAGAGCTCCTATCTCTACTCCAAACTAAAAAAAATCCACACAGACACTAGGAGGTCGCTTGTTAACATGGAAGCAGGAATAAACCAATACAGCAGCAACCAGTGGGGTGCTGTGACAAAGATGGTTCATTCTTCTACTCCACAGGTCCCCAAACCTTTCAAGGGAAGGGCCACCCAGGGCACTTCAAATCACCAAAACGGCTGGAGAGGGGGAAGGTGGCCCCCTTTAGAGTTTGCTTGCTGAGTGGGGGGGTTGGTAGGTCTGGCTCTTCTGTTCATTTGAAATGCTGGGAAAGGGGGAAAGCAGAGGTGTGGGATATAGTAATAGTGTCAGTAACAATATTTCTAGATTTCCAGTGTAACCAGAATGTGCCATTTGTTGGTGCCCTTGGAACGAGGTGGAGGTTGCACACAAGACTTTGAGAGGGGCTGCAAGATGGCATAGGCCCCCCAAGACTATATATATATATATTTTTTATTTTTTGCCACAGTCCGAGGCTGAGAGTGGCTAGTGGCAGTAGTGAGGCAAAAGGCAGAGGCAGCAGTGAAGAGAAGAGTACTGCTAAGTGATTCTCGCTGCCACAGCAAATGTCAGCTGTTTGTCTGGTTCCCGCTGCTGCACAAGGCATCAGTGGTATCAGCAGCCACCACTGCAAACCCGGAAATGGAGACCAGGTCATAGCGCTGCTGAGGCTGTCACCACAGAAAGAGCATTTGAGACATAGCAAGTGGTGAGGAGCATATGGATTAGCTCCTGCCACTGTTTGCAGGTTTTTAGGGAAGCAGGGGGAAGGGGAAGATGAGACCATGGAAATACCCAGAACAGCTATTGGGGTTATATTTAACCTGGTCCCTGTAGAAACACATACAGGGCCAAGGATTTCAGGCAAGTGGGGGAAACTTTAAAAAGGAGACTCACCTTTCAGCGCAAGGAACATAAAGGCCGATAGGGATATGCAGCAGGGACGGATTGTTCCCATTCGGTATTCGTCGGGACCCAAATCCATTGCATCCATTCTCGGGGTCCCCGATCCATTCATTAGTTACATATGTATTCTTTTCCCCCAAAAAACCCCATCCCAACCCTTTAAATTTAATTTACTACAACCCCCCACCCTCCTGACCTCCCCAAGACTTGCTAAAAGTCCCTGGTGATCCAGCAGGGGTCCTTGAGCGATCTCCTGCAATTGAGCCATCGGCTGCCAGTATTCAAAATGGTGCTGATAACCTTTGCCCTTACTATGGCACAGGGGCTACCGGTGCCATTGGTTGGCCCCTGTCACATGGTAGGAGCACAAGATGGCACCGGCCGTCCATTGGGGAGGTCAGGAGTCCCCCCAAGACTTGCCAAAAGTCCCTGGTGGTCCAGCAGGGGTCCTTGAGCGATCTCCTGCAATTGAGCCATCGGCTGCCAGTATTCAAAATGGTGCTGATAACCTTTGCCCTTACTATGGCACAGGGGCTACCGGTGCCATTGGTCAGCCCCTGTCACATGGTAGGAGCACAAGATGGCACCGGCCGTCCATTGGGGAGGTCAGGAGTCCCCCCAAGACTTGCCAAAAGTCCCTGGTGGTCCAGCGAGGGTCCTGGAGCGATCTCCTGCACTCGGGCCGTCGGCTGCCAGTATTCAAAATGGTGCCGATAGCCCCTTTCTCTGTCACAGGGGCTACTGGTGCCATTGGTTGGCCCCTGTCACATGGTAGGAGCACAAGATGGCACTGGCCGTCCATTGGGGAGGTCAGGAGTCCCCCTCCAGGACTTGCCAAAAGTCCCTGGTGGTCCAGCGAGCATCCTGGAGCGATCTCCTGCACTCGGGCCGTCGGCTGCTAGTATTCAAAATGGCGCCGATAGCCTTTGCCCTTACTATGTCACAGGGGCTACCGGTGCCATTGGTCGGCCCCTGTGACATAATAAGGGCAAAAGCTATCAGCGCCATTTTGAATACTGGAGCAATCTCCTGCACTCGGGCCGTCGGCTGCCTATCATGTGACAGGGGCCATTGGTTGGCCCTTATCACATGGTAGGAGCACAAGATGGCACTGGCCGTCCATTGCTCCTACCATGTGACAGGGGCCGACCAATGGCACTGGTAACCCCTGTGACATAGTAAGGGCAAAGGCTATTGGCGCCATTTTGAATACCGGCAGCCGATAGCCCGAGTGCAGGAGATCGCTCCAGGACCCACGCTGGACTACCAGGGACTTTTGGCAAGTCTTGGGGAGGTCAGGAGGGTGGGGGTTTATTCGTTAGTGATATGTTGTATTCGTGGGGGTTCGCCATATGTTTCGTGACCCCCCACGAATACAACGAATATGGCATATACGTTGCGGATTGCCAATACATTGCAAACGAATGCACACCCCTACAGGCCGATACAGTACGGTGCACTCAGCTGAGCACACTGTTTAACATCCATTTGGATGCGTGTTTTCGACGCGCTCCTATTACCCTTTATACTGTCAGCGTGTTCAAAAACTGACACCAGTAAAATTATTGTCCCTAGCGCCTCCTTTTTAGCACCCGGCCTAATTTACATACAGAATCGCTGCCCACGAGAGGTGCCTGGGCATGCATCGGGAGAGTGAGCGCTCAACTCGGAGCGCCGGCTCCCCTGCACCTTTTATTAAATTGGCCTGATTGAGAGGCTCAAGCTTTAAAGATTCTGAGCTGACACTTGGTACTCAGAGGGTACGAAGGCAGGACAGCCTAGCTACTTCCAATTTAGTGTGACTTGGGAGTTTTCTTTTGAAGAAAAAGAAGAAAAAGCTAAGTTTAAGTCACTGGGTAGGTCACAGAAGGGGGGGGGGGGGGGGTGAGACCTGGAGCTGTCCAAGGTCCTGAAATTTAAAGTTTGAAATTTGTATGTGTGTAAGTTTCCATATTGAGACTGGGTATTGCGACAAAAATAAATTTAAAAAAGATACCTCTTGATTAAGACTAGAGAAGGGTAAGGCAAATATTTTTTAAGGAACAGAAACATGGTTAAAGTGCAAATTGAGCAGAGACAAGGGAAATATTTAAAATCTGCTCATATTGAGGAAAGATTGGGAGAAATGTGGCTGTGTCATTATATTTAAGCAGAATTGCCACTGTGAGATTAAAAACTGTCACTCAAAGTCTGTTTTACAAGTTTCTGCCAGGGATCACAATATTTAGTCAGGGAGGCAGAGTGCAGACTCAAACATCCATGACAAATGAGTTTTGGTAAGTATATTTATGATAGGGAAGTACTCAGGATTTAAAAGCAGCTTCAAAACGAGGAGTTTGTCCCGAAATGCACAGTTTGAAAATTATTCCCCCCCACCCATTCACCCACCCCAATGTAAAGACCAGAATTACTAATTTAATAGTGGTGGAAAGGGTCTGGATATTCCTGCTCCAGTGTGAATAGAGTCCATGGGTACATTTTACCTCTGCGCTTGGCTCTGCTTTTCAAAGTCAGCATTGTACACTTGCCTTATATACTCAGGGCCGCTGAGGTCATCACTAGGGGCTGCGGGAGCTTTTCCCGCCACGGCCCCTTTAAATCCCCAATGGAGGTGCACACGCGCGCCTAGGAGCAAGAGCCAAGGAGGAAGGCTGAGGTGGCACGGTCGACGTGGCGGCATTCCCCCTTGCCACGGATAGGAGGCAGCCGGAGAGGATGGCGGCGTGGTTGGTGCAGCGGGCATTCCCCCGCCACGGATGAGAGGCAGCAGGAGAGGGTGGAGGACTGACCCGGGTTGAGCCGGATGGTCGGGAACCGGCAGGACCGCGGCGGTGGCTGCCCACTGCGGCCGAGGTGAGGAGGGCTGAGGTCAGGCCAGCCTGCGACCGGGAACTGTAACACCCGTCAGGAGCGCCAAACTCTAAATGCATCTAAAAATAAAATGCGTACCTTTTTGCCACGCCCAGGGAGGGTAATATTCAGATGGACAATATGCAAGTTTAAATCATCATTTACCCATGTAAATGGCTTTGAGAATTGTCTTCCCCATTGAAAAGACAGAATTATCTTGGAATCAAATGAAATCTTGTGCATTGTATAGACTGCAATTCCCTATTGTTGAAAAATCATTAAACAAAATTATGGACTTATTCACCAATTGCGTTTTTAGGATCTCTAGAGAAAATATGTCCAGATGTTTGGGTTTTGGTGAAGTGCAACTGTAAGAAAGGAGGGTTATTAAGGAGATACTTAGAATGGGGCAGCTGTTTAGATTATTACAAAACTTTGTGGTAAGACATTGTGCGAGATGGACTGGGTATGGATTAAAGGACAATTTGTATGCTCATCTACCCGGGTTAGAAAAGAACCAGAGAGGAAGGTGAGAAAAAGTGACTTGGATGAGGAGTCAATCAGCTTCAGATGCCCTGGTCCGTGGCAATACAAAGCCGTGTTCATCCCAACTGGCATTTCCTGACCCGCAGCATTGCGAGATCTACGCTGGTTTATTTACTCCTGTGGCTGCACACCAGTCCATCTGAGGCCTTCCCCACCGCACAATGCTCATGGGAGGTTATTTTCAAAGGAGTTACACGTGCGTATAAGCATATATCGTAGCAATTTTTCAAAAGCCTAGTTATACGCTGACAGTTCAGCCCTATGGAGTAAATTTTCAAAAGGGTTGTTCACAAAAAAAGGAGCAGTTTTCAAAAAACCACTTATACACATAAAATCGTTTGAAAATTACCTCCATTGTGCTCCCGGAATGGACCAAGCTACTAGGCGTGTTGCTTCTTGCTGGACCCCTCTGCTGAACCCAAGAATGGAAAGGGATGCATCCACCCCCCCTCCATAAGCAAGGACAGCTCTGTTGTACCACTGCTGTTTGTAGCTGTAGCCGCTGTTCTATGCAGGCTGCCCCAGTGCCTTCCCGGAAGCACAAAGCAGCCGTACCACTGCTGTTTTGGACAGAGCCGATGCTCAGTGCAGGTTATCCCAGTGCTTTGCGACCAGTCTCTTGTTTCCAGGGATCTTTTGGTATTTGTCCCATGCCTTTCTGAATTCTGTTGCTGTTTTCGTCTCCACAGCTTCTTCTGGGAGAGCATTCCAGGCATCCTCCATCAGCGGTAGTGGTGGTAGTGGAAGTTACGGAGCATGGTACCTCCTTGCATTGGTTTCCTTACTGAAGTGGAAACCCATGTATGAAGGCAGGACATGGCCACTGAAGGGCTTATGAGCAGGCTGGGTCGCAGGTCCCATGCTCGGTGACTGCCATCGCCGAAAGCTTCTAAGCAGAAGAGACTGCTCTCCAAACGTCCCCAATCTGCTCCGCTGCCCACTCCTCCAAGTTACTGCCTCCTCCATCTGCCTCCTCCCAGTCCATCCCCTCCACCCCTGGTTCGTTATCCTTCTCCCCCTCAGCCCATCTTCCAACGGTCTCCGTTTCTGAAGGTCCCACTTCCCAGGCCTTGGTTTTCTCTCCTCCTCTCTGCTACTTCTACCCTTCCTCCTCTTTCCCCTTACTTAAATACATCCCCTCTCTTACTCTCCCTCCCATATTCCACCTTTTCTTATTCTGCTGCACTCCTTCCCCCTCTTCTTTTCCTCAATTCCTCCTCTTTGCTGACATCTCTTTCTTCTTCACCCCATTCCCCTGTGTCCTCCTCCCCTCCTCTCTCTTTTCTTCTGCCCTCTTCTCCTCCTCTCTTCTTTCCCCTTTCTTAAATTCCTCCTCTGCTGATCTCCTCTGTCCTTTACCCCTTTTCCCCTCTGCTGATCTCATCTCTTTTCTCTTTCCCATACTTCTCCCGGCTACTTCACCACCCCTCTTCCTACTTTCCTCCTCTCTGCTTCACTCCTTTCCCCCTTCCATCCTCCTCTTTCCTCAATACCTCTTCTCTGCTGATTTCTCTCCCAACTTCTCTCCTCCTCTTCACTAATCTCCATCCTTCCTCTTCCCCAAACTCCTGATCCTGGTGATCTCCCTCCCTTCTTCTTTCCTCATCCCTCATGTATGAACACAACTTATTATCTATTATAACAAGCCCACCAAGAACACTACAAGAATAGGAAATGGTAATTATATTTATACAATTAAAATGCCTTATTAATTCACTTATCAAGATAAACTCAACTGAGTGGGCTCCACAGGTTAAAATGAAGTACCATTCAATTCTGTTGCCACATATAGAGAAAAATAAATTGTAAACCTCACACAATTACTTTAAGGTTCAAACATCCTTAAGTGCTCTTAGAAACCACTCAACTACAAGTAGACGAGATTTACTTACATTTTTTATGAATCTGGATTTTTTTTAGGGTGCTGTAATTTATTAAAACACCTGACGTCAAACTTTACCTCTCCCAGAAAGAGAATTCCTTTAATGTAACTTTGTCAGTATTATTCAGCTCCTGTTGGCCACGGAGATCCTCTCACTGTCTCTGCTCAGCTCCTACTGACCAGTCAGAACAATGACCTCCAAAACTCAGTGATTCTGAGATACTGGAAGAAAAAAAAAAAAGAAGAAGAAGATTGAGCAACAAACATTGTATTCATTTTCACAAATATTTAACAAGACTGGCCCAGTGGCTGGGCTGTGAGCTGCCAAGGAGAAGACCTGGGGTCAGCTCCCTGGGCTGGTGGAGACTGAGGATGCTGTGAAAGGAGCACTCACCTTTTGGCATACATCTAGTTACCCTACAGAAACGATTAGTATGCAAGAAAGCACAAAATCCTGAAAAAGAATACGTTACATTAAATACTTCATTAAAGTCACTCGTTGCCGTTCAATTTATGTAACTTTAGTTGGAGACCAATTTCCTTTCCTCAAAAAAAAAAAATGAAGCTTAATTCACAGAAAACTGTGCTATATAATTTATGTAGCTTGCTTCAAAATTTACCAAATTATTAACAATTTCAGTTTTACCACATGTCAAACTGTTTCAGGGTTTTCTCCCATAGAGAATAAATGATGGGTCTGTCAATGGCTTAAAATTGTACTAAGTGAAAATTGTACGTTACACACAGTTTGAAAAGAACAAGGACTCGGGAACTTAGAAGATACGACACAAAATTGAAGTTCTGTTTCAATTTGTAAAGACTCCTTGTGACATTTTTAAATTACTTAGACCGCAGAAGTTTGCACTGCAAACTTCAAGGAGACAGAGGGGGGTCAAATCCCCCCTCCATACACAACACACACACACACACACACACACACACACTCCCAATGGTTACCCCCTTCCCTCCAAGAAACATAGAACATGACAGCAGGTAAAGACCACACAGCCCATCTAGTCTGCCCAGTCTCTCCGGCTCAGCTGTGCAATCCCTTCCTATCCCTCGGAGATCCTCTGTCCTTGTCCCACATTGCACTGAAGTCAGATACTTTATTTCTCTCTACCACCTCCACGGAATGTATCCTTCACCCTCCCTGTAAAAAAATTTTCCCTGAGATTACTCCTGAGTCCGCCCCCTTGCACCCATATCCCATGATTCCTCATGCCAGAGCCTTCTAGCTGTTGAAAGACTGTCTCCTGTGCATTTTGGAGTAGATTCTCCACACGAGCAGGCCGCGTCCATGGGCGCACACTTCCCAGCGCACGCACGTAGACGAGCCGATTTTCCACCGTGCGCACGGTGGAAAACCCGTGGGCCGCACGCACATGCGTGCCAGATTTTATAATCCGCGCGAAAGGGGGGAGATTTCTGTAATTCCCATGCGGCAACGCTCCCCAGTCCCCTCCCGATTAAGGAGCGGACTGGGAGGGAACTTACCTACCCCCCTACCTAATCTCCCTTCCCCTCTCCTCCCCACCCCCTAAACCCGACTTTTTTTTTTTCTTCTTCTTCTTTTTTTGCAACTTACTTCAGCTCCCGAGCTGAAGTTGCGCGCACTGGCAGCCGGGACAGCGAACAATGGCGCTGTCCCAGCCCGCCCCTTGCAGGAAGCCTGGCACTTGTGTGCCTACCGGCCTTTACGCAAGTGGCTGGACCTTGTGGAAAATCGGCTCGCTGCGCGCAAGGCCCGTCCACGCGGGAAAAGGTTGGAATTTTACTCGCAGCCGCTGGAAAATCTACCTGTTTACTCCTTGGAGGGTATTTAAATGTCTCTGTCTTCGCTCTCCTTTCCCCCAGGGTATACATGTTTAGATCTTATCCCGTTATACGTTATGATGAAGACCACTGACCATTTTAGTAGCTGCCTTCTGGACCGATTCATTCAGTTTATGCTCTTTTGAAGGCGCATTCTCCTGAATAAGTAAGCACTCAAGTACTCCAAATAGGGGGGAGGCCTGAGCTGAGTGCCAAGAGCCTGTTGACACTGCAGCCTGGGCCAAAGATGGAAAGTGAGCCACTGTTTCGGCCTGAGCTAAGGGAAGCCATTACCAGGAGCATATGTCTCTCTGTGGTAATCCAGGGGAAGGTGTAAAAAAAGCTGCGTAATCTGCAGCCCAGTCCACAGCAGTGAGAAACATTCTTTGCTGCCTCCAAACGTGGCAGTCAGCCCAGAATGGCAAGACCAGCACTTTTCCCCTGGAGTGTGGCTACAGTATACCACTGCATTCACCAACATCTTTGTCCTCTAAACACTCGTCTAATTTGCTTTTGAATTGATTTAGCGTCATAGCCCTAACCATAGCTGCTGGCAAAAATGAAAGCTACCACGTAGGCTACAACTCGTTCCTCAGACGACTGCTGGCAAGTGTTGCAGCTACTTTTAATTGCCCTGCAGACTGCCAAATTCTTCTTTCCCATAGCATGCTCCCTTTACCAATGTGCTGTGATGCCAATTTCACGTCCAACTTAAACAACCCAGCCTAACGAAGAGCTTGCTTAAAGCGGCAGACTGCTCTTCTTCCAAGGCCCCTTCCTGGGCTTACGCTGCTACATTCTTATGCATCAGCGTTCTGCTCTGGATTTGCTAATGGCTGACTATCTGAAACGTTCAGTTACCATCTCATAATGAAATCCAGAAGCCGTCTTCCGCAAGGACATACAGAGCCAGGTGGAGGAGACAATCTTTATGAAAAACAAATAAAGGAAATCAAGCCTCTTGGATTCCCGCTGAATAAATAGCTCTGCCTTTATCTAAATGCTAATTTTCCGATTCTGTTCATGCTGGTAGAAGGATCTATTATGCAGTATCTTATGATAGAATGCAAATTAGTGGCAAATTATTAAAGATTCTTAATATCTTCTTTCTTTCAAGCGTTCTTGCATAGTTTTCTTTATCGGTGCTTCCCTATTCCCCTCTCTCTCTTTCCATCCCTTTTGTATATTTTTTACGTTTTGCAACCAAATTGAATTTTCCTGCTTTTTTTCAAACAAATTCATTCTGGCTAAAATATTCTTTGAGAAGATGTTGCTAGAAAGAGATACAATTTTTTTCTTCAACTTTTTTCTTCAACTTTTTTCTCACTGTAAATGAATTTTTTTTTGGCGCAGCAGGAAGAATATGATGGATGAAAAGACTTTTTAGGTGGAAGCAGAGGGTGGCATGAATGGAGAGAATTTCCAGATTAATACCAGAATTCAGAGTACCTGAAATCAGTCTCATTTCTCATTCTTGGCTATAAATTCTGTCAAAACTAGCATCCACTTTATGCTGAGAAAAGGAACAGGTGGCCAGTTAGTCTTACCACAGTGGCCAGTGTAAGAGGGGAGAGAATCTCAGATGCAGTCTTTAATAGTAGCAAACACTTTGCAGAGCTGTAACTACAGTAAGGATTTTACTGGTTAGGACAAGCAAGCATATTGGCATACCTGGGAACCTTTGACTTCCAGTCACCCTGACATTACCATGGATTAGTGGGGGGGAAAGAGGGGAGGGCAACTGCATAGTGAGACCAGATGCTCACAAATTTGCTCTCATAAACACTCTTACATGTTCACACTTACTTTCACTGCTCATTCTCTCATGTCCATTTACACCTTTACTTCTGCCATTCTCCCACCACCACACACACGCTCACTCACGTCTCTCCCTCTTCCATACACGCATGCCCACTCACTTTCACACCCATGCTCACTTGCACTCATCTCTCTCCTACTCACCTACATACACTCTCAGATCTCTTCTTCCTACACAAATACACACTCACTCACTCTCACAGACCTGCTCATTCATTCTCTCTCCCCCCTTTCAAAACCCATTAGCAACAGCAGCCTCTAACTTGGGCTCCTGGAGCAGCAGCAGCTTCTTCCTTCTCCTCCTGTGCTGCGGAAGTGATCGCTGCTTGTTTCTTACTCCTCGTTTGATGCAAGGGCAGGAAATCACAATGACGATTGGCCAAGGCAAACAGGATGGGGCGGGCAAGTGGCTGGATACAGGAAACAGGCTGTGCAGGAGCAGGTGGTGTCACGAGGAAGCGAAGTTAAGAGTTAAACAGGTCCGGAGATGGTAGAAATCACTGTCGAGTTCCTCCTTTTTCAGCCGCGCAAGATCAATGACGTTCCTTTCTTCTTTCCAGGTCCAAGCACATTGGTTTTGCTGCAGCACCCGGAGATTTCCGGTATTGGCCCGGAGACCCAGTCATTCTTTTGTAATTCCAGAGTCTCCGGGACGAATCCGGAGAGTTCCCAGGGATGCATATTGGCACCCCTGTCCCCTTGCTCCCACTCAGATCTCCTCTTGTCTCTCCCTCTACTCTAATCCCCAATCCTTTTTCACTCTCTCCTCCTTTTACCCTAACCTGAATGTTTGGAGGAGAGCGTCACTCTTCCTGGCCTTTTCATCTGCTGCCACTGTCAGGGCCAAATTGGCCAGTTGTACGGTGACCCCCAGGACAGGCACGGGCTGTGCAGGGCAGAATCTTCTGCCTGACCAACCACCTCCCCCTTGGGTTGAGCCTTCAGGTTCTGGTGACCAGCAGGACTTACGCTGGAGGTGCACTGTGAATGAGAAGTCACCCACTAAGGCAGGACTAGCTGCTGGGACAAACAGGAAGAGTGCCCACAAAAAAAAACACACAAGACAGGGATGTACCACAGGACAGACAGGCAAACAGAACAAACCCACAGTCAGGACAGGACCAATAAACAAGGCTAAACAAGGCAAAAGAACACAGGGCCTAAACCTAAGGCCACAAACATTCAAGAAGAAATAAAACAAGTAAAGACACAACACAGAGACCAGGCCATAATAATGAGGCCAACACTTAAAGCAAGGATAGTGAGAGACTAGGAAACCAGAGGCCACAACTAAAGCTATGAAGACCCAAGCTGAGGCAGGGAGCAACATGCGAGGCAGGCTTATATGGGAGTGGAAGTGCTGAGTCATGCCACAACATGGCTGCAGCAGGACCTCCAAGCCATAGTAGCTTGGAGGACCGAGGCAGCATGAACATCACCTACTGAGGGCCCCTGCAGGCAGGAGGGCAGCACTGCAACCAATACCCTCACACTGGCATATACATGCTTTTTAGATATTTTTTCCCAATCCAGAAGACTTTATGCCCTGGGCAGCCTACGCTTAGTTATAGCCCCTGATAATTTGGCTGAAAGAAACCACCAGCCCTTCAGTTTCAGCTGTTTCCCAAACTGACTCGTGAATGACACCACAAGGAGGGCAATTTTCAAAAGCATGTACTCAAATTAAATAAGTATTTTCAAGGGTAAAATGGACTGACTAAAACTGCCTTCTTGAAATGCAGCTAAAAGTGCACTATATCTTGGTTACACAGTGTGCATACATTTAGCTGTGTTAAAATGAGGTGTCTGTGAGGGGATCCAAGATGGCTGTTGTCGCACTGATTTAGTTACGTGGGTCATTTTTAGCGCGCGGTTCTGATAGAGCTTACTCACAGTAAAACATTGAATATAGAACAAGAAAACACAATCATTAAAACAAATACTCTTTAACAATCACAGAATAATGTCATGAATAAAAATGCCCTGTATATTCCTGCCAAGACAAAAACAATAAAACAAAGCAAGGACAACAAAGCATTAAACAATAAAAAAAATGGCAATTTAACCATTAATCCAAATGTCAGCGAGCGCCTGCTTGAAAAATCATGTTTTTACCAGTTCCCTAAAATGTAGAAAATCTGTCTCTAAATGTGTCTTGAGGAAGAATATATTCCGAAATAGGGACCCATAACAGAAAAGGATCTATGTCAAGATTCTATTATATGCAAGTCTTTAATTGTAGGAATAAATAATTTATCTTTTTTTTTTTTTGTGGATCTCAAGACCACCTAGATATATACTCCATGACAGAAGACTTCAGGCAGTCTGAGGACCCCTGAGGAAGAAAATGGCAGTGAACCTGAGTTCACTATCTGGCGAATTAATTTTGAACCAAATCCAACCTCACATACCAGTTTGTCTTTATCAGTAATGTCTACAGAAGATATGAATTTGGCCTGTTCATGTAGTGCATAGGTATGATAACTGTATTGGTCTTTAGAATTTTGCATTTCAAATACATGGGCAATATTATTATTATTATTATTATTATTATTATTATTAAAGCACACTTACCAGACTCTTGACCATTGTTCCAAATTTTTGAAGTTGAGACGTTCTGGTTGCCCCATCTCAAGAAAGACAGCGAATCTAGAAAAGGTGCAGAGAAGGGAACAAAAACGATAAAGGGGACAGAACTGCTCCCTTATGAAGAGAGGCTGCACAGATTAAGGCTCTTCAGCCTGGAAAAGAGACAGCTGAGAGGGGACATGGTAGAAGTTTCTAAAATCATGAGTGGGGTGGAATGGGTTATTAATAAAGTATGGTTATACTTATCCTTTCAAGTAATAATAAAGCAAGGGAATATGCCATGAGGTTGATATTCAAAAGCCAAATAGACAGATAACTGAAAAGTTATCCATATAAATGGAAAAATGGTGATATTCATCGCTGTATGCGGCTACATTCTAGCCGCATAAATTGGGGGCAAGCCGAAGAAGGCGATGGGAGGCGTTTCTAGGAGGAGCGGAGTTAGCCATGTAACTCCAGTTGCTCAATAGGACTTTCCTAAAGTTAGTTGGATGTACAGTACTTATCTGGCTAGCTTTAAGAGAGCCGGGTATATTCAGCAGTGCTGCCTCGCCGCTAAATATCCTGGGTAAGTTAGCCGGATAAGTGTATCCGGATAACTTAACTAGCTGCTCCGCAGCTGAATATTGGCCGCCATATAGACGGTAACTTTCAAAGTGGCACGCAGGCGCACATGTGCATGTTTGTTGTCCCACGCCCAGGGATGTGGGTATTTTATAACATATGGACATATATGCGCATATCTATCAAAATAGCCAATTTTAAGTGTACATTCGTCTGTTTGCACAAAAGCCACTTCTACTATGTAAGTGGGGAAATTTTAAAAGGGACATGCACCAACTCCATTTCATCCAATTACCAGTTAGGTCCTTCAACCCTTCCCCCCCCCCCCCCCCCCCCCCAACCCCTGGTTTGATAGCCTGAACACCCCCCAGTCACCCCAGACCCTTTACACCCCTTATATATGGCTCATTAGTTTTTGTTTGTTGTTTTGTTTTTTTAACTTAAGCACCATCCATTGCAGAAGTAAAGTTACATGACAGGTGCGCGTTGGATCGCGTAAGTATTTCCATGCACATTTCTGGTTCAAGTATCAAAATGCCCATGTACTGCCCATGCCCCGCCCACACCCCACCCCTTTCTGAGAAGTTCCGAGATGTGTGCGCAGTGGCATTTATGGTGCTGATCCAGGCGGCTTTTAAAATCTGCTCGGTGCATGCAAACCCGATATATTTGAGCGTGTGTTGGGCTCTTAAAATTCACCTTAAAGCTAATAACCAGCAGATTTTAAACATATTGTAGAAAGTACTTCTTCAGCAGGCACACAATCAAACTGTAGAATCTGTTGCTACAGGACATGGTCAAGGTGACTAGCATTTACTCTTTCGGATAGTAGAAAGACTAGGGGGCACTCCATGAAGTTAGCATGGGGCACATTTAAAACTAATCGGAGAAAGTTCTTTTTTACTCAACGCACAATTAAACTAAACTCTGGAATTTGTTGCCAGAGGATGTGGTTAGTGCAGTTAGTATAGCTGTGTTTAAAAAAGATTGGATAAGTTCTTGGAGGAGAAGTCCACTACCTGCTATTAAGTTCACTTAGGGGGTCATTTTCAAAGGAGTTACGCATGTAAATGTGACATATTATCGTAGCAATTTTCAAAAGCTATTTACTCGAGTAAAGTGCACTTACTTGAGTAAATCCTATGGACAATTCAATGGCATATATTGTAGCAATTTTGAAAAGCCCACTTACTTGAGTAAAGTGTATTTACTCGAGCAAAAACCAGTTTTGCTCGAGTAAATGCTTTTTAAAATCCACCCCATAGAGAATAGCCACTGCCATTAGCAATGGTTACATGGAATAGACTTAGTTTTTGGGTACTTGCCAGGTTCTTATGGCCTGGATTGGCCACTGTTGGAAACAGGATGCTGGGCTTGATGGACCCTTGGTCTGACCCAGTATGGCATTTTCTTATAACGGGTTTAAGAGAGGTTTGGACAAGCTCCTGTAGGAGAAACTCAGAAACAATTATTAGCCAGATGGACTTGGGAAAGCCATTGCTTACTCCTAGGAGTGAGCAACAAGAAATAAATGTACTTTTTGGCATCTGCTTGGTAGCTGTCATCCCAACTGGCCACTGTGGGAGACAGGATGCTAGGCCTGATGGACCTTGGTCTGACCCAGCATGTCACATTACATTCTTATGTTCTAACAGTGTTAGAAAAATTGTTGTCTTCTGTTAATCTTTGCTTTGGAAATCATTTGTGCTGTGCAAATAAATACACTAGGAGGTCAATTTTCAAAGCGTTGCTCGCGCTAAAATGACCACACGAGCACATATGTGGGTCACGCTCGAGCGATACAGATTTTAAAAAGACATGAAGTACGCAGGTTTATACCGGCGCAGGGGCAGAAAAAGGGCGGGGCATGGGCGTTCTGGGGCGCAGCCAACAGTTACATGCGTAACTCTATATCTTAAAACCGTAAACCACAGCACATGTCAGCTTGTTATCTGCATAACGTTACTGCTGCTCCAGATGAGGAGCAAGTCGTCAGATCTCGAGTTTTAGGGCTTACAGGATGAAGAACCAGAGGGGTCTGGAAGATCTCGATATTAACTGGGCAACATGGTGGACTAATTGGAAAAACTGGGTTGTCCCTTGCGTGAGCATGTTATTTATTTATTTATTTAAAATTATTTATATAACCATTTAGCAATAAAATATTGAACAAAACGGTTTGCAATATATAAAAGACAAAAACAAATGAAAAAGAAGAGTAGGAAAATTACATACATAAAGTTTTATAAATAGATAGACAAACATTTTAAAATAATATTAAAATCTAATTAAAGTCAAAGGAAGGGAAAAGAAATGAGATGTGATAGATTAAAACAGAGTAATGGTAACGACTGTGTATAATGGAATTAAGTGAGGTTTGTGTCGGAGATGGCAAATGCTTTTGAGAAAAGGTATGTTTTTAGTGATTTCTTGAATTCTTTGGAGTTTGAGATTTGACGAAGAGGAGTCGGTAAAGAGTCGGTAATGGACCTGCTACTGAAAAAGCTCTTTCCCTTGTGATATTTAAGCGAACTAGACGTATTGATGGAATATCTAGTAAATTTTTGGTTAGGGATCTTAAATGCCTAGATGGTTTGTAGATCTGGAGAATGGAACAGAGCCAAATCGAGGATGGGTTATGTAATAGTGAGTGCACAATGGACAATATTTTATAAAGGATTCTGAATTTGATGGGTAACCAATGTAGAGAGTATAGCATTGGGGTGATATGACTTTTGACAGGTGAAACCAGTAAAATATGGGCAGCAGAATTTTGTACGAGCTGTAAAGGTTGGATTGCAGAGTCTGGAAGTCCCAAGTAAAGCCCGTTACAGTAGTCCAATCCTGAGAAGATTAAGGATTGGAGAACAGAATGGAAGTCACGAAAAAATAGAAGCGGGCGTAGGCGTTTGTAGATGCAGTTTAAAGAAAGAGTTTTTGACTGTTAAAGAAATGTGTTGTGACATAGACAAATCTGAGTTTAGTAAGACTCCCAGATTTCGAGCATTAGTGAGAATTGATATGGAAGTGCCATTTAAGAGAAGGTGTGCAGGAGGACCATTTGATTTAAAATCCGCCTACATACGTGCATAAAAGTCGACAAAGTCCTATGGAAGACACATGCACCAGCTGTGCTCAAGTAACCTCTTAAAATTAGGAGCATACTTACATGCAGATGGTGTATTTTAAGACATATACACCCAAGTGCGCACACGATTTTAAACCCCAGCGTATCTTTGCTCACGCGCCGATATGGACGTGTATGGGCACACGCGTGTTCATTTTGCTGTGATGGATGGGCTACACAGGAATGAAAGAGAAGTAAAAATGGGGAAAGAAAATTGCAAACGAAGCTCCAGTCCCAAATAGGCTGGCTGGCTAGTTTTCATCAGCTTCAATATTTAATACTTCTATTTTATTCACATTTACTTGAAATCCAAATGTACCTGAAAATAGATCTATATCCTGAATTAAATGAGGCATAGAAGTTGTAGGATCGGCCCTATCTATCACTGTGTTGTCAGAATGTAATGCCATTTTATGGTCATATTGGCCTACATGAGTTGCTGTAATTGAACCATTCCTTCTTATTTTACAGGCTGGTGGCTCTATTGTCAAAGCAAACAATGGCGGCAGTAACGGGCATCCCCGTCTGGTTCCACAAAATAGACTAAGCACATCTGATTTAGTGCCACTGACTGAAACTGCTGCTGTGAATCGGAATACAAAACTGACATCCATGTCAAGAATGAGACCAGATTTACATCTTTAAATAAAAGCACCAAGTTATTCCATTGCAGCCCACCCAATAGCTTTTGTGGCATTTAACAAAAACAATGAGAGATTTTCCAATAGACCTCTGAACAGTACTCGGCAATAATCAGTTTGATTATTGACTCCCCTCCCCCCTACCTGCTATTTCTTTCTGGTTTTAACATTTGCCACAGGGGATGAAAATGGAAAGATTAGATAAGTTTGGAATCAGGAAAGTATAGACAGATTGTCAATGTGCATGGGAGAGATTCTACAATGTATTACCATCTGATATCAAGGAGCACCTAAAGATAAACCATTCTGTGAAATGGCACTGACATAACTCTTATCCAGGGTAATGCATATAGTATGAATGGTGAATGAGTGTGAAAGGAGGATTAAAAATGTGTTTCTGGTTAAAATCAGTGTTCTTTTTTTCCTACAGAGAAAGGTGTCGGTATTCAGATGCAGGGCCATCCTCAGAGAGGAAAGGTGGGGTAAATCAGCGAAAACGCCTTGTGCCCTGCCTCTACCTGGTAACCCTGCTCCCTAGAACTGGTTGCAGGGTTCGGTCATTGCATGATCCTTTCCCTCCCTCCCACTGGCAGAAAGCAAAGGAGCCTCGCTTTCAAACCTATTCGCAAATCAGCATTTACGCACATAAGTGGCTGTGCAGAGATAAGCTCCAAGAGTACACGTGTATGTTTCAGCACACGTTGATATTTCCAATGCAAAAACACATGCGTTCTCCTAAAATATACACGCGTGTATATTTTAGGTGAATGTTATTTTATATACCAGTTTACAAAAGTGTCTAAATAAATAAAGTATATAAAAAATATAACATGCACACGTAATAACTGATTTATATGCGGAGGCAGGTATTTTATAAAATGTGTGTGTTTACCGTTTTGAAAATATTTGCAAGTGTACTTGAGATCACCAGTTCACAGATACCCCTGCCAGGTCATTCAGACCTCTCACCCAAAAACTGCAGGTAAGTCCGAGTCAATTAGCAGATGTAAGTCCGAGTCAATTAGCAGATGTAAAAGTGTAAGAATAAGTTCTGTAATGTATACGCGTATATCTCTTACAAAATAGCAATTGTTGCATATAATTATTTCCGCCTGCTTGGGAGTAGATGCAAATGTGCATGCCTACATTTTAAGTGCACACTTTTGAAAATCGAAAGTGTGGGCATAAATGGTTTCCCCATCCCCAACTCTGCCCCTAGGAATGCCTCTTTCAAGTTTGTGTAAAAGTATGAACATAGCATGTACATTCCCCATGGTAATTTTCAAAAGCCCCTTTGAGCATGTAAATACTTTTGAAAATCAGACCCTCCATGCACCAAAGTCTGATTATTTGTACTTATGTACACTAATACTTTTAGGGCCAGATTTTCGTATCTACGCCCGATTTTATAACATCCGGGGTTGGCGCGCAAGGGGGTGCACACTTGTGCACCTTGCGCGTGCCGAGCCCGAACGGGGAGCCCCGATGGTTTTCCCCGTTCCCTCCGAGGCCGCTCCGAAATCGGAGCGGCCTCGGAGAGAACTTTCCTTCCGCTCCCCCACCTTCCCCTCCCTTCCCCTATCTAACCCGCCCTCCAGCCCTACCTAAATTCCACCCCTACCTTTATTTTTTTATTTACGCCTGCCTCCTGGCACACATAGGTTGCACGCGCTAGCCAAGTACCTGCGCGCAATCCCCCGGCACGGCCGCTGTGCCGAAGGCCTTGGTCCTGCCCCCGGACTGCCCACCCCGCCCATTCCCCGCCCCTTTTTTCAAGCCCCAGGACATACGTGCGTCCCGGGGCTTGCGCGCGTAGCTGGGCCTATGCAAAATAGGCTCAGCGCGCGCAGGAGCGGGTTTAAAAGGGTTACGCGCGTAACCCTTTTAAAATCCACCCCTTAGGAGGTCATTTTCAGAGTTACAAAGGTAAAAATAAACATGCACATGCATAAGTAGCCTGTGCTCGCACAATCAATATTTTATAAAGGTCGAAATGACACGCATACTTTACATTTCGCGCACACATATACGTGTGTAAAAAAGGGACAGTCTAGGGCCAACAGTTACGATCTTAAGGTTCTATTTTAAAAGACACACTTGTGTACATTTGGCAACTTCCTTGCATAATTTCACACCTGATTATCTTGTTTATTTTGTATTATTGGCTGGGTGGAAGGTATGAGTGAATTGGGTAGAGTTCAGATTGAAGAACCAGGAAGGTCTGGGCGTCCTGGAGGAGGATTAGGATTAGTAATTAGTAAACTGGTTATTTTCAATTACGCGCACGCTTTAAAATATGCTGACTTACTTACATGCGTAAATCTGGTTTTACCCAAATAAATTCTAAATTTATTGTCACGCATAAAATATTACTATCATTTTCAAAGGAGTTACACGTAAATGTGACATACTATTAGAGCAATTTTCAAAAGCTATTTACTCGCATAAAGTGCACTTTCATGAGTAAATCCTATGCACAATTCAATGACATATATTGTACCAATTTTCAAAAGCCCGCTTATTTGAGTGAAGTGCATGTTCACACGTAAAAACCCAGTTTTACTCAAGTAAATGCTTTTTAAAATCTGGTCCAGTATGCATGGATATTTTTAAAATAGGTAGGGGAAGTATATGAATTCAATGTATTGAAATGTATTTATTTGATTTATATTCTACTTTTCAGGCACTTCAAAGCAGATTAAATTCAAGTACTGTAGGTATTGCTTGTTCTGGATGCATTGCATGTATTCGTGTGTAAGCATACATATGATGTATATTCCGGAGTAAAGATACGCATATTCTATATTATGGGTGTATATGATACGTGTGGGTTATAAAATACTATCATAGATCTACGTGCGGCAATATATGACACTGCGCATAGCTGTTTGAAAACTATCCTCCCTGTATTCAAGCTGAAAGTATGCTTTTAGCATGAACGGTTCATATGCAAACTGTAATGTAGCACACATTACCTGCTATTAGTTAGGTTGACTTAGAGAATAGCCACTGCTATTACTAGCAACGGTAACATGGAATAGACTTAGTTTTTGGGTACTTGCCAGGTTCTTATGGCCTGGATTGGCCACTGTTGGAAACAGGATGCCGGGCTTGATGGACCCTTGGTCTGACCCAGTATGGCATGTTCTTATGTCATTTTGCAGAAGCTTTAGTGATTTGGCCCCGGTTATACATTTCTTCTCACCTAGGAAGCTCTTCTTTCTTGTGGTAATATTGCTTTGTAAGTACCAACATCAGCATCGAACAGAATCAGAGAGGCAGCAGTTTCTGATGTAGCTTTTGTCTCAGGGAGATGCTATAAGTGACTGTTATCTTCCCGTTGCTTTCCCCCCAAATAGGATGGAGATAAATTAACTGATGATTGGCACTTTTCTTCATAAAAAAAAAAAAAAAGGAGTTGATACCTAGGGCACTTGTTATAACCATAAACTGCATAAATTGGAGTTAGAAGCCACAAAGCGACCCGACAACTTAGGAAATTGCGCTTATTAAAGTGTGACTTATACTGCTTGAGAGCTCACTGTAATGGACTAAGCACTGATTAAGCTGAAGGCTTTAGTTTTCTTATCTATTGAGAAACTCGAAATGTCGTTTTTTTTCCAGACACATTCTAGATGGTGCTTAAATCCATTCAATACACAATGAAAGCAGAGGAGGCTTAAAAACAACAATACGGGGTAAGCAAAGATTTCAGAAATAAGGGAAAGACGTTAAATCCTCATTAGGCATTTATGGAAACTGGACCAGTAGGGTGGGGGCCGAGAGAAAATTGACATAAAGCAGCTTAGCGAGAAAGTAATTAGCAGCTCAAAAAGGACACACAGAACATCATGTAGCACTGAACATCTTAACGAAGAAGGTGGGAGCTCAAGTGTAGATAAGAACCTGCTGACACGAAGAGAGTGCGGCTGCCAGGAAAGGTGTAACAGCCAAGGCTAGAACTAACATCCATCTGGGCTCTGCTGTCAAGAGGAGAGCGCCTCCTGCTGGCCAACTGGAAGCAAGCCCCCTTTTTGCTCCGAATTTGCTAAGGTTCATGCATTCTTCTTGCCACTGGAGGGAGTTCAATTTATACCACCTTGTTGAGGGATTTTTGCAGAGAAGATTTTAACACGTCCAGTCTGTTTTACCAGAAAAGTAAAGACTGCATTTTGCTCATGTAGCCCTTGTTGAGGGGTCAGGGTTCAAATGCCTCCAGGTTTACTTAAAGTTTTAACTTGCAAGTACATTTCAGCAATTCAATACACTTGAGTTTTATGCTCAGCAGCAGGGAACCTGCTTCACGCTGTTGACAGTGTTTAATAAACTGCATTCTCACTCGTTTATTGGCTGTTTCTAAGGTAGCCATAGTAGAAGGAAAGTACACCAAATATTTTCTGTCAATTTAGTGCCATTCAAGCAAGTGCAACAATATTTTTCAACAAAAGCAATTCGACTATTTTCAA
This sequence comes from Rhinatrema bivittatum, assembly GCF_901001135.1. NCBI lineage: Eukaryota > Metazoa > Chordata > Amphibia > Gymnophiona > Rhinatrematidae > Rhinatrema > Rhinatrema bivittatum. The sequence goes on along the minus strand of NC_042622.1, from coordinate 213,829,801 downwards.
TAATATCTCCTGCTGCTCTCCTCCTTTACTCCTGAGGACAGACTCTTCTTCCATGCTGCTCTCTTCATATCGTCACACATGAAATGATACACAGCAAGCAATACATACACAAATGTGCTCAAACCTCTTATGGTGCACTGAACCAACAGTCTTGAGTCCAGAACACTAAAAGTTAAAAAAAAACAAAAACAAATATGATGTAAAGATATTTTAATCATCTTGCTTCACTTTCATGTGTTAGGAAGCAGACTGTTTACACAAATATATTTTCAAGATTGAAAGACAGGAAATTAACTACAAGGTTGCTTTTACTTCATACGTCCTCAGATGTAGTTAGCCTGTAGAACAGTGTAGGTTATGCCAACCAACAGATTTTACCCTCCTTAGTGAATGGGTGCCGGTGATATCTTATCTACTAGGGATGTGCACAGACAAAATCATCATTTTGGTTCTTTCATTCATTTCATAAGTCGTCAAAATTCATTTGGTCATTTCAAACAAAAAAAAAATGTCATTTATTCATTCCATTTGTTTTCCATTAAAGGCAAAGGGGGAACAATGCAGACCATTTTGGGCTCCAAAACTGGGATTTTTCTAATGAAACTTGTGGGTAAAGATCATCAGAAGGGGGGGAAACAAACATGCCAAGACACCGAAACCACAAGGTTCATCTGCATATTTCTCCCAGCAGAGGACTCCAGAAGCCACCGCGAGCTATCTAGGCTTAGCTTCCACAGCCCTGCCCTCTTTCCAGCAGCAGAGGACCGGAAGGTGCACACCTATTGGTGTGCTCCACATCACCTCTATAAATTTGCAACAACAAATTTGATACACTAATAGGTAGCTATTTCAAAACATGAATCAATAAGGCATGTAAGTAGAATAATTGTATGTTTTGAGAATCACTGACACACAAATATAAAATAAATCAATAGACTAAAGTACTTTAGATTAGTTTGCACATCCCTACCCCCTTATAAATGTTAAATTGTTAACTCAACCAAGTTAAGATGCAAGCAGTAATCCAGCAGCAAGGGGGGGGGGGGGAGTGTCTATCCAGTCTTTTGGTCAGAGTGCCACAAGTATGACTATCTGCCAATTGATGAAAGCTTGTGTTACGCCCGGTCGCAGACGGCTGCGACCTCTCATGCTCACCTCTTTTTTCCCCGCACCGTCAATCCTAGGGCGAATGACGGCCTTCACCAACCACCGCCAACCTCTCCGGCGTTCCCGGGATGGCGTGGGCACTGCCGACCGCCATCTTGCTTCTGGAATCACCGAAAGCACGCGCGTGCAAGGGCCTCCTTTGTACAAATCATGGTGGGAACCTCGGGGGCATCCCCTCCCGACGATGTCAACCCACTACTGTACTTAAGCTGACCGGCCCTCTGCTATTACGAGTTAGCAAGGACTTCTCTCGTTGCTAAATCCGCTCCATTCTTGGATCTCCAGTTCCAGTGTCTCCTCTTGTTGTTTGGATGCTCTGGGTACCCGCTCCTCAGGGGGCCCTTCAGCGTTCTTGCTATCCGCTCCTCGGATGTCCTTCCTGCCTGGGACTTCTCCTGGAACTTCCTCTGTGAGTACCTTCTATGATACCAGCCTTACTGAAGCTTACTACCGTGAACCCCGTGCCTCGGGCCACTACCGTTCCTCTTCAGTGACTATTATTCCAGCATATCCTGAGTTGCAGGGTATTGCTGCACCTACAAGACTTACATCCGGGTTCCTGCACCTCAGACCTTCCTATACCTTCATCATCAGTACAGTCATCCTCGGTGTAGCCCGCACTGCGGACCACCACCGGACCTTCACCCCAGCGGTGCCACCCTGGGCATAACCTATTGCTCAAGAACTGTGTTTATTACATGCCCCGTTCCATGGGCTATGCTTTGTCTTTCCTCTCAATAAAGTCTCTCCTACAGCTGTGTCCTACGTCGCTGAGACCTCGCCCACTGACGGTAAAGGCTCACAGGGCTCCTCCCTGTGGGCAGAGACATCTCTCATCTCGGCCCATGGTTCACATTCTTACAAAACCATAACAGTTTGTATGTGTGCATTCGGTGCAAAGAGCCCCTAGCCCTCGGAGAACAAGTTCAATCTCTAGATGCTAAGGTGGCAAATCTGGAGGAGTTAAGGGAGACAGAGAGGTATATAGAGGAGAGCTTCAGGGCATAGTAGGCAGACCCATCTCCACTCTGGCAGATTCTTTGCTGCCTTGCAGGGGAAAGGTCACTTGGAAGGAGAGCATCACTTTGTTGTGGCATGAAGCAATCCGGTAGCTAGGACCTGCCCTCAAGATGATGCAGTATTCTCTCGCACCGAGGATGTGTCTCCAGAAGTATATGGGCAGAAAGGAAGTGTTAAGATGGCCATTGTAGTTGATGATTCAATCATTAGGAATTAGATAACTGAGTGGCTGATGGTCATGGGATCACTTGGTAAATTGCCTGCCTAGTGTGAAGGTGGTGGACCTCTTACATCACCTAAATAGAATTTTAGACATTGCTGGGGAGGAGCTGGCTATCTTGATACATGTGGGTACCACTGACATATGAAGTGCAGTAGAAATGTTCTGGGATCCAAATTTAGGATTTGAGATAAAATCCAAAGCCTCCAGGGTAGCATTCTCAGAAATGCTCCCTGTTCCACATGTAAGAATCCAGAGGCAGGCAGAGCTCCGGATTTTCAATGCATGGATGAGACAATAGGGTAGGAAAGAAGGTTTTAGGTTTGTTATGAACTGGGCAACATTTTGGGGAAAGGGGAGCCTTTTCTGAAAGGATGGGCTCCAATTTAACCAGAGTGGAACCAGGCTGCTTACACTAACCTTTAAAAAGGAGATGGAGCCGCTTTTAAATTAGATGATGGGGGAAAGCCAACAGTCGCTCAGAAGCAGATGGTTCGGAACGATGTATCCCTGAAGGATACTAACAAAACAGGAAGTTAGGGCATCTTGATAGAGAGGTTGCAATAATTGCTAAAATAGCCCATGTGCTTTTAAGAGCAGACAGAGCAGAAAGATTCCAAATTACCCCGTCAACTGATAAGCAGGTTGTTAATGAAAACAAAAAACATACTTTGAAACGTCTGTATACAAATGATAAAAATCTAAAAAATAAGATGAGAAACTTAGCCTGCATAGTACTGAATGAAGAAGCAAATATAATTAGCATCTCAGAGACTGAATGAAAGGAGGTTATCCAATGGGCACAATCAGGGTCTCAAACCCCCTCTTCACGTGGTCTGTACCATCAGCCCCTTATCTATAGAACCACCAGAAGCCTAAGACTTAGCATGTTCTTACCACTCAGTTGTCTCACCGGGTAGCGCATTTATAAGTCTTTAAGTCTTGGTCTACAATTTCAACAAATCAAAACAGACAAGGGGAGAACAAAATCCCAAAGAAAAATAAATGTCAGCAAATCTTGCTCTTATCTATAGAGGATCAAGATTCCTAGTCTGGCCAGTCTTCACTGCTTCACAAGCCTCCTCCACGGGGAGGCCCCATCACCCTCACCTCCCAAGGGAGACTGCCATAGCTCTCCCGAGGTTCCCTTTTTATAGGCCCTAGGCCTTTCCCCTGATCTATCCCGATTATCCCAGTCATCCTGCCTGCCCCCTTCGCACAGCTGGAACTGCTTTCTGGACTCTCTTGGTGGAAGAAACAAAAGGGTGTTTCTCTTCACCCTCCCTCTTGAGTTTTTTCCCCATTGATTCTCTTGTTCTCAGTGTGGAGACAATGACATACACTCCATCACACTCACCTTTATCCACGTTTATTAACCCCTTCAAAGAAATGAAGCATATTTGTGAGGCAAGACTTGCTATGTTCCATTAAACCAAGTCTTTCTGTATGCTCTGAGATTTTTATCTTTAGAATAGTTTCCACTATTTTTCCCGGCACTGAAGTCAGCTCACTGGTCTATAGTTTCCTGGATCGCCCCTGGAACTCTTTTTAAATATTGGAGTTACATTGGCCACCATCCAGACTTCATGTACAATGGATGTGTTAGGATTTGTAGGTATGTGGGCCCTGGGCCAAGGTGAGAGATGGTACCACCCACAGGGAGGAGCCCTGTGAGCCTCACCGTCGGGAGGCGAGGTCTCAGCAGACGTCAGACACAGCTGTGGAATAGGGTCTTTATTAGAGAGATAGAAAGGCACTGCCCGAGCAGTGGGAAGTGCGGGAAAAGTCACAAAGTCTGTGGGGTGGGGTATACCCAGAGGAAATACCTCAGTAGAGGAGATCCGGCAATGGTTCGCAGAGTGGGGTACACCAATGAGGTTCCTCTGTAGTGATAATTCGGTAGTGGCCTGCAGCACAGGGTACATCGAAGGGATTCCTCACTTGACGATGATACAGTAGTGGCCCGCAGCACGGGGTACACCAGAGAGGGTTTCCCACTAGAGATGGTACAGTAGAAGTCCACAGAGCAAGGTACACCGAAGAGGTTTCCTATTCGAGATGGTACGGTAGTGGCCCGCAGCGCGGGGTACACCGGAAAGAATTCCACACTAGAGATGGTACAGTAGTGGTCCGTAGAGTCAAGGTCTCACAGTAATGAATGTTTCAGTTGAAGCCTCGGGGAACAGGGGTAGGCAGTAGTCCAAGGTGATAAGGCCCTCCGAGAAGCGGATAGCCAGAGACGAGGAAGGGCCCCCAAGGAGCGGGTACCCAGAGCGTCTCACGCCAAATGTGTAGGAACTGGATCGGGAAGTCCGTAGTGAGCGAAGCGGATTCAGCATTGAGGGAACTTGTTGCCAAGTCGTCAATAGGCAAGGCCAGCCAGCTTAAGTATTGTGGAGTGAAGATGTCATCCGGAGGGGACGCCCCCGAGGTTCCCGCCATGACATGCTTAAGACTGGCGCGCGCCTAAGTGATCCCGAAGGCAAGATGGCGGTTGGCAGCGCCCACACCATCCTGGGAATGCCAGGCAGGTCGGTGGTAGCTGGCGGAGACCGCCAATTTCCCCATGGTGTTAGTGCAGCAAAGAAAGATGTGAACATTAGTATTCGCAGCCGTCTGCGACCAACGAGCGTAACAGGATGATTTTAATGATAGGTTACAAATTTTAACTAATAGATCTGAAATTTAATTTTTGAGTTCCTTCAGAACCCTGGGGTGCATACCATCTGGTCCAGGTGATTTGTTACTCCTTAGTTTGTCAATCTGGCCTACTACATCTTCCAGGTTCACAGTGATTTGGTTCAGTTCATCTGAATCATCACCCTTGAAAACCATCTCCGGAACCGGTATCTCCCCAACATCCTCAATAGGAAACAAAGAAGCAAAGAATTTGTTTAGTCTTTCTGCAATGGCCTTATCTTCCCTAAGAGCCCCTTTAAGCCCTCAGTTATCTAACAGTTCAACCCTTCACAGGTTTCTTGCTTGAAATATATTTTTTTAAAGTTTTTATTATGAGTTTTTGCCTCTATGGCCAACTTCATTTCAAATTCTCTCTTAGCCTATCTTATCAATGTTTTACATTTAACTTTCCTATTTTCTTCAGATGGATCCTTCTTCCAATTTTTGAAGGATTTTTTTTTTTGCTAAAAATGCCTCTTTCACCTCAGTTACCCCAGTATTAATTAAGTACATGTCACATCAGGTCATGAGTTAAAGTTTCTAGATGAAATAAATGCTTCATGGAGCAGCTGATACAAGAACTGACAAGAGGAGAACTATTTTAGACCTAATCCTTAGTGGAACACAGGATTTGGTACAAAAGGTAATAGTAGTGGGGCCACTTGACAATAGTGATTATAATATGATAAAATTATATTTGATAACTGGAAGAAGGATACTAAGAAAATCTATGTGATAGCATTTAATTTTCAAAAGGAAGACTATGATAAAATGAGGAATATGGTTAGGAAAAAGCTGAAAGGAGCAGCTGCAAAGGTTAAGAGTTTACATCAGGCATGGACATTGTTTAAAAATATAATCTTGGGAGAGCAGACCAGATGCATTCCATGCATGAAAAAGGTCAAACAATTGCCAGCGTAGTTAAAAGGTAAATGTGAGCGAAGCTATTCTAGCCAAAAGAACATATTTCAAAAATGGAAAAGGAATCCAAATGAAGAGAACAGGGAACAGCATAAGGATTGGCAAGACAGATGTAAAATACCAATACAGAAGACAACAACAGAATTTAAAAGAAGCTTGCTGTGGAAGCAAAAACTTATAATAAAACCTTTTTCAGAAACATTCAAAGCGAAAAGCCTGTGAGGGAGTCAGTTGGTCCATTAGATGATCAAGGAACAAAAATGTCCTCCAACTGGAAAATGCACTGCAGTGACATTCTGCGGTGCCCTCCTCCAGAGCCGACAATGCCATTTTATATTACAGCCTAATCCTGGGCCTCTAGGCCTGTTATTCTCTTCCTTCTTCATCTGTCACAAAAATGACATCCTCTACCTGGAGGATATGCTTTAGTGGCATTACTGCGGATGGCACCATTTTGATGTACAGTCGTCAATGTATGGCCATACATCAAAATGGTGTGGTTGGCTCTGGAAGAGTGTACCGCAGTAATGTCACCGGAGTGCGTTCTCCAGGTAGAAAACAACATTTTTTAGATGGATGGAGAAAAAGAGGAAGCCTACTCCTGGGCCTCTGGGCCTAGGCCTGGGCCTAGCTTAGCTTTGGGCCCTGGCCAGCCCCTGGCATCAGGATCAGACCTAGGTGACTGGGATCCAGCCTCAGCTTTGGGCCTAGGTCCAGACTCTCGGCTTGGGCCTCAGTGATCAGGTCACAGTTACAGCATAAGCCCTCTTAATGACCAGGACCCAGTCTCGTCTGGGCCCCGGTGTCGGACCTGAACCTCAGCAACTTGGAGCCAGCCTCAGCCGGGTCCAGGCATTGGACCTGGCCCTGCTGAGATGGAGTCCGCTGTGGCCACATCTTTCTTCAGGCTGTGATGAGATGGGCTCCTCTAAGGCCATACTGCTTTTCATGCCATAGTGGGGTGGGCTCTGCCGAGGCTGGTCAGGATGGATTCTGAGGCAGGATGGACTCTGTTGTGGCTCCACTGCTCTTTGGGCCACAGTGGGATGGGTTCCACCACAGCTCCACTGCTCTTTGGGCATTCCCCCATTGACTTTACTTTAATATGAAAGACAAATCAAACAAAGGAACAAAAAAATTTAAGGTGGAAAAGAAACAAATGAGGAGGGGGGGGGGGGGCACCTGAAATGAATCCACAAACCAAACTGAGAGAGGAGAAAGGTGTGACAGAGGACCTTTCTCACTGCAATCACTATAATCATCACCTCTCCAGTCACATAGCTAAAACTGGCCAATCCCAGTGGAGCTGGGTGGGTAACAAGTCCTCGCCCAGATTCTCCGCCATGCTGCCTGGCAACTCAAAATTATCATCTTATACATCATCATTTATCCAGTGTGGCTTACATTCTATTTAAAAAAGGACCCTCACATTAAGCTGATATGAGGCATCTGATTTCTCCACCTCATTGCTTGTTGTTGTGTAATCATAGGTCCCTACAATTCTTTTTATATATTTTTTGTATGTTTTTTTAAATATAAATTTAGAACTTGAATATTTCCCTTCTTTCTTCATATCCATCATGCCTCAAGTTAGCATTATATGAGGGTGCTTTTTTAAATAGTATTTAAGCCATGCTGCATCAATGAAAATAAGATGTATGGAATGCTTTCTATTAGTGTATTCACTGTTTGCATTCTTTTTGGTCTCCGTTTATTACATCATACACTTTTTGGATTTTTGAAATTATAGATCATAAAGCTAAAAGCGTACAACCCTTGAAATTATTGCACAAGCATGATAATTCTCACACAGTTTGTCTGTCCTGAAAATGCACTTCAGCCTGCCAGTGTCGCATCGCTAGCCCTTCTCATACCATACACTGTACTATTAAAGCTTCCTGGGAGGATTAATCTTCTGTTATAAACCTATTGCCAATGAGATGGCATGTCACATTGGCTGGTGGGGATTGCCAAATGCCAATGCTTTGTGGCTGTTGATAAAGATTGTACAAGTTTGGCACATCCCTTTGCATAAAACCTTGTGAGTACTTTGGAATGCAGTGGATGTTAAGGATTCTGATTTCTCAATTCAAGACAAATCATTATGATGCAATCCCAAGCTCAGAGATTGCAAAATGGGTTAACAAATTAAGTAAATTGAATTTGCCACATATGGCAATCTTGTTTTTGTAAGGATGTGTTTAATATGTCTATTCAGCAAAAACAAGATAAAACAAATACTAGAATTCTGTATCTTATTAATACTTCAAGCTCAGAGTGCTCACTTTGCATACAAATAATAAAGTGAAGATTTTAAGACATTCACACAACTCCAAAATGGTTCTATTTAAATGTAACAACCTAATTATCAAAATATATAAAATCTTACAGGATAATTATGGTGAATGGATTCCCAGACATGTGAGAGCACAGAATAAATAGCTCTTGCAATCTGTGAGCTTATTGAGATGGAAAACTTTACTAGGATTAGTTCTAAGTGCTGTTTTGCCAGCTCCTATTCAGTAACATCATACAAATACCTTACAAACTATATTGGATGCCACATATATTGAAATAAATGTACTCTGAAGTAAATGATAGTTGCTGGAGGCGCTGTGATAGAAAAGGGACATTATTTCATATGTGGTGGGAGTAAGAGAAAATGCGACCTTTCTGGATTCAGATTCTGGATTGAATTGGAGCAGATAACTGATTTGAAATCATAAAGTTAAACTCTTTTCAGTCTGAGTTACAAAACTAATTTAAAATGTAGTTGTGCAGAAATAAAAGTAAAAAAAAATTTAAAAAAAAGGCGATAGCTTTTTTTTTAATTGGACTAGCTTAAAATATTTCTTGACTAGCTTTCGGGAGTAACACGCTCTTCATCAGTTCAAAACAATGGGCAAGTCAAAGCAAAAGATGGCCTGGTCTGAACCAGGTGCAAATTTAGGCATAGCCAATGTAGGTAACTGCTTCCGGCACCAACTTTTGATAAGCACCGGAGTGCTGCCGACACCATTATTATTGTCATCCAGGCCTGCTGCCATTTTCTCTCTCATCCAACTTGCTGCAAGTCAAGACCTAGAGCTAAATACAACATGGTGCCTATGAGCCAGCACATGTGCTCACACACCCTGCAGTGCTCCCTCACTGCCATGGGTTTTCCTGCTCCAACAGGGGGGGCGGGGGTGCTGCAGGGTTCAGTGCAGAGTTTAGCTCAGAGATGAAGGGGCAAGGGCCCTGCACCCTCTGATGTTTTCTGAGGGGGGGAGAGGCTTCCCCCTCCCCCTGATACCCTGCAATGATTTCTAGGAGACCCCACCCCACCCCCCAGTGCTTATGGGCACTTATATTGTAAATCCAGCCTTGGTCTAAGTGAATCATAGATTACATAGTGTGAAGGGAGCGAGTAGTTTGATATATTAGCTGAGTTATAAGAAGGTGAAAGAGAGGCAGCTAAATCATGTCTGGTAGTGAGTTAAAAAATCCAAGCATCGGTTACATCCTTATACTATAGTAGAAGAGGAGCACGAATAAGGTCCTCTAATTTACAGAGGATGCTAGTGAGAGCCTAGGCACAACAATGCAAAAAAACACACATAAAAGAGATAACAAACAACAATAACACAGAAACAACAAACAACAAAATGCAAGACAACCACCCCCACAAAAAACATCACAAAAAAATTCCAAAAATTGTCCAAAAATAATCAAAAAGGAACACAAAAATACAAAAACAGTTTCCACACTCATAAAAAAAAAGTTTTCAAAAGTCTAGCAACAGCACTCAGTTGAATAAGGGCAAGCAACTTAACTTATAAAGGCTTTGAGAAAGGTCTTTAAAAAGCCAAAAATTAAACCAATAGATGATATATTGAGAAACAATAATGGTCTTCCCCATCATAGCCAAAAAACATCCATCAGCAAAGATGGTGGTGAACCTTATTGTATTTCTCTATTTTACTATGTGTCAAAGTCTGGTTTAAATACCACGCAACAGTCACACTTTTCAGAAAGTTTTAATGGAAAGCAACAAAAGGTGAAACATAATATAGGTTTCCTGACTTACAGGCTTCAGAAAACAAACAAGGTAGTCCAGTAAGGTAGATATCCCACCAGATAGGCAAGGGCGGAAAATCAAGCACAGACCTGCATGTTCAGTGTATCCAGCTCAGATGCTGTCCTCTACAAACAAATGACATTGTGCCTTACTGGCCAGCACTTAAAAGCAAGACTTGCTAGCCAATAACTACCTCCATTCGGCATAGCTCCACCCACCATACCTGAAAACTACTATTACTAGCTGCTTTCTCAGTTCCCACAAATGAGATAGCTCCCTGTCAAAGCTTCAGACCCATGTCTCGAAGGTTAAGGTAGCTTATGATTGTATCTTATAAAATTGTTTATGAGAATTATTAAGTGGAGACATTTATTATGTTTGTGAATCAGGGCCGGTGGAGGCACTAGGCGAACTAGGCCTGGGCCTAGGGCACCGAGCATTAGGGGGTGCCGAGCAGTGGTATACCGAGCGGAGGTCAGGGGGAGCCAATGCCCCCGGGAGCGCTGATGGCTGACATGAAGGCTCATGAGGCCGCCAGTGGACCTCATCCCACTGGAAACTGAGCAGGGAACTACAGCTGTGCTGTGTGCCGGATACACACAGCAGGAAGATCGGCAGGGCCGACGGCCCGAAGAAAAAGGTTGCGTCTCTAAACCTGCAGGTGCTCCTCCTCCTTCCTGCCCACATGGCCCCGGAAGAAAAATGTTGCTGGAGCCGCACGGGCAGAAAGGAGGAGGAGCATCAGCTGCATGCAGAAGAGGAGCAGCACTTACGGGCCGCCATGAATCCCAAGTCGCAGTGGGCTGAGAAGAGGAGGAGGCCTGGTAGCAGGGCTACCACCACGGATCCCACATTGCGAGCGGCCCAAGAAGATCAGGGCCGCTGCAGAGCCCATCCTGCGGCGACCCATGAAGAGGAGGCCCAAAGGCGAGAGAGAGGCTGAGAGCCTGTAGAGTGTGTGTATATGTGCATGTGTGAGAGTGAGTTGAGACACTGTGTGTGGGAGTGAGGACCTGAATGTTTGCAGAGACAGCATGTGAGAGCCTCTGTGTGTGTGAGAGAGACAGCATATGTCAGTGAGAGCTTGTGCTTGAGCAAGGCAGCATGTGGGAGTGAGAGAGAGTCTGTGTGTGTGAGAGTCAGACAGCATGTGTCAGTGAGAGACTGTGTGTATGAATGATTGTATGAGAAAGAACATGTTTCAGTGAGAGCCTGTGCTTGAGCAAGACAGCATGTGGGAGTGAGAGAGAGCCTGTGTGTGTGAGAGTCAGACAGCATGTGCAAGAGAGAGACTGTGTGTATGAATGATTGTATGAGAGAGAGCATGTGAGAGTGAGAGCGTGTGTGTGTGTGTGTGTGAGAGAGAGAGAGAGAGAAAGTATGTGAGAATGAGAACCTGTCTGTGTGTTTGAGGGAAGAAGACAGATGGAGAGAAAAGAAATAGAAAAAAGACAATATAAAAGGAAATGGCAAAAAAATAAGATAGGGAAGGTGGGGAAAAAAAAGCCTGTGACCAACCAATTAGAAAGCTAAGATCAGATAGCAAATGTAAAAAAAAAAAAAATTGGCACATGTAATCTTTGGTAATGTGCAAGAGTAGCACTTTCTCTATGCGGATCTCACAATGTACGAGATCAGCATGGAGGAAGTGGAAATCCACGGGGCCTGTACAGAGGAGGCAGCAGAATGGGCTTCAGTGTCAGTAGCAGCAATCATCAGCACCTCCCCAATAGCCACGCAGCAGCAGTGACAATGGCAGCAGAGGAATGAGAGAGGCTCCGAGGTTGCTGGCAAAAGAAAGAGAGGGGGTCTGCCTTTAGTATGTGCATGTGTATGAATGGGAGTCTGCCTGGGGGTGTATGTGTGTGAATGCATGGGTGCCTGCCTGAGGGTGTGTCTGTGTATGAGAATGAATGGGTGTCTCCCTGGGGTTTGTATGTGTGAGAATAGATGCCTGCCTGTGTGTGGTATATGTGTGTGTGAGAATGAATTAGTGCCAGCCTGTGTGTGAGAATGAATGTGTGCATACCTGAGGGATGGTGAGGGAGTTGTGTGAAAATGAATTAGAGTCTGCCTGGGGGTCAGTGTGTGTGTCAGAATGACTGGGAGCTTGCCTGGGTGTGTGTTTGTGTGAGAATGTTTGGAGCTTGCCTAGGTGTGTGTGTTTGTGTGTATGTGAGGGAGCCAGTGAGAGTGAGAGCATGAGTGTGTATGAGAAAATCCAGGGGAGTAAGAGTATGTGTTGGGGGGGGGGTGGAGGGAGAGAGAGTGTCTTAGAGCCTGAGAGTGTGTCAGTGTCTGTGAGAGCGAGAGGTTATGGTGGGTATAAGAGCATGAATGTGTATGTATGTGACAGTGTATGTGTGAGAGAGAATGGACATGTGAGTATTTGTGAGAGAGAGAGGATAACCTCCTAATCCTTGACAATATCAGGGTGTCTGGAAATCAAGAGCTCCCACGTATGGACTGCAGGGGCTTTTTAAAATCCTTATTAGTTTTAATTATTGGGTGTTATTTGATATATGTGCTATTTTGAAATATTTTATTGGTGTTTGGGAAATTGTTAAAAATGTATATGATTTTAATTAATAGAAATTCTATTTATTAGTAGTTTTAAAATATTATTTTATTAGTATGGTTTTACTATTATAACTGATGCTTTATGTTTCTTGATTTTATTGTTTTATGAAGAATGGTGGTTCTGTTTTTCCATTGTTAATACACAGAGTCTGGCTTCTTGGGGTTTCCATTTCAGTTTTTGTCTAATTTGTGCTCCTTTATTTTGTATTCTGTATTTGGTGAGGGTCTGTTTCTGCTCTGTGTGTGTGACCACGATGAGAGATTCTGCTAGCATGTAGTGTCTGTATAGGGATCTATAGCAATCGGGTTTGTTTTGTTTCCTCAGTAGGTGGTGTATTGGTATTCTAGGACCCAATGTAATATTACCCTTGCTTTTTCACAGGTAGGGTTATTGTTGTTTGAGTCCTTGGTGTTATTACTGTTATGTTACGATGGGATTCCAGTATAGATTTTGAATGTCTTTTTTGTGGGGTTTTGTGTTAGTTCACAATGTGTATGGCAGTGGAAGGTGTTTGTGCTGCTGTTACTGTGAGGTGACACCAGAATTTGAAAATATCTTTTAGTATGATGAGCTGTAAGGGAAACATCCAAGCTCCATTGTTTGGGGGAATTTCAGTGGATGCACAGAGTTACAGAACTGGAAGTGCAGGATTTATATTGATATTCTGTCCCTTCCTATATATTCCAGACTTCACTCTCATAGCCATATAGAATTAGTTGAATGAGGCTATCAAATAATTTTATAGTAGTTTTACTAGAAGTGTGAAACTGGCCAGCTTTTTAAAATTATGCAGAAGACCCCTTGGACTTTTTTATTAACACTTTTTTTTTTATAATGAATTTTAAAGCAGGATCCATGCTATAGAGGTGGGTGAGATGAAGAAATATCATTTTGGTTCCCCCCCTCCAAAAAAAAAATTCTTCTGTCTAGAGACGCCACTGATTTTCTGTGACCTTAAGCATTAGTACAAGAAGGATTAAGGGGGGGATGCTGGAGAGGCACACAAATGCATTGGCCCCCAGGTGCCGGAGACCCTTGGTGCGCCACTGGGTGCGAGCCATATGGGGCCACAAGCAGCAGCAAAGAGGAATGGAGATTTGGCGGGCCGCAAGCAGTGCCCAACCTGCTCGCGACCCAGAAAACCACACAGTCAGCGGGTGTGATCAAGAATGAGGTAGGAGTCGGGGCCGAGACCGGGGGGTGGTGGCACAACCAGGGGGGCGGGGGCACATGGGAGAAGGCTCGCCTAGGGTGCCAAATCCCCTTGCACCGGCCCTGTTGTGAATGATTAATAAAGTTATTATTTGTGTGGTTAACTTTTCTGATTATGGACAGGGTTTTTTTTATGATTTTGTATATGCTAATAGCTGTACCTTTAAAACCATTTTCTATTTTTGTGTATCAATACTATCAGATTTGATTGATCTGCCAGTGTTCTACCACATTGCACACTTCCCCTCTGTCTTGGAGGCTATCAATTGCACTCACATCCCTATAAGGGCACCAGCGGCCAACGAGGCCACTTACCGCAATGCAAGAGCTTTCACTCCCTCAATATGCAGGTGGTTTACGATGCCAAGGGGATCATCATGGACGCTGTGCCCAGGTTTCTGGGATCCTGTCACAATGCCTACATCCTCTTTCAGTCAGGAATTGATGACTGCTTCCAGTAAGGGCACATCACTGGGTCTGGCTTCTAGGTAGGAATGTACTTTTCACTGCTACCACACAGCAATTAACCTCTTCCTTTTTCCCTCCTTCATATCTTGTTGGAGTTATAGCACTGGCCCAGGAGGACCACTCAGCTTCTACCAGGGAACTACTCTGCTGCTGAATACTAAGGGATATCTAACTCAGCTCTTCTCTTCTTTATCCCCTATAGTGATAGAGGAAATCCTCTCAAAACTTTGCTCATGATCCCGCTAGCTAACCCACAGATGCTAGTTACTACAGGGCCCACTGGTAGACCAAGGCAGTCATCGAGAGAGCCTTTGGCCTACTCAAAATACATTTCTGCTACCTGGACAGGTCTGAGGGATGCCTTCTGCACAACCCCACTAAGGTCTGTGCGATCTTTCTAGCCCATTGCATGCTTCAAACCCACCACCTGCCTCCTCCAGAGGGACTAGACGATCAGCTGGAAGAGAAAGAGGAGACAAATACCTGAATCAGGAGGCATTTCAGGAGATACTTCACCAGACTCAACAGCAGGCTATATAGGAAAAGAACAGTCTGATAGACATTTTAGTCAGTGAAGGTGCTTCACCACCTTCAAAAGCCTCCTGAGGTCAGATCTGACCCCACTCATCCTCCCCATCCACTGAAACGCTTAGCTCATAGCTGCAAAAGACCCTTCTGCTGGCCTGAAGCTGGTGCTCCAGCCACTGAAGCAGCCTCTGCAACCAAGGAGTGCAGTGCTAATTCTGGTGGGAGGTTAACATTGAGGTCATTGCCTCCCTCACCCAGCAATGGCTGGGCAGCCTCAGGACCAGTGTCCTGAGGTCTCGGGGTAGAAAGCGAAGAAGGCTCTAGTGGAAAGGGGAGAGGGATAGGTGGGGCCTGCTTTGCCACCTTAGGAACCACCTACAGTGATGATGGCTGCTGCACTCCTGTGATGGACACAACTGCTGCATCAACAGGAGAGGCCAGGAGCTCACCTTCTTCCTTCTCTTCCTCAGACGCAGAGCTGGTGTTCTCTGTAAAGACAGCAAATAGTGTGTGTCAAGTCATCAGCTGGTATGTGCTAGGGTGTGATGTGCAGCATCATACAAACAATTAAAGGGCATCGCTTCTTTGAGAGAGGTGGAGATTATAGGAAGTGCTCCTAGTGGTGGGAAACCCATGACCTATAAGGGATGGAAAAGCCTTAGACAGGTTCCCCAAGATATGGAAGCTTCTGTACAGCAGGCTTTTGCAACATGGTGCCTAGTTAGTGATAGGGGCTTGGAGGTAGGCTCTGTGCTTGGGTGATTTGTGTTGGGGTGTGGTCTAGATAGTAAGCCATGAAGAGCCAGGAAGCCACCATAAAGTCTATGGGTCATTTTTGGATGGAAGGCATTGACTCTCTCTGAAAGAGTTTTAGGAGTAGGTTCTCTCATCCTCTTGAGTTCAATTATAGGCCTGTAAGTGCATTCCAAATAATGCTTCATTACAGTACTGCCCAATGCCCATGACACAGAGAATAGGCAAGAATGATGTAAATGCACGTGAAGATTTCTTGAAGCTCTAGGTAGAGACAGGGTCTTGTATAGTGGTAGGGTAACAGTGGGGACTGAGATTGAAGCAGGAAATAAACAGACCATGTTGACATATCCCTAATGGGTATTTAACAAATTTACCTTTGGCCTCTTCCTGACAGCCACTTTCCTTCCTTGTGTCTCATCTCCCGGGTCTTCATCCTGAGATTCTTAATGTTACATTTGTCAGCTCGCTTTCTTAAAGCCAGCTAGCAGATTAAGAGTTAAATATTGACCTTGGCTGGCTGCATCAGCCAAGTGCAGCATAAGATGTTTTGCAAAAGCTGAAGTTGAAAACACCAGGCATATACTCAAATTAGTTTTGGTAAAAATTCTCTATTAAGAAGTAGATTATAAACATAATATGAATTGCACACTATATTTACAGGTCCTTTTTATAGTAATTATTTGTTACCTGAAATTAGTGATGCATATGCAGATTTTTGGTTAAGTTTAGAGAAAGTGCAGAACTAGTGGTCACACACATGTGAGAGAGAATATCTGGACAATATGACTATTAGAAGCAGTGAACAAAGACAAGAAGTCTACCATGTTCTTAGTTGTGTTTGTATGATCCAGACTACAAGGCAAAACCCTCCATCCTTCCATCCACTACTCCAGGAATATGCACGTGCATGTATAAAAATGTATAAATATATTTTTGCAGTTATCCAGATAAATTAAGAGTTATCTGGCTAAGTTTATGCACTTATCTGGATAAGTACTTATTTATCGGGCTAAGCAGTGGCACAGTAGCTACTTACCAGCTAAGGCAGACCTTAGAGAATCCGGCGGTAATGGGGGGGCGGGGGGGCAGGGGGGTGAAGCGGGGGGCAGGCCTACAAAAGCCAGCAGCGATCGCACCTCCGCGGTGCGATCGCTGCCAGCTTTCGCACCCAATAGCGCCACCATGAAAGGTGGCGCTATTGGGTGCGCTACTGGCAGCGAGAAGGTATCCTACCTTTTCGCCGTCAGCAAAGTCGTCGCGGAGTCTGCCCCGATGCCGCCCCGACTCCTCCCCTTCCGGTGCGGACTTCGCCCCGATTTAGGTATCGCGTGCGATCCCTTTAGAAAATGAATAAGTCTACTTATCCAGCTAAATCTGATAGCTGGATAAGTAGCACTTTTTAGACTTATTCGGTTATCTGACTTAGCTGGATATGTAGCATTTTAAGATTTATCCAGCTAGAGGCTTAGTTGCTACTTAGCCAGATAAATTGGAACTTGTCCAGATAAGTGCTGTTACTTAGCTGTATAACTGTTGGGTTTGTGGCATATTTGTGGACTCTTGGATGAAGTGGCGATGACTCCTCCCACGGGGAGGGGCCCCGTGGAAAACCACAACGATTGGCTAGACTCTTAGTAAGCAGACACTGAGGAAAGAAAGCTTTATTATACTGCTGTAGATAATGTTGAATCTTGCCCAAGGAACAGACAGTACTGTAATCCAGTGATATCACAGTAAGCTCAGACAGTCTCTGTATTAGATGGTCTCACTCAAATGTAGCAAAGGTCTGGTAGTGTTCCGCAGCGCGGAATAGGCTGTGAACCTGAAGGGTGGAATAGGAAGAGCTGGAGCATAGAGATACTCACAAAGTTGCAGTGCTGATAAACTTCCTTTGGATGTAGAATGTAGAGAAGGACCCGTGGTCCGAGGTGCAGGATACCCTGGGTAGAACAGGCCCTCGAGGAGCAAGTACCTAGGAGCTGCCGAGGGTTCCTGAAAGAAAGCAGACAGGACCCCCGAGGAGCGGGTGTCCTTAAGGTTAGGCAGGTGAACCCCGAAGGGCAGGTAGAAGCAAGATACCCCAGAGGGTAGTGAGGAATCCAAGCGAGCAGCTTAGAAGCGGTCACAGTAGCAAAACCAAAGTCCTTGCTAACTCTTTGTAGTGGAGCGGAGCTGAGGTTTAAATACCTGGAGGTACTGACATCATGCGGTGGGGACGCCCCCGAGGTTCCCGCCATGACGTATTCAAAAACGTAGGCAGTGTGCACGCGCATGCCCTAGGAGGTCTTAGGAAGAAGCATGGCGGACGGGGACATCCATGCCGTCTCAGAGATGCCGAGGGTTTCGGCAACCAGCAGCGGAGGCAGCCATCCTTCCAAGGGAGGAGGAGGAGAATGATAGAAGACAGGTGAGGCAGAGCGATCGCAGCCGTCTGTGACCGACGGACGCAACAGAATTTATCAGAATAACTCAGAATTTATCATGCTAAATACAGCAAAGCTGCTACTTAGCTGAATAAATCTGAATTTAGCTGGATAAGTGTATATCCACATATTTTTACACATAAATTTAAAGTGATACATGAGTGAATGTAACACATAAATTGGAAGCATTTACCACCCCAAAAGGCAACTTTACATGCATAAATTGGGAGATTTTCTAATATACAGGAGGCAATGAAATTATCAGTTTAACCAATTAATCTACCAGTTTGCCCAATCAATCTGCATGTCATTGAGACCCTCCTGGATCTTCAGACTGAAGCCCCTACTATTTCACTTTTAAGATATTTACGATTACTTCAGATATTCAGCAGCAGCAACTACATGCAAGTAAACTGCCAAATTTACATGCGTAGTTTGCCTATAAAATTGCAATTTACTCAAGTACATGTTGGCCCTCTCCTGGAATGCCCCTACCCACTCTTTTTTTGCACATGCAAATTTACTCATGGACCCTGATTTACGTGTGCATGTTGGAGGTTTCTAAAATAGTATTTCCTTGTGTATATGTATATGCTATTTTACACACATAATTTATACTCTTATGCTCTCAAAACAAAAAAAGAAAACCATTCCACCAAACCTAATCAACCCCCAACAGATATACAATTTCAAGCAACCCCATCATCCAATCCCTTCCTGTCAACATATCTCTCCACACCTCACCTAGTCCAGCTAAGAGCCTAACCTTCTACCAGTCTACTCATCACTTCTGGAGAAATCACCTAATATTTCATGGCTCTAATCCTGCCTAACATAGCTCTAATCCTCATTGCTCAGAGATAAGCAATGCCAGTCCTCAAGTGCTCCAAACTGGTCAGGTTTTCAAGATATCCACATTGAATATTCATGAGATGCATAAGAACATAAGAACATGCCATACTGGGAAGGACTAAGGGTCCATCAAGCCCAGCATCCTGTTTCCAACAGTGGCCAATCCAGGCCATAAGAACCTGGCAAGTACCCAAAAACCAAGTCTATTCCATGTTACCGTTGCTAGTAATAGCAGTGGCTATTTTCTAAGTTAATAGCAGGTATTGGACTTCTCCAAGAACTTATCCAATCCTTTTTTAAACCCAGCTATACTAACTGCACTAACCACATCCTCTGGCAACAAATTCCAGAGTTTAATTGTGCATTGAGTGAAAAAGAACTTTCTCCGATTAGTTTTAAATGTGCCCCATGCTAACTTCATGGAGTGCCCCCTAGTCTTTCTACTATCCGAAAGAGTAAATAACAGATTCACATTTACCCGTTCTAGACCTCTCATGATTTTAAACATCTCTATCATATCCCCCCTCAGTCGTCTCTTCTCCAAGCTGAAAAGTCCTAACCTCTTTAGTCTTTCCTCATAGGGGAGCTGTTCCATTCCCCTTATCATTTTGGTTGCCCTTCTCTGTACCTTCTCCATCGCAATTATATCTTTTTTTAGATGCGGTGACCAGAATTGTACACAGTATTCAAGGTGCGGTCTCACCATGGAGCGATACAGAGGCATTATGACATTTTCTGTTTTATTCACCATTCCCCCTCCAATAATTCCCAACATTCTGTTTGCTTTTTTGACTGCCGCAGCACACTGAACCGTCGATTTCAATGTATCTACTATGACGCCTAAATCTTTTTCTTGGGTGGTAGCTCCTAATATGGAACCCAATATTGTGTAATTATAGCATGGGTTATTTTTTCCCTATATGCATCACCTTGCACATATCCACATTAAATTTCATCTGCCATTTCGATGCCCAATTTTCCAGTCTCACAAGGTCTTCCTGCAATTTATCACAATCTGCTTGTGATTTAACTACTCTGAACAATTTTGTGTCATCTGCAAATTTGATTACCTCACTCGTCGTATTTCTTTCCAGATCATTTATAAATATATTGAAAAGTAAGGGTCCCAATACAGATCCCTGAGGCACTCCACTGTCCACTCCCTTCCACTGAGAAAATTGTCCATTTAATCCTACTGTTTCACATCTTTTAGCCAGTTTGCAATCCACGAAAGGACATCGCCTCCTATCCCATGACTTTTTACTTTTCCTAGAAGCCTCTCATGAGGAACTTTGTCAAACGCCTTTAGATACACTGTCCCCATTGCATATGCAAATACATCTCCTGTATATTCATAGTGATTATCCTGAAACTTTGACTGGCTTATGGCACTCCAGGACCAGAATTTCAGACCCCTGTCATAGACTTTCCTAATAAGGGCCATCTTGATCAAATTCCTAAATGTCAAATAATCAATCACTGGCTGTATTTCACATGGGGCTTGTTCCACAATCGCTGCGCAGTCCATCTAAAAATCCATTGCCGAGTTGCTACTAAGCAAACCTCCGTTTTTGAGGGTCCTATCAACAAAGCCCCCTAAGAGGAGTGCAGACTCTAACACGGAGCATACCACACCAATTATTTTAAAAGTTAGATCACACTCTTTCTCAGAAGAAATTTCAACACAAGACATAGGATCTTAAATTGAATTTGGTACTCTACAAACAATGAAGAGCCTCAAAACCAGCGTCATTCTATCCTGTCCCGTTTATCCCACAACAATCATGCTGCTGAATTTTGCACTAATTGCAGTGGATGTACATTTTTTTGATAATCCTATTAGCAAGGCATCACAATAGTCTAGACTTGATGATACTAAGGCATGGACTACCTTAATCAGGTCATTCTATTCTAAATAAGGTCTTAGGTGCCGAATATGACTGAGCTGGCTGAAACAGGCCCTTACTACTGAACAGATATGTGATTGCACTGACATAGAATATGATGGCATAAAGGACTATGGGACCCATCTACTCTGTCCAATTTCAGTCTTGATAGAATGTGATAGATCTCAGTAAATATCTGGTTTACCTTTCATATTTCTTAAAATAAGGCCCCTCTGTACTTATCCTATACTTCCTAGAATTCTGTTACTGCTTTTCCCTGTACCACCTCCCCTTTGAGTCCATTTCAAGCATCTACCACCCTTTCCATAAAGAAATATTTTCTGATCTGGCTCCTGAGTCTACCTCTTTGTTACCTCATACCATGAGCTCTTGCTCTAGAATATTTTTTTCTCTGAAAAAGCTTTGAGAAGGTGTTATTTATACCTTGGAGGATTTAAATGTCTATCAGGTAGCACCATTCTACATAACTGAGTGGAAGGTACAGGAGGAAGTTTGCCAGAGAGTCCTTGCTGCTCTGGAAGGAACTGAAAGGGAAGCCCTGCCATAGGGAAAAGTGAGAGGGATGTTTATTCTGAGATCAGAACTTCAGGGGGAAAGGGGAGCTATTGGTGGTCTGGAGGCACATGGATAGTGCCTAGATTTAGGCCAGCATCTCTGCACTTAAATTAGGTGCCTAGAGCAGAAAATCAGAACTAGGCACCTAACTTCTCTCCACCAACATGACCTTACCTCCCCCCCCCCCCCCCCTCCTCCTCTCCAAGGCTGCCCATATTTACAGTGCCTAAATTGAGTTGCTAAATCCCAGTCAGTTTTCAAAGGGTTTGATCTAAGCACCTGACTCTGGGAGTTAGGAGGTTATCTGCTTTGAAAATGGACCCCATATAGAGTATAAATACAGTTAGCATAATATTAGCATGCTTCCCTCACACTTTCCTCCAGAGTGTTACACAGCCAAAACAATTATCATTACCCAATTGCAACCTGGGCTCCTTTTATCATTCTCAAAAGACTGAAAGGGTGAGTTTACCATGCCGGCATTGGAGCTTGTTCCATGCAGAGATTTGCCAATTTATTAAGATTAAGCTATCCTCCCCTCTATTCCATTAACTTTTACACTCTATGTCAGTTCATAAATTGCTCAATTGGGATATGTGTCTACACTAAAACGCTTATGATTATTAAAACCAGCCATAAAAATTTAAATTAATTTCTAGTGCAGTTATAATTTTGACTATGCAACAAATAACATGAAACTTAATTTCTATAATAAATTAAACAACTTGTAATCTAAGGCTGACTCATTTTATCTCAATTCATCTTTAATTAATCTACATATTTAATAGCAATGGGATAATTCTGGAACTATTTGGACCTTGTAGTTTTTAGAGCTGATAAGACAATTTGTGCAAAAGATTAGATTTTATGAAATATTTCTGAACTGTGAAAATATGATTTAATATTGTATAGAAAGATAATGAAACATAACTGGAAGTTTGTGTGTCAATGAAATAACCATCAGATTTCCCCCTCTGTCCTATCATTCCTCACTCCTGTACACTCTACATTCACAGTAGCAGCTATCAACCTACCTCCTCCTGCCATTCTTCTCTAGAGAGATAAAGTTCCTGGGTGGAATAAATGACAGTTTAATGGAGCAATTGGTTCAGGAACCAACGAGAGAGGGAACAATTTTAGATCTAATTCTCAGTGGAGCACAGTATTTGGTGAGAGAGGTAACAGTGGTGGGGCCACTTGGCAATAGTGATCATAATATGATCAAATTTGAATTAACAACTGGAAGGGGGACAGTAAGCAAATCCACGGCTCTCGTGCTAAACTTTCAAAAGGGAAACTTTGAGAAAATGAGAAAAATAGAAAAAAACTGAAAAGTGCAGCTACAAAGGTAAAAAGTGTGCAACATGCATGGACATTGTTAAAAAAATACCATTCCAGAAGCACAGTCCAGATGTATTCCACGCATAAAGAAAGGAGGAAGGAAGGCAAAATGATTACCGGCATGGTTAAAAAGTGAGGTGAAAGAGGCTATTTTAGCCAAAAGATCTTCATTCAATAATTGGAAGAAGGATCCATCAGAAGAAAATAGGATAAAGCATAAGGATTGGCAAGTTAAATGTAAGTCATTGATAAGACAGGCTAAGAGAGAATTTGAAAATAAGTTGGCCATAGAGGCAAAAACTCACAATAAAAACTTTAAAAAATATATCTGAAGCAGAAAGCCTGCGAGGGAATCGGTTGCACCGTAAGATGATCGAGGGGTTAAAGGGGCACTTAGAGCAGATAAGGCCATCGCGGAAACATTAAACGATATCTTTGGTTCAGTATTTACTGAAGTGGATGTTGGGGAGATACCTGTTCCGGAGAAGGTTTTCATGGACAATGATTCAGATGGACTAAACCAAATCACGGTGAACCTAGAAGATGTGGTAAGCCTGACTGACAAACTGAAGAGTAGTAAATCACCTGGACTGGATGGTATACATCCCAGAGTGCTGAAAGAACTAAAAAATGAAATTTCAGACCTATTTCAACTAGGGCCGGATTTTCAAAATGTTATGCGTGCCGGGCCTATTTTCAAAAGGCCTGGCGACGTGCATAAAGCCCCAGGACACATATAAGTCCCGGGGCTTTACGAAAGGGATGGTCCGGGTGCAGGGCAGGGCGAGGTCAGAGGCTCCAGGCACAGTGGCCATTTGCTGCTGTGCTTGGGATCGCAAATTAGCAAATCAGCCCCAGGACTGAAGTAAGTTTAGAAACAAAAGAAATCAACAAAGGTAGGAGGGAAAGGGTGGGGGAGGTAGGGGAAGGGAAGGGAAGGTGGGGTGGGGGGTAGGGAACAGGGGAAGGCTGCGTGGCTCAGCGCGGGCTCGGCGCACACAAGATGTACAATTGTGCACCCCTTGCATCGCTGACCCCTGATTTTATAACTTGCACACGCCTGCGCACACAAGTTATAAAATCAGGCGTACATGTGTGTGCGCTGGATAGCGTGTGCACATGTATGCCCACATACAAGCTTTTAAAATCTACCCCTTAATTTGTAACCTATCTTTAAAATCATCTGATGTACCTGAAGATTGGAAGATGGCCAAAATAACCCTTGTTCTGTCCCCAGCAGTGGGTACAAGTTTGTATCTGTACATATTGTAGTTTAACTGTGCTTAGAGCTGAAACACTTTTTGTAACCCAAAATAAAAGTGTGTGAGCCTTGCCTTTAAGAGGAGCCTTGCCCTTAAGAGAAGCTCCCTCCCCCCTTTACTTTCTCTCACTATCGGAAGAACTCGAATGCCTCTCAATCTAACTTGAGTCTTCCTAAGTGCCCTATTGGCTCAAGGGACTGCCCTTCATGCTCCCCTTGTGTCACATGAGTCCTAGGCTCGCTGCTATTGGACCTTGCCCCCTGTCCCCAGCTTGTGGAGGCATTTTCTGTAACAGTTCTCTAGGAGAGTCAGTCTTGCCCATGCAGGCTTCAAAGCCAGCAGCACTTTGTACAGCCCTGTGAAACGATTGGCTTTTTTACATTCTTCTTATCGCTTTATTCTAAAGATTAAATCAGCCTCACAACCCTCTCACCCGGCAACCCAGAAACTCTGTTCTCCCCTCTCCTACCTATCTCCAGCTACAAAGATCTTTGCCTGGCGCTACGTGTTTGAGATACAACAAATGCAAGTAGAATCTACTTGTACAATAAATAATTTCAAACTTAAAGGATCTTTGTCTTGAGGACTGATTGGGAAGAAAAGTAAGCTGTCTGGATGAGAAAACACGTATGTTTTTATTGAGCCAGAGCAACCCTGATATTTAGAAAGGGATCCCGAGGTGATACATGAAACTATAGACTGGTGAACCTGACTTCAGTGCCGGGAAACATCTTGGAAACTGTTATAAAGAATAAAATCACAAAACATTTAGATAGATACGGTTTGATGGGACACAGCCAACATGGATTTACCCAAGGGAAGTCTTGTCTCACAAATCTCCTATATGTTTTTGAAGGGGTGAATAAACATATGGTCAAAGGTAAACTGGTAGATAATAGAAGGACCAGGAGCTGGCGTAAGTTATGAAATGAAGAAAATAAAAAAGGGTAGGCCCTGAAAAGGGGTTTGGGGAAGAGGGAGGGTAGGTAGGGGGGGTAGGAATGTTTTCTCCTAGTCCGCTCCTTAATTGGAGCGTGTGCCGGGTAGCGCGCGCACATGGAGGCATGTGCATATTTTTTAAAAATCTACTCCTCAGTGCATAGTTAAGCTCTGGAATTCATTGCCAGAGGATGTGGTTACGTTAGTATAATTGGGTTTAAAAAAGGTTTGGATAAGTTCCTAGAGAAAAAAAATCCATAAACTGTTATTAATTAATAAGCAATAGTAGATTGTGATTTATTTAATGTTTGGGTACTTGCCAGGAAAATGTGACTTGGATTGGCTACTGATAGAAACAGGATACTGGGCTTGATTGACCCTTGGTCTGACCCAGTATGACATATCTTATGTTCTTATTTCATGTCCCCCTCACCTACGATAATAATCATCAACCTGACCCTTTTCTATCATATTTCACACCATGCTTTCTACAACCATATTACCAACCATCAGCCTGCCTCACCCCCAACCTTCCTTTTTTTTTTACTTCTTCACTCAGTCACAGAATAACTATTAAACTTCTCTTCATTTTTTGTTCTATGGAATCAATTTAAAAATTATTTTCAGATTTTTCAGTTGAATTTGGAAGCCTACATTTTCAGCTGAAAATTCATCTAAATTTAGACCTGCAATATATGGGCGCCATTTACCCTTGGAAACACTCCTTTGAAAATTGCCTCTCTTCCCCCCTTCCCCCTTCCTCTCGGCATTGTGAGTAAAAGAGGCCGCAAGAGGGCCAGGGTTAGGGAGAGTCCAGAAAAGCATGTGTAGGGATTTAATTATGAAATCTCTGAGATGAATTTCCAAAGGATTTATGTGCATAAAAATAGCATATTGCACATAAGTAGTCTGTACTCATGCACATGCTATTTTATACTAATTATCATATCATATTAACACTCGACATTAGATATGAGGTCTCTATTCACAGTATGAATGATAGATGTTTCCATATATATATATGATGTTCGTTTGTTAATGCATGCTATTTTATAAACATAAAAAATACGTGTATATTTTCACTTTTGTGCACACATTTACCTGTGCAAAAAAGGAGCAGTCTAGGGGTCTTCTGGGGCAGAATAAAAGTTATGCGCGTTAAGTTACTATTAAATTTGAGATTTATGTGCGTACATTAGGCAATTTAGTCGCACAATTTTACACTTTGCTAATTATCCAACGCAATTGATATCAGACTCATCTGTCGTCTGCTATTGGTTGGGTCTGGGTGAATTGGGGATAGTTTAGGGTGAAGAACCAGAAGGGTCTCAATGACCTGGAAAAGGACTGAGTGAACTGGTGGAGGTATTGGCAAACTGGTGATTTCAATTACACGTGCATGTTTTAAAATATACCGACTTCCATATGTAATTCAGGGATTTATACGAGTAACTTATGTTTTTGTTTCATGTAAAATATACACGCATATGCTTATAAAATAGGCAGAGAAATATGCACTTTTAATGCAATGCAGGTATTTGCACATAACCAAACATATGTCAATATTATAAAATACCGTAATAGAGCTCCATGCGGCCATATATGTGCTTATATGGGGCCTTGCGAAGTTGTTTGAAAATTATTCCTTGCCTCACATATTTTGCATCTGCAAATATGCGGGGTAAAGAATCCCCATGGCAGCAGCCTGCTGCAGGTTTTTCAAGGAGATTCAAAATGGCACAACTAACCTGAGACTCCCCTTTTTCTGTTGATTTCTTTTTGGTGATAGAAAACTTTCTTTTAATACTCCTTTTAAATGAATGGAATAGGACAAACAGGTGGACTAGAAGCTGGTTGGGTTAGAGGAGGTAATGGATAGTGGTTAATTGTATAGTGACACTTTCCTGCGAGAAAACTTTATGGCTTAGTGCATCTAGGAGTTAGTGTCCTAAATTTAGGTGCTCAGCTTTTTTTACATTTTGGCTCTATAGTCAGCAGTGTAATACTGTTCTCGAAAACACAGGGACAATCTCCTTGAGATGGTGTATCTTCGCTAAACACACATACTGTATCTGCTGATATAAAATATTCTAAAAGTAAAAGCTTGCAGCTTCCTTCTACTTGTAACATTACAGTGCTCGAGGTAGCACAGCTGTGCAGTGAATCATCAAATGACAGTCAATTTTTCTTCTTCTTTCAATTCTTTTTTTTTTTAACTTTTCCTGGAGCTGTCAACTCTGAAGCAAGGAGCTTCACAATCCATGATGAGTCTCTGAAATCAATTATTTAAGCTACTGAAAATGTCTTTACAGTTTAACTTTTAGTTTCATTTTCAACTAAAGAGAGAGAGAGAGAGACATGCCAGAATAGGCTGGTTGAAAAACTATTTGCACTATTTGCCCTACTCCCCCATTAGCTCCAGGATGTCTAAGTAAAAAAAACTAGAATATATGGAAAGGTCTAGCTCAAATCTAAAGGGATTGTATGAAGTGATTGTATGAAGTATCGTAAATCTACGGACAGAAATAACCTCCGTTTTGAGAGTCATCATCCACGCCGGTTCAAAGAAGGCTTGCCAGTTGGACAATTCTTCCGTATTCGCAGACTTTGTTCGGATAAACAAGATTTTCAGATAAAGCCGGGTTCCTGTGACAACGATTTTTAGATAGAGGATACCCTAATTACAGTATAAAAAAGGCATACAAACGTGCCAAGTTTTCAGAACGGGAGGAATTATTACAATATAGAAACAAATCACAAGAAACCAATTTGATATGCATCCTTCCACACACCATTTTCACCTCTAATGTCAAACGAGCCATATTACGGAACTGGCATGTTCTTAGCCCACATCAGATTTTCCAGTCCCCACCTATGTTCACATATTCAAGGGGGACCAACATCAAATAATATGTGGTTCGTGCAGCCCATCAGTCCAACCAGCTCCTAATCCGTTGGGACAGGTCCAATGTAATAGATGCAGTTTCTGCATGCAAGCAATAACAGGTACACACTGGACAGATCCCACTACTGGAATTATCATTCGTAGAAAGCAACTGGTTGACTGTAATACAGACTTTGTGATATACGGTATCATATGTCCTTGCCAGCTGATATATGTAGGGCGCACCAAGCGCAAAATCAAAACTAGACTCACTGAACATAGGAGTCGTCTTAAAAATAAAGATATAAAAGCACCTATTGTCACGCACTGTCTAATTCAACAACACACATTTGAAGATCTTAAATGGCTGATTATTGAACATGTCCCACAATCTTGGCGAGGAGGTGACAGAGCACTCAGTCTCAATTACAAAGAAAATCAATGGATTTTTCGGCTCCATACTGTCGAACCCTCCGGTCTCAATGAAAAGTTGAATGGTTTACGTTGATTTAATAGTGTATCTATGCTCAGAAGGATTCCCAGCTTTAAAGGTTTGAACCTTTCCCCTCAGTATCACATCAAACGATTTAGGTTCTTTGGTGAGCTCTATAGAACGTCTTCAGACCGGACCGATCTAACAGGCTCTCCTCCAGACAGATTCTTTTGCCGCAATATTATCCAATATGGCCGCCAGATGACGTACATACCCAAATTTGTACATACAGGGGTTCCCTTTCATATCCAAAATGGGCTCCTCAATGACGTAGATGACCATTTTTGGACACATACGTCACTTCCTTTCATTACAGAATCGGCGGGAATTTTTTGTTTTAAAGGTTAGCGTTTTTTGGCCGCCGACTGTCAGTGCTTGCGCAGCGAGATGAGCAGATCGAAATCGCGCATGTAAGTTTTTTAAAATCATGTTATAATATCTCATATAGCTTTAATATTTGCCAACCTATGGACATGTTTTCATTCTTGTACACTATGATTCTTAGTGAATAAGGAGTATTAACTGAAGAACCACATCGACCACAACTTTAAGAGTTAACGCTCTACTCTTAGTGCACGAACAGCATTACATTGAAGGAGCGCATTGACTACAATGTACTGAGTGAGTCCCGTTGCCATCCGTTTATTGCTGTCCATCCATAGATGTTTTATGCATCATTACAAGGATTGTATGGTTTCAATATCGTTCCAGGTATGTTATCACAGCCGAGATACACAAGCAGATTCCATGCCTATAAGTGATTCCCTGACGAAGAACCTCCATTCGAAACATTGCAGTGTCGGGATCGTTACACTTACTGCATGAAGATTTTCACATATTGCCTTGGCATTCATAACAGTGAGCATAATCTGGTATAACATTATTGTATACCAGCACTCACACCCACAGTAGTGGACTTACACTGGACTTATAAGATAGCTTTATGAATTAACAAATGAAGCATCTTTTCATCTGGGATTACCAATGATTATAGAGTCATTCTGACATCCACAGTGTTGGAGTTGGAGTTCCAGTAGCCTAATAGGCATTTCATTAGCCTATTGTTGGCACCTTATGAGGTTTCCCCAGTTTGACTTCATACAATCCCTTTAGATTTGAACTAGACCTTTCCATATATTCTAGTTATTGCATAAGTGTCTAGCATTTCTTGGATCCTTTTTGTTTGGTATTTAAGTAAAAAAACCAACAAAAAACATTGCTTAATTCTTCCCCCATTGACTTTAGTGGCAACAAAACAAAATAAATGAAAACAAATGAATTTTGTTTGCAGGCCTATTTCATTTTATTTTTAACAAAGCAAAAATATGTATATATATTTGTCACATTTTTCATTTCATTTTGAAACAAATGCACATTCCTACTATTTTCCCCACTCTTGTCTACCCACACAAAAGAACAGGTACACAGTACATGGGTGGTTTTAACACACATAAGGGGGTCATTTTCCAAGTGGCTCGCACGCGATAAGGGTCGTGCGATATCAGGATGGGGACGGAGTCGGCCCCGGAAGAGGAGGAGTCGGGGCGTCACCGGGGCCAACTCCGCGAAGACAACGCGGACGACGAAAAGCTAAGGCCCTTTTCATGTCCGAGTTTGTGCCCAATAGCTGCACCTTCTATGGTGGCGCTATTGGGTTGTGAAACCGGCAGCGATCACACTGCGGCGGTGCGATCGCTGCCGGCTAGTGCAGGACCGCCCCTGGGTCAACTCCCCCACCCCCTCATTACCTAAAGTATCGCAGGCCTGCGATACTTTAGAAAATGAGGCCCATAGTTACACAGATTTTCAAAGGGAAAGTACATTCATGGATCCCTTGTCCTTGAAAGCTCATGCCTCAATAAATCTTTTTAATCTGTAGGGTGCCACCAGCCTCTGCTGTTGTTGCTTCTCAGTGGTAGCACTTATTTTATTTATTTAAAAAGGCTATATTCCACCTACAGCAAATTATTCATGCTAGTGGATTACAATATAAAAACAGCAATCAGGCAAACAAACATAAAAATAAATCAAAATCAACATCAACACATTACATCATTTAACAACAAATAATCATAACATATACAAGCATTAAAACATATCAAGATAAAACATATAGGAATTTTCGCACTATCAATTATCTATAAATTAAAAGCCTGCTTAAAAAAGTGGGCCTTTAATGTTTCCTATAAATGCTAATATCATCAATAACCCGCCAAATTCTCTGGTAAAGCATTCCAAAGCTTTGGCCCATCACAAAAAAAGTTCTTGATTGAGAGCACTTCCTTATTTTCCCTTCCATCTTCTCTATGTCCTTACTAAATTGTGACCTTCAGAAGCAAACATAATACTGAAGGTGGAGCAAGTCACATTTCTGGTTTCTGAAGCCTGGGGCAAAAAGCCGAGGTTTTGTATTTCCCCCTTCCCCAACCTTCCACCCAAACTGTAACACTGAGTCCCCATTTTCAGTAATGATAAAGGGATGAAAAGGATCAAGGGAAGCTTTTTTTTTTAATTATGGTTTTCAAATGAATGCATGATTATTACTAATTTACTGTGATGGGTCCTATAACAATTTTAATTAAAATAAATACAATATTCCATACCAAACAATAACAATAATGAGTAATAGGCAAAAGTAAACACAATAGCAAAAATGTTTTACATTACAAAATTACTTCTCATGGGAGTTTCAAAGGAACTCTTTACTCGTTTGTTTGTTTTTTTAACAAGTGAAGCAATGGAAATAGTTTATTCAAAAGATCATGTTCAATGATATCAGTATCAGTGACCATCACCTTTGCTTGTAATATCTGTGACCTAACTATATGAGAGTAATTTTCAGCTTCCTGCATTGGGCAGAAGTCTGCATATAGAAAGTACATGCAGATTTTATCCCAAATTTCCAAAGCAGACTTACGAACATATATAAGCTCTGTTCCCAGGGGTGCAAGAAACAGTGCCAGCATATACACACACATTTACACCTGCTCGAGAACAGGTGTAAATATGGGAATGTAGATTTCTGTGCCATACTTTGAAAATCTAAAGTGGGCGGGAAATAGTTCTCCCCTCCCCACCCCTCCAGTTCCATCCCCGTGGAATGTCTCTATTTAGTGCACATAACAGTTACTCATGAAATCACTTTTTTCATGTACTTTCCTGCTCACTATCCCAGGGCAATTTTAATAAGGTCATTACACTCATGAAACCCTGGTTTTATGCACGCAAATAGGTTTGAAAATTCACCCTTAATATCCCGTTCATGACTGATCTCTCACCTTAACAATTAGATCTTGGTAGAATGAAATATAAAACAATGGTATCATTAGAAAACACGTCAACCAGATTATTTTCCTGCCTTATATGAAGACTATGTGCTATCCTACCCTTATCTGATCTCCTTTAAGAAAGATAAACAGTAACAGAGTTTTGTTGGAGTGCACTTTGACTAAAGTTTCTGTGGCGCAATATTGTCGCCCCTGGATTTCTAATTAAGCTCCTGTCACTCAGTCCATCAAACAGATTTGCGACTTCTCTGTAAGGAGATGAACTCTTCACTAGCTCTGTTGTCAGCTTATCAATCATGGTAAAATGGTTATTCAACTCTCAATTTGCTGCATTCACTCGCACTTTACCCTGCTTAGCCCATCTGGAAATTTGGATGTGCAACTTTGAGTGTGTACATTTGAGTGTACTTGTGGCACACAAGAATTGACTGATTTTGATTCAGTTTTAAAGAGCAGTTTTTAAATTAGCTCATGGAAAAAAGCCGCATGTTGCTCAAAAGTGTATGGCTCAGAGGGAGGTATTTTCAAAGATACCGTCATAGCAGGTAGATGAGAATATCCCCATATGGATAGAGGTTGGGGACAGAGGCGAAGTAGCTCAGGTACATTCAAATAAAGAACAGAGATAAATTATTCCAAGCTACCATTTCAACTGCTAGGCAGATTGCAACAAAATGTAAAAAGAGGCATATCAGCAAAATGTAATTTTACTCAGACTACACTAATACTTCTATCACCCTTAAGTGAACACACAGCATCAGATTTCCTGAATAGTGCTGACAAGTGAAATCCACACCTCTTGCCACGCAATGGCTGCAAGCTGGGTACCAGAATTGTAGCACCCTTAATTCATTCATTTGCTGGTTCACTCTACTGCTGATTTAAAAGAAAACTTCTAAATCAAAAAACTTAAAATGCAATTTGTAAACGTCTCAGAGTCCTGCTGTCAACTTCATGTACTTATGGCACAACCCTGACATAGGCTAGATTCATCAAACTCTCACATGCGATAGAAAGAGGGGCGTTGTTTCATGTAATAACTACTTATCACAATGTGCGCAATCTTAGCGCTTCGCCTAGGTATTCAGTGGAGAGAGAGAGTGGCCCCTAACCCCTACACAATACCTAAACCTCACCTCGAGTAACTAGGTGGGCCTCCTATAGAGTATAAATACCTAATTACTAGAAGGGTCTTATAGCTAGTCTCTCTCTCTATCTCTCTCTCTCACAGAGGTGCTGTTTTTTTGTTCAGAATAAAATTAAAAATATACTTAAATTGTAGGAAAATGCCAGAAGTCTAAAAATTATGGGATAGATTTTAAAAGGTTGTGCGGCGGGCGTACATGCATTGGGCAGGCGCGCGCAAGTTATAAAATCAGTGGTCAAGGCGCGGCGCGCAAGGGGGGGTACAATGTGCATCTTTCATGCACCGAGTCACACTGCCTTCCCGTGTTCTCTTCCCCCTAACCTGACCTTCCCACTCCTTCCTCACTCCTAGCCCTACTCTAACCTCCACTAAAAATGTTATTTTACCTTTTGCGCCTGTCACTGGGCAGGCGCAAGCTGCACACACCGGCCGACTGCCGGCGAGCGATCCTCGGCACAGCGGCAAATGGTTGCTGTGCCAGGAGCAGCTGACCCCGCCCCCGGACCGCCCACACCCCGCTCCTTTTTTGCAAGCCCCAGGACTTACATGCGTCCCGGGGCTTTATGCGCATCACCGGGCCTTTTTTAAATAGGCCCGGTGCGCAAGGCGATTTACGCACATAGGGGTAGATTTTCAAAGGTTACACACACATAAGATTTGCGCGTACCCCAAAAACCTACCCCTGCGCACGTCGAGCCTATTTGCATAGGCCTCGGCGGCGTGCACAAGCCCCAGGACGCGCGTATGTCCCGGGGCTTCGAAAAGGGGCGGTCCGGTGGCATGGCTGGGGGTGTGGCAGAGGTCCGGGGGCAGTCCGGGGCAGGGCCGAGTTCTCCAGCACAGCAGCCTGTGCCAGGGCATGGCGCGCCAGCAGCTGGCCAATGCGCGTAACTCAACGAAATAAGGTAGGGGGGATTTAGGTAGGGCTAGGGGGTGGGTTAGATAGGGGAAGCGAGGGAAAGGTGGGGGGACCAAAAAAAAAGTTCCCCTCCAAGGCCGCTCCGTTTTCGGAGCGGCCTTGGAGGGAACGGGGGAAAGCCATCGGGCCTCCCCTTGGGCTCGTTGCGTGCAAAGTGCACAAGTGTGCACCCCCCTTGCGTGCGCCGACTCTGGATTTTTATAACATGCTCGCGCATGTTATAAAATTGGGTGTACATTAATGCGTTGCCAGGTGGCGTGCACAAATGTACCCTGCAACGCGTAACTTTTAAAATCGGCCCCCTAAACCTTTTTTAAAATCCGGCCCTATGGTTGGAGAGTAGAGATGTATGATGCTGAATGATGATATAGATATAATAGACATCTCAGGGATCTGGTAGAAGAAGAATAACCAATTGCGCCGGTGTGTGCAGCTTGCGCCTGCCCAGTGACCAGGGTACCAAATTATATCAAAATGATAGGGCCATTTGGTGGAAAGGTGTCAGCAGTATATTAAAGATGGTATTGAATCAAATGGATAAATGTCCTGCAGGAGACAAAATGCACTGTGAAAGTGCTATGACTAGAAATTCCATGTGTGACTGGGGAAGAGTATACCTCTGGGGGTATACTACCTTCTGCCTGGCCAGGAAGATGAAACAGAATTAGAAAGTGTAACAAATTAGGCAATAACATAATATTGGAGGATTTCAATTACCCAGTATTGACTGGGTAAATGCCGCATGGGGAACATGATATGGGAGGTAAAGTTCCAGATGCCATAAATAGAGCAATTGGTCCTGGAACTGGACAAGAAGGGGGTGGACTACTCTAGATGTAATCCTCTCAGGAGACTTCCCCCTTAATACTTTAAAAGCTAAAGTCAAAATTTTAAATAATGGTTTCAAATGGTGGACTATCCAGTCCACAACTTTCCCTACACCTGCCTAAGAATCATAGAACCCATTGCTTCCTCTTCTAAACTAGATTCCAAAAGTACACCAAAATCTCTCATCTTCTGAACAGTCTCCAAAATTGTTGCATGGTGTAACCATACCTTGAGTATTGTGTGCAGTTTTGTTCATTCCATCTCAAAAAAGATGTAGCAGAACTTGAAAAGGTAGAGAGGAATGCAACCAAAATGTAAAGGGGAATGGATCCTCTATGAGGAAATGCTAAACCGGTTAGGGATTTTCAGTGCTTTCTTTCTGGGAAAAAAGGTGCCAGTACTCACTCATGCATGCATTTTTTTGAGGCACCTCAGGGTAAATGAAGCAGGTGGAGGAACAAAGTGCCAGCTCTCAGTATCCCCTGATAAAAAATCCCTGGGGATTTTCAGCCTGAAGAAGAGATGGCTGAGAGAAGATACAATAGATGACTATAAAATCTTAAGTAGAGTGGAATGGGTAAATAGGAAATGGTTATTACCCTATCAATTATTACTAGGATTAGAGTATACTCCATGAAGCTAACAGATAGCACATTTAAAACAAAAAGGACATCTCTCTCGTGGCAGGATCCATCACTGGTGCTTGCCCTCCTAGGTTGTAGAGAAGGCTCAAAGGTCTTTGGTCCACTAGTGAGAGCCCTTTTCCCCCTAAAGGTTATCAGGCTTAAAGGCCTATCTCTCTGTAAATTATATGAATGACCCTCAGGCAGGGAGTGCACTGGGAGGGGTCACTTCTAAAATAAACTCCTTTGAGTGAAGATGGGAGGCCCAACCAGATTGTAGAAAAAGTACATCCTTACTCTTTGACTGCTTCCTCCTCAAACTGTTTATTAACATGACTTGGCTAAATAGTGTTCAGGCATCCATTCCAGACTCTCCTGTGGGAGGGACTGAGGGGTACGAATGGCTCTTTACAAAGTGTGTTCTAATGACAGGACAGTGACATCTGGTGGCCAGACTGGGAAGGTCTGCCACAGCTGGATTTAAAAAGAGTTTAGACAAGGTCCTGGAGGGAAAGTCCACAAACCATTATTAGCCATGTAGACTTAGGAGAGCCACTACTTATCTCTAGTTATGCGCAAGAAGGATTGGATTGGAGCTATTCTTTAGGATCCTGCTAGATAGAGACAGGATCCTAAAGAATAGAGACAGGATGCTGGGCTTGATGGTCCTTTGGTCTGACCCAGAATGGCATTTTTTATGTTCTTAAAAGCAGATTCAAACGTTTCATGTATTTTGAATCCATGGCAAAGTTTCAATGGAAAAGCAGGCACATACTTTGGTACCTGGTGCAAATTATGTGAGTAAAATGCACCCACAAAGTTTGCAGCAAAAAGATTTCTAATTTGCCCATCCACAGTGCTGGGTGGGGAACAAATAAATGTTCATAATTCTATAAAAACTAAAACAAAAACACATAATGACATCCGCTGTAATCTTCAACTACACGAATAGGAACTGTTCATCTCATGATTTTCTGGGGCTAAATGGGAAAAAAAAAGCTGCCGTTCTTTAAAAGGTTTGCACTCTGTGCCGCAGTTGATAAATAGTGGAATGGAAGCAGCTTTCCTGTGGCATCAGGACACGATTCTATTATCATTTAATGGGGGTTTTATACACAACTCTCCCAATAAAGGCCATTTATCAGATTTAGCATTGACTATAAAACTGGGAAACTGTGTGTTTTTCAAACTGCCTGCACATAAATGAAGACAATATCCTCCAGAGTCTGTTCCTTACAGGAACCGGAATAAATGTACAAACACACATATACACAGTAACCTCCAGGGTCTGTCCCTCACAGGAACCGGAATAAATGTACAAACACACATATACACAGTAAACTCCAGGGTCTGTCCCTCACAGGAACCGGAATAAATGTACAAACACACATATACACAGTAAACTCCAGGGTCTGTCCCTCACAGGAACCAGAATAAATGTACAAACACACATATACACAGTAACCTCCAGGGTCTGTCCCTCACAGGAACCGGAATAAATGTACAAACACACATATACACAGTAACTTCCAGGGTCTGTCCCTCACAGGAACCAGAATAAATGTACAAACACACATATACACAGTAACCTCCAGGGTCTGTCCCTCTCAGGAACCAGAATAAATGTACAAACACACATATACACAGTAAACTCCAGGATCTGTCCCTCACAGGAACCAGAATAAATGTACAAACACACATATACACAGTAACCTCCAGGGTCTGTCCCTCACAGGAACCAGAATAAATGTACAAACACACATATACACAGTAACCTCCAGGGTCTGTCCCTCACAGGAACCAGAATAAATGTACAAACACACATATACACAGTAACCTCCAGGGTCTGTCCCTCTCAGGAACCAGAATAAATGTACAAACACACATATACACAGTAACCTCCAGGGTCTGTCCCTCACAGGAACCAGAATAAATGTACAAACACACATATACACAGTAACCTCCAGGGGTCTGTCCCTCCACAGGAACCAGAATAAATGTACAAACACACATATACACAGTAACCTCCAGGGTCTGTCCCTCACAGGAACCAGAATAAATGTACAAACACACATATACACAGTAACCTCCAGGGTCTGTCCCTCTCAGGAACCAGAATAAATGTACAAACACACATATACACAGTAACCTCCAGGGTCGTCCCTCACAGGAACCAGAATAAATGTACAAACACACATATACACAGTAACCTCCAGGGTCTGTCCCTCTCAGGAACCAGAATAAATGTACAAACACACATATACACAGTAACCTCCAGGGTCTGTCCTCACAGGAACCAGAATAAATGTACAAACACACATATACACAGTAACCTCCCGGGTCTGTCCCTCACAGGAACCAGAATAAATGTACAAACACACAACATAGAAAACATAGAAATGACAGCAGAAGAAGACCAACATGCCCATCCAGTATGCCCAGTAAGCTTTTGCACTTTTTATTTTTTTTTTTCTCATACTTCTGTTAGTCTTGGCTCTTAATACCTTTGGTTCTATTCCCTTCCACCCCCACACCATTAATGTTAGAGAGCAGTGTTAGAAATGCATCTAAGTGAATATCAAGCTTAATTAGTTAAGGGGTAATAACGCCGCAATAAGCAAGCTACACCCCATGCTTGTTGTTTACCCAGACTATGTAATTCAGTCCTTGTGGTGTTGTCTGTATATAGATCCACTTTTCTTCATTCCCTTGCAGTTGAAGCAGAGAGCATATTTCGAATATGCGGTGAAGTATCGGACTTTCTCCCTGCCGTTGTGAAGCAGAGAGCTTTGCCTGGATATGCGGTGTGAAGTATCGGTCTTTCTCCCCTGCCGTTGAAGCAGAGAGCTATGCTGGATATGCGTGAATTATCGGTTCTTTCTCCCCTGCCGTTGAAGCAGATAGCTATTCTGGCTATGCGTGAAGTATCGGGAACTTTCTCCCCTGACGGCTGTTGAAGCAGAGAGCTATGCTGGATATGAGTGAAGTGTCAGACTTTCTCCCCTGCCGTTGAAGCAGAGAGCTATGCTGGATATGTATTGAAAGTGAAGTATCAGGCTTATTTGGTTTGGGGTAGTAACCGCCGTAACAAGCAAGCTACTCCCTGCTTTTTGTGAATGCAAATCTTTTTCCACATTTCCTCTTGCCATTGAAGCTTAGAGCATTGTTGGAGTCGCATTAACCATGTGTATGTTTATTGAATAAGGATATTATCTCCAGGCAGTAGCCTTCTTTCCAGCGAGCAACCCACTCTTCATTTACGTCCTCTAGACTTTATGGATCCACAGTGTTTATCCCACACCCCTTTGAAGTCCTTCACAGTTCTGGTCTTCACTACTTCCTCCGTAAGGGCATTCCAGGCATCCACCACCCTTTCCGTGAAGAAATACTTCCTGACATTGGTTCTGAGTCTTCCTCCCTGGAGTTTCAACTCGTGACCCCTGGTTCTGCTGATTTTTTTCC